>NC_087140.1:7505828-8106661 GCF_030705265.1 Helicoverpa armigera | reverse complement strand
GGTTAACCTGTAATGGTAAATGTATTTAGATAAGTAGGATAATTAAAATATTTCTAGCTAATGCTTTTTGTAACTATGTCTCACGAGCTTAGGTATTTCTTTACAATAAATATGATCGATAAGATAAACTTTCGTCAGTTAGTATATAGAAACTGGTCTAATAATAAAGTAAGGTCAAAATAATATTCAAGTAAAGGTTAATAAAGTATATGTCAGTTACTTTTAGCGACAGGAATAACAACTTCAGGATAATTATTGGGAAATAACGAAGATATTGGATGACATATAAAAATGTTATTAATGACGTAGGCTCTACATTTTATGTATATTTATTAGGATTTTCTTTTGTATAAAATTCAGGGCCAAAAAAACGTAGTCGTACGTCGTATAGGTTTTCCTTACTTTCTTCATCTTTATTTCTTTTCTCAAACCTCGTTGGGTCGACTTCTAGCCTACCTAGACACATAGAGTGAATTATTTTCTGAGATCCTCAACCCCAGTTACCCAGGCAATGTATTTTAGGATATAAGGATTTTTTTAACATTAGGATGTTAAGTTTAACGTTTGTGTTTTTTAAAAATTATTATCATTTTCGTTGTCGAGCAATTTTAAGAACTTTGAGTTGTTTAGCAACTCTTGATGAAGATCGTACGACCAACAGATTTAACAGAGGCGGATAGCTATCCTCTAAAGGCAACACACAGTGCAGGTAGCAGAAACAGCACCAGCCTGCCTACGGGCATACCTGCTCTCGAACGTTTTCCTACTTGTACATATATGCCGGGGACATAACCGTTCTGTATAAACCCGGACGTTACACCGCCGGCACTATACGTAGTGATTCAACTGATTTAACTGCCTCGCTGATCCACCTGCGAAAGCGCGGCTGCTGTGTACGAGATCTCGTGTTCGATTCCCAGAGTCGAAACGAAATCATTTTGTGGGTTTTTCAAACTTTTTACAAAGCAACCCGGAAATTGGTGATTGATACACCCGTGCATCGGAGAGCACGTAAATGTCGGTCCTGTACCTGCTCTCTCTCCGTTCATGTCGGATTGCCGACCCATCTCGGTATGAGAGTGTAGTAGTGAGTGCACCTGTGTTTGCGCAAATACTTGTGCACTATAATATGTCCTGCGCAGTTGGCTGATCTCCTTACATGAGAACAGCCGCCGTGGCCGATATTCTGCTAGGTGGATATCATAATCATCATTTTTCTTTTAAATACATATATTTGTAGCATAAAAAGTGCTAGTCTTATTAAGCCAATGTCAAAACGCGCCTACATCTAAATTAGGTCTTGGCAATGATAAATGGTTCCTATAACCTGTATTAGGTACTAATAATAATCGATTTGAGACCTATTTTGTGCCTAACTACCATCAATCATGTTTCGATTCGCGTTTTTTAGGTCTAAGATTTTTATTGGATTTTATAGGTTAGGTTAAATTAGTGTCTATTTATGTAATAGGTAAGGTTAATTAATAAGCTTAGAACGTCAATAATCTTAAGAAACGTGAAAGTACCTATTAATTTATTAGTGTGTATTTTTCATTTTTGTAGTTATAAAATACCGAAATTTTTCAAAAGTGTGATAATAAGTCACAGTTTTCAGAACTACACTAAGAAAACCTAAAAAACACAACACAAATAAAAGACACAATAAAATGCTCTATCAAAAGGTATTCTTATACAAAAATGCAATTAAAATCCCATCACGAATTTCTTACATTCTTTCACCAATAAAGAATCGAAAATAACCTCATAAACCTATTTCAACAAAAAACACGATTTTCTCACCATTTTCTTTGCATTGAAAAAACACTGCGAGACAGAAAAAGTACATCAAGGTAAATAAAAAGCCACTATTGTTAACCATTTCTCTATTTAAGATGAGTGCCACTGGTAGCGGGAAATTCAATATAAAATAGATTTTTATATTCTACTGAAAATTCTTGAAATTTCTTACATTGCAAATGCAATCCGATAATTCTATACTGATACAGTTTGTTTGTTTGTTTGAACGCGGTAAACTCAGGAACTACTGGTCCGATTTGAAAAAATCTTTCAGTGTTAGATAGACCATTTATTGAGAAAGGCTACTTTGTATCTCGGTTCGTGGAGTAGTTCCCACGGGACGCTGGTGAAACCGCACGGAACAGCTAGTATTATTATATTTTGAATTAAAAAGTTTATCGGATCACATTTACAAATTGTAGTTAACTTAGATAAAGCATCAAAAATCCATCTTTTATTTGAATTCCCCGCTACCAGTTAAGCATTTACCTTAAGTACTTTCTTTTGCACGCCTACTATTCATTCATTCTCTCTTTGTAATTTCTCTTTTGTGTAAAACAAAAAAGTTTTTAGTGTTACGCGACAGTCTTTATAAATGGCAGGTAGTGTAATTATTTTTAATTTTATACCTTTCTACCTTGGATGTTTAATGGTCTAGTTTTATATTATTATCTTTATGGAAGAAAACTTTTTAAGTGGTCGTGTCGTTAAATTGTTTTAATTAGTGTGTCGTTTTATTAAGGTTTTATGTTCTTTTTATGTCAGTGAAGTAGTTGTGGCTCAGTTGTTAAAATACCTGGCTCTAAGGTAAGAGTATGTGCGTTCGATTCCAGACCAGACAAGTCACAATGTAACTTTTCTAAGTTAGGTATATAAACAGGACAGGCAAAATCGGGTCCAAGATATGCTTCAAAAGTACACATAATTTAGAAAAGTTACAGTGTCAAATATCTGCCTGACCTGGAATCGAACCTGCGCCTTTGTAATCATAGCTGAAGCTTTAATGATTGGGCCACCCTGACTCCACTCTTTGAGGAGAAGACATTGAATAGAATTTAGGAATTTCATTTCGCAGCCCTTTACCACACACTACATTATTTTTAACAAGGTACAGAGTACGTCCTCTTTAGTACCTACCTTTAGGAAACCCAGAATACTAAAAATAAACCAACCAAATCTTACTACCTAAGAAAACGCTACATAATAAAAGTCAGAATACATAATTCACTACAACTCAGTACACAAAATGTTCTGACGTAAGATTCCGCCATATTTGTTTCTGACGCGGAGAACTAAATGACTACCGGAGATGTCATAACGCAAAATCTCCTAAGAAATGAGCGCTCCAAAATGCAAGTGTTTGATAGACGAAGAACGTTACTAGCTCAGCCCTTATACGCCTTCTTTGGAACCCGATCATTTTTATTTATTAGCTTCACTTGTAACTAACTACCTATGTATGTAAGAAAATCTTGGAATCTTAATTTGACCCACTCCCCAGTATTCGATTAGGATGAAATTTTGCACACGATCTCAGTTCTGATGACAATACATGACTAGCGTTTTTTAGTTTTTTTTTTTTACTATTTTTAAAACCAATCTTTGAAAGATTAGTCTTGATATTTCAAGGAACCTGAATGTCTATTTACTTGTAGTAACTATTCGTTTTAATCACGCCTGTCGAACGTTACTTGACCTACAGGAAGGCGCCTGACCTACAGAAAGGCGCCTGACCTACCTGCCTTATGGCATCTCCACTATTTCCTTACTCCGTGTTCTAAACACATATGCGTACCTTTGAGACGTACGTCATTCCAGCCTGCTCGTAAACCCAGCCAACTGACAAATGAACATATCAACGAGAATCTCTACTAATATTAGAATGACGTATGTTTGTTTATTTGTGTCCTTTATATAGAAAAAGATTGCCTTGTTTTATTTAAGGTCCCTATTATTCTTGATTAGCATGTCTTGTCTTTATTTTATCCGAGTACTATTAAACAAAAAAAGAATCATTAAACGCAATTAATGATTCTATCATTCGTTGTTTTTCGATTAGGGATTGTTGATATAGGTCATTATAATAAGGTCATATATATATCATATATATATAGGTCATATATATATCATATATATATAGGTCATATAAATAAGGTTATTATAATCATACTAGCTTCCGCCAGCGGCTTCGCTAGCGTAGTGTGTTGATAAAAAGTAGCCTATGTGTTAATCCAGGGTAACCTACGTACATACCAAATTTTAATCAAATCGGTCCAGCCGTTTTCGCGTGATTGAATAACAAACATACATCCATACATTTTCACAAACTTTATGATCTGATCATATGACAATCTACAATCGCAAAACAATGAATGAATCGGCAATCGTAATCCAAGGTAAATACATTGTATTCAGAACAAAACTAATTATTTCCTAGCTAACATCTCACGTACTAAAGGGTGTTTAAAAATAAATGACCTCTAAAGGTCAAGGTCAAATATATTCTATTAACTTAGCAAGTATTTTAATTGTCTCTTCTTGCGTACACAAAATGCACAAGAAGTACCTTAGAATAAAATAAAACAGAATAAAGAAATATACATTCATGCAAAACAAGAAAGAATAGCTCTACAAATGAGCCAAGAAAATAAAGTATTATCATGTTTCTAAGATATAACGCGCCATTAACATACATTTCAACGTTATTATGTCTTCAATATCAACAAGTTATTTGGCCATAAAAACAACCTTATTCGTGAATAAACAAAAGTTTCTGAAACCGCGATATCTGTTGCAAACACGAACGTATGGAAGAAAAAGTTTTTTCCATTTCATTTTTGCATGTTATTAGTTATATATCTGGCTATATTAATGTTATAAAGCTGGCGATTTTGTTTTTTTGTTGGTACACGCTAATCTTAGGACCTACTAGTATGATTTGAAAAAAAAATTGAGTTAAATAGCCTAAATCAAGGAAGGATATAGGCTACTTTTTTATCCAGGTGAGCGAAGTTGAACTAAAACTTAGCTCTGTTTATTTTTCACATAGGTCTTATATTGTATCTTTATTAAACTGACTCAGATAAAATATTGCTCCGCAGTGTGGTTAACATAGCCACATTTTTTATATCTGTATATATTTTTGTAAATAATACCATGATTTATTTGCCCAAGTTTTCTGGGTAAAACGTGATTCGTATATTTATTGGGTAAAAGAATCCAATCCTTCAACCTACTGGTGTATTGGAAATAAATAATGCTTTTCGTCTATCTATACGAAATATATTTCCCAACATTTGCAGATGTGGTTTAGGTATTTGGTGTACGATTTCTATTGAAATAATGACCAGTCTGATTTTGAACGTGCAAAAATATTAATGGAACACATTTGCCACTGGTCTTTTATTTTATAACTGGCTGTTCCCTTGGGATCCCTATGTCTTTTCTCAGGTTCAAGATTGTCTGTGTAACATAATTTTAATATTATTCGGTTCAATATATTATCCTAAAAGTCGCAGAGACAAACGGAGTTATAATAATATTTATTTTAGTATAGATAAATATGATAAAGTTACATATCACTGGACAGATCACATCAAACTAAGCCCAAAAAGAACCGATCGATCCTTGCATATAACCGTAACCCTACTTCTCAAGGGTTTCGGGGTACATAACCTCGTTTCTCTCATAAATATCTGCCGACGACACGTGCGAGTACGTGCGAGCGATAACACGCTTATTAGGTACATATTGCTACTAACTCCGTGGGCTCGGCGAATTTGCTGCCAATGTGCGTTGGTAACTGTGATTTTGTTTTTTAGCCAACTACGGTGGATAGAGGTTATATTTTTTTGTGTGTCTTCAAATAAAAAATCAAAAAGGTTTAATTTACATGATTTTACAGCGTTATACAGTAGGTGGCGCCACTCTTTTACATCTTGCAAGTGTACATAATAATTAATTAATAACTTACATGAACAAAAAAGCAATTTTCATGAAAATCGCGATTGCAAAAATACATATAAAATAATCTATGATGCCCACATTCTTCTACCTAGATTTGCAGAGGATGACACGTGCGAGTACGTGCGAGCGATAACACGCTTATTAGGTACATATTGCTACTAACTCCGTGGGCTCGGTGAATTTGCTGCCAATGTGCGTTAGTAACTGTGATTTTGTTTTTATCCAACTTCGATAAAGAGGAGTTCTGATTTTGTATATTTTTATTGTTTGTCTAAGTGCTCAAAAAAGCAATTTTCATGAAAATCGCGATTGAAAAAATAATAATTTAAAGAATCAAAATATAACATCAATTTTTTTATAAAAAAAACCTATTTAGTTCAAGATGACCACAATCTTAAACTCACATTCCAAAGGAGATTAGCTACCTTTCCAAAATTTGAATGAGCTCAGTAGAACCAATTAAAAATTAACATTAATATTCAGTATTGAAGCAAAAGCTTTTTCTAACTAACTGCCCACGTAGTAAAGGGTGGTTGAAAATAAATGACCTTGTGAGGTCAAGGTCAAGGTCAAATTTATTGTATTAACTCAGCAAGTATAATGCTTTCTTTCATTATCTCTTCTTGGGTACAAAAACGCATTTCGAGTTATTTAGCAAATGTTGAAATTAAATGGGTTTGGTTGCATGAAATAAGAATAAAAGCTGGTGAAAGAAATAACTAAGTATTTTCTGGATGGTTAAAAATGTAATTAGGTAGGTACTGAATGAGACTTTTGGTAAAACCTTTAAATAGTTTTTTATTTATTTTACTTTTATAAATGAAAATATATGTAGATGTGTTTGTTACTCTAATCACTCAAAAACTACTGACTAGATTTTGATGAAACTTGACAGTGACATAACTTAGGTATAGGAGTATAAAATTTATGAGAATAATATCATAGGCTGCTTTTTAATTTATGTGTGGTGCAGGAAATCGCGGTGGCGGAAGTTAGTGTTAATAATGAATAGTTTTTGCTACCCCTTATTAATATTGTAACTGTCCTAACTTAATCATATAGGTAATTTCAATGCAAAATGTGATTAATTTTTTATTAGGTATTGAACTGAAAATGTGGTAGATCAAGCTATTTTATGGGTATCGTCTTGATTTGCAAAGTTTTTCGGAGGGTACCATAAACTGTAGGTTCCCGCTGTCATTTGAACATCTTTGGCAGTAAGTCTGGTAACCAGTCATACCGGGTGGTAGGTCATAGTGGGTTGAGGAGGTCGGATAGGCAGTCATTCTTTGTAAAACACTGGTACTCAGCTGCATGCGGTTAAACTGGAAGCCGATCCCATCGTAGTTGGTAAAAGGCTACGCAGATGATGTTTTGACTTGGAACATTATTGCGTCAAACAAATAGTAGGTACTATATAAATTGAAGATAAAAAATATATTTCTGAAAGTAAGAGATAAATGAATTTCAACTTATACAGAGCACATCTTAAAAAGAAAAACTTTCGTAATGGAATTCCCAACTTTATATTCTTGCGACGAATATCAGAATAAGAGGATATTCTTGTACAATATATCCTAATTAAGTTAAGTCGTGGATATCGAGATTGACAATTAGATTTGAAACTTATAGGTACGACTGTATCAATTAGATTCTGAATTTACGCAAAAGTTTGTAGGTAATAACTACTTATGTATCTAACTGTATTTAAATACCTGGTCTTCATTTGCTTATAAATATAACCTTATGTCACATGAATATTATAAAAACCGCAGATCACCTTCTTCACGATTTTACAAAAAAAAATGACTTTTTTTTAAAGAAACCAGTGATAAGTCACAATCACAATTACATATTGTTATAACGATTTAAAAATATTGTTAATACATTGAAATATAGTGAATTTTACAGGCATATATTTGTAACCACCTATATATCGGAATAACGTAAAGCTATTTTTTTGACAATACAATTTAGTTTTTTTTCCCGAAGGATAACAGATGATTAAACTTTTTATATGCACGTAATAGCATAAACTTTTCTCCAAAAATATTCAAAAATGAATCTACATAAACTACACTATCCTTTAAGTCTGTAATCAAAAAAATATTCTTTCTAAACAACGTATAATATTACAGTCAGTAAAAAGTAAATTTTTTTGCTTTTCAAAAGGGCAACGCTTGAAATAGGCCCACGTTTTAACTCAGTACTGAAATAAGACGCAGAATACTAATCTGGGCTAATATATTTATATACAAAAGTCGACTAATGTAGGACTGACTAGAATATTATATTATTCATTTAATATTATTTACGGTTATTTTAGTATGTGGGTTTTTATTAAGAAATATATATTTTGCGGTTTGACATTTAAAGTTCATTTTAAATAATGTATTATAAGAATATTTATATTTGATTCTAATATTAACTGTTACATTGTATTTCTATTCTAAGAAAAGTGTATAGAAATTCTGGATTATTTTATTTATAAGTTGATTATGGAACAATTTGCCGCCTGAGCTGAGGAGCTGCCAAACTGTTGCTTTATTTAAACGGAAGTTGAAGGAACATTATTTGTCCTTATCATCATAGACGCATATAGTATTTAGTGTATTTATATATATATATATATTTTATATATATATTACATATGTATTTAGGTTAATGTTAGTATTTATTTTTTAGTTATAGCTTCTTTCTTTTTTACACACTATCTGCATCTCTTCTTATTCTAACTCTCCCATAACGGGCCAGCTGGAAGAAATTTCTCTTGAAATAAGCTGTGCCTATGTACTATATGTTCTATCTTTCTTCTTTTCTGTATTCTGTGTGTGTATCTGTGTACATGAACTATTAAATAAATAAATAAATAAATTATTAGAACTGCTGATACATATTTGATTTCTATGTTATTGTAATTATTTATTTCCAAGATTTCATATACAGGTTACTTAATTAATAAAATAAATGCAATCACGTGTAGGTTATAGCGTGTTTGGTTGTGTAAATACAAACGCTGTACGAATGCTCCCTCTGCACGAATCCTACCTGCTTTCTTATTAAATATTTTTATTTTAAACAGCTATACCTATGTATTACTTTATTTATCACAGTGTATAAATGTAATAAACTCTTTAAATGATTAATACGCTTGCGAAATTAGCTCTGATTGGACGAATAATTAAAGTGGGACTTCAAATAATTATGTACCTCTACTTAAGAATACATTTTCTTGAAACACTTAAAGTATTTTAATTAACTTTATATTGCTAGACTTAAATAGTAGACTGACAATCAAATATCTTTTAGTCTAATATTGAAACACCACATTTTTTAATAAGACGTAAGTAAGTCTGACGCCAGTCTAACCAAGGGGTATCGGGTTGTCCGGGTAACTGGGTTGAGGTGGTCAGATATGCAGTCGCTACTTGTAAAGCACTGGTACTAAGTTGAATCCGGTTAGACTAAAAGCCGACCCCAACATAGTTGGGAAAAAGGCTCTGAGGATGATGACACTTTTTAATAAGAGTTTTAAGTAGCAAAATTCTTGCCAAAAACTTAACCTTACTTAGTTTTTATACATATGTAGTGTGTTAAGTTTTTGTATTACAAATAAGTATGGAGAAACATTATTAAAATTTATTGAATAATTACTCTATGCTGGTTTTCACACCTAGTTGTCTCTTGTTACAGAAAATGCGAGACCAAAGAACGCAAAAAGAACGGGCGTAGATGATCTCCCCACCAGACATAGAACCAACAATATGGAACAGAACGGACACCACAGAACTAACAATAGAAAACGCCAAAGAAGAAAGATACAACCTAACGAACACTTTCTACAACGTCATTACAAGAATAGATGAGAAAGAAGAATGTAACACCACGGTCAATTCTTCTGTAGGGGCGACCTGTGGCGAACAAACGTATGACTGCTTCGAAATAAGTGTGGTTATTATTCTGTGTTTGCTTATAGTGGTGACTGTGATTGGTAATACGTTGATTATTTCTGCTGTTGTGACGACTAAACGGTTGAGGACGGTGACGAATTGTTTTGTGACGAGTTTGGCGGTCGCTGATTTGTTGGTGGGGATTTTTGTGATGCCGCCTGCTATTGCTGTGCATATAAGTGGTGAGTTTTAGTTTAATTTATATTGTGTTAGCTGAAGGTTTTCTCGAGTCCAGAAGAAACTACTTCTTGTAATCGAATAGGTAGGGGGTAAAAGTCCTCTATCCTAGTTTTAACCTCCCCACCAATTTTCAGCTAAATCGGTTCCGCTGTTCATGAGCTGTAAATCATGAAAATAACAGATTTTACTTTCTATAAACCTAGATTTGGCTTAGTTATATAGTTTTGTTATATAAAGCCGGGTATCCACTTAGGTTCGCCGTGGTTTGCGAACACTGCGTGCTCCGCGAACGTGAACGTGTACAGTGTACACACTTAGGCTGCAACATCAGTGAACAAACTGCGCTCCCCTTTGAGTTCGCGCAAAAAACCGCTTCCAGTGCGCTCCACCGTGCTCCGATCGTGCTCCAGTCGCGCTCCGCGATCACGACGTATCCATAATGTTTGGTTTGCGGAGCGGGCGCGTTCGCGAACCACGGCGAACCTAAGTGGATACCCGGCTTAATGTTCAGGAATACCAAAAAAAACTTTCGCTGAAGATAAATCTACTTATTTAATTTCTAACAAAAACTAAACAGAAATCTGTCTGTGAACTTAATAAACCACAAAAGAAGGAATATTTATGAAAACAAAACAACTGAAGAACTTTCCTTTTCTTTTCAAGATAAACAAAAAACGATAAGTTTTTATTTTCTTTAAAAAACTTCTGAAAAAATTAATCACAATGAAAAAAATTATAATATCAAACGCCTTCAGGATTTAGGAAGACTGAGATATAAAGGTGACAATTAGCATTTTAATCAAATTCAGGTCTATATAATAGTAAAATAAAATCTAGACAAAGACTCGATTAGAATACTATACAAATGCTATGAAAATTGCCTTAATTGATCCAATTTGCGTCTTATCCATAAAGAAGTAAGGTTCAAATTACATCAACATAGAATACATTTAATATGACGTGTGAAAAACCCGTGACGAAACCTTTTTAGGTCGTATTATTGAACACCCTTTAGCTTTTCACACCACAGCGAACAATTCTTTTGTTAGAATCTTAGCATAAAATGTTATAAAATAGGCACCGTTTTTCTGCTAAAGACATGATATGGCACAACCTTTATTTAATAGGAATATGTACATATAATAAATGCGAAAGTACCTAACTCTGTCTGTCTGTTTCGTTAGCACTATTTATTATAAAAATAAGACTTTAGCCTTTCTTAAGTTTTTGAATTAGCGTTAGGGAAGCATTTGAATGAGCTATGACACTTTTTACAATGCGAACCAATAGCTCCTGTGATATGCACGTTCCAGCGATTATACAAACTCTTCAGCTTCATAATACTTAACATAATTTATTAGTATTAATAATAATATGAGTGACATTACCAGTCATCAAGACCAATCCTGATTACAAGTTCCTTTTTGTAACTTCAACACTAAAATCATAGAAGAAAAAAAACAAAAGAACCTCTCTCTAACATATCAGGATATATTACGGAACTCTCACAAAAAAGTAAGGACAATATATCAGATTTATTACTTTCGCTCTTTTGACGGATAGATCTGTGGGTAGGCCAATAACCGTTCTTTTATCTTTTAGAGTACTTTTTGTCTTCGAAAAGGACCACTGATTTGTGTGACCCAAGGGTCGCGGAGTCTATACTTTAGAGTAGCCGCACACTGCAAACTTTAAGTCGGCCGATAGTTTGTTTGTGCTGATAAATCAGTATGAAGATGAATGGTAGTAAGTACGCACATTACAAAGATCAGGTATTTAGTCGGTATCAGACCGACGGAGAACTTTTATTAGAATTAAGATTTGTCGACGTTTATTTATTAAATTACAATTTACATTTTAATTAGATAGTCCTATTCTAGGAAAAAACTTAAAACTAAAAAGCTTTCTTCAATTTACTTTTCAAAAAAATGTTTGGCAACCATTGGGTCAACTATCGCCCGACTATTTAGTCTACAGAGTGTGGGTATCTAAGTGTCCAATAATTCTTTAAGAAAGTGCTGTAAAAGATAAGGAAATAATTTCAGAAATGTCGTAAAAGTTCAGGAAATAATCTTGCTGTGAGGAAATTGTTTGAAGCTTAAGGTGTATGTAACAATATTATGTGTAACGGCTTTCCTGGATTTGAATCATATATTCATGGTAAAGTTCATGAGGTTGAGCAATCCTGGGTAAGTTTTGCCAAACAAACAAAAGAACTATATCTAGAACATGACCATTTTGCTGAATTTTAGAATCATCTCTTGCCTTACGTTTTTCTAATGTTGGGGGATCGGATTCTGTTGTAACAAGATTTAGCTGATTATCACTGTTTTACATGGAGCGACTGTCTATCTGACCTCCTTTACCTAGACAACCTAGACTTTTTCGCTTCTCCGGCTATTTGTTGCCAACAAAAAAGTAAAAAAATATACATACAGGAATTTATTTATTTATTTATTGGACCTCCAACAAAGAATATACACATCACATTCTTAAAACTAAGACAGCTTAATCTAGCATGTGTATTCCTTTAATTACAGGAGGACACATCATGCATACAATTTTTTATAAGTACAAAATAATACTTTCATTTATTTATGAACATGCATAAAACAGTACAAAGATATTAGGTATATGATATAATAGTGAAGATTGTATTTATTTATACGTTAAATTATTCAAAATTAATATTAATCTATATTATTTAGCTTACTTAGATTTATTTTATATTTGATTGCTGAATTATTAAATATGTCAATCTCGTTTGCATGTTTCTTAGAATGAATTTTATTCAGTGCGCAAAATTTGTCAACTTATAGTTAAATAAGTTTTATAGTTACGTATATTTTTATTTAGTTGTGTTTTAGTACAAAAAAGATAGTTATTGATAACGAAAGATGTTTATTTTGTAACCGCTTTTTTGCACTGCTTAAAATTCATTCCTGTATATGCGTACGAAAAATAAATCTTAACCAACCAAAACAGAATTCCCATCTAATCCAATGATATCCTTGGTTGTAACGAAACGATCAAGTAAATGTGTTTGTCGATAAGACGTGATATTTGCTTACTGCCAACTCGATATGTTTCCTAAACGCTAAGAGTCACTTTTACCCTCTTAACTTAATGGTGGGTTTTTGAGATCTAATTTTGTTGCCAATGGTACTTACAGGTGTATCGAGTGAGGTAAATAATTAGGGGGAAGTCCTTATTTAATATTGAGGAAGTAACTCTGCCTGTCTGTATGTCCGGCTTTCAAGGCAAATCTATTTAACTGGTTGATATGACATTTTTGGTACATACATAGATAGCCTAGACCAAAGACTGTGGAACCATGACTATGGCTTTATACTCTATGGCCTAGAGCTTGAAAAAGGATATAGGCTGCTTTTAAAGTTAATGTGGGAGGTGGTTCCCTTGAAGCGCGAATGGAACCAGCTAGAACAAAAATATAATAAATGTACAGATTTTTAATGTAGAAGAACTTTAGTTTACCATATTTTTTGTGCATAATATAACATTCATTACTTGCATAAAATATCCAAATAATATTAATATTTCATCACTAAAATATATACATCTAGCAACTCCGATAAAATGTAATGAAAGTTACATAAAATACTAACCCCTTTTTCACAGTCGATTATGAAACGATAATGTGCCAAAACTAACATAAAGGTTTATCGCTAAACATTATTTGATAATTGAATAGTCAGTTTAAATTGTTATCCAATAACTTGATAGGTTCTAATAAAAGTTTAAAGCTAGAATAACCTACAAGTCTATACTTAGTTAGTAATAGGGTATTACATGCATTTTTGAAATATATCTTAAATAAATTCTTTAGTCTTAATATATCTCTAAAAATTAAAAATATTTTTTTTTCTCACGTTATGTACGAATATAAATTAATTGTTTTATCATAATTTCAAATTTCGCACGTATTTCGCGAAAACGCGGCACACAACGGACGCCATGATTGTTTTTTGGTCATGACGTCATTACGTTAGTAAAAAACTACAGCTGTCAGTAATACATATTTTGATATGTATTGAAAATTTTAACTGACACTTTTGTTTATTACCGTAATGACGTCATTAGCATGGCGGCGACATTTCGTAGTGTTCAAAGACAGATAAAAAAACCTAAAAACTTTAAACTGCAATAAAAAATATATTTATGTACCTTACGAAGTGAAACTAACATTTCCCGATTGCTTTTCCTCTAAACAATCATTGTAATACACTTTTAATTTTTTTCTCATCTAGACTAAAATACCCTATTCTGGGTAGGAGGTGAACTATCTAAAGTAAAATAAATAGCTATTTATTTGTTTATTAAAGTTTATTTTAAAAGAAAATAACTTTCTAATGGTGAAAAGTTTTTAAATAGTTGCTTGAAAATAAAATCAAGAAAAGGATTACAGAAAGAAACACAACCGTTTCTTTCTGACCGCTTTAAAAGAAAGAATAAAAAATTGGTGACACAACACAAGACATACATACACATAGAAAATATAAAAGTAACACAAGGTTTGCGCAATTACATTAGATTAGTTATAGTTATTATATTTGTATGGAAAAGTACATTATTACGTTTTATTACAAAGTAAATGAAATTCTTGAAAACGAAGCTTAAAATGTGGTAAATGAACAAGACAGCAGCCGTCGAGCAAATACAGCATAAAATTAATTAATGAAGCCGAACCAGTAATTACACGAACTCATCAAATTAAAATATAACGAATTGATTTGAAATCTCTATTATTTCATTATTTCTGTCTTTTAGCCGCACACTGGCGACTAAACAGTCGACCGACAGTAGCAAAAATGATCATCTCCCGAGCCTTTTCCCAACTATGTTGGGGTCGGCTTCCAGTCTAACCGGATGAGGTACCGACTGCCTATCTGACCTCCTCAACCCTGTTGCCCGGGCGACCCAATACCCCTTGGATAGACTGGTATCAGACTTACTGGCTTCTGACTACCCGTAAAGAATGCCAAGGATGTTCAATGACAGCCGGGACGTACAGTATAACGTGCCATCCGAAACAAAGCCATTGATGTCGAAGATTATACTTAGAAAGTACATACATAGAAAAGTTGCGTTGGTAATCGCCTCACCCGGAATCGAATACAAATTGTCGGCCGACTGTTTAGTCTTCAGTGTGCTGGTATTCTTAATGAAAGCTTGAATCTTTAATTATTCTCTTCCTTATGTATATTGACATTGTTCTCTCAAGGGAAAATAATTAATTTGTTTGTTTACATTTAATTTATTTAAGCTTGCTATATCGTGGTACGATTTGTCTTGTTTTTGGATTAATTTTGAAGTTAATTTGAATTTCAGGAGCTCACGCTATTGTCTTTTCTTAGGCTCAGTTGTTCCATCGACATCATCTTTCTGTCCATATCTCTATATACACGATAAATTGGCTGTCCCTGGCTGTCATTTAAACATCTTTGGCAGTCTTGCTAAGGAGTATCGGGTTACCCAGGTTGAGAGGATCAGATAGACAGTCGCTTGTAAAGCATTGGTATTCAGCTGCATCCGATTAGACTGGAAGCCGACCCCAACATAGTTGGAAAAAGGCTATTTGGACGGCTTTATAATGTTTTCATTATCCATCTTCTTTCTAGTATTCTTTTATAGTTGTAAATAATGACTAAGCTACTTAATCGCACTGGGCGTTTTTATGTTCTAGTGCTTAGCTGTAATTGTGTCCATTTGTAAGCACTTAACCTACAAAACTGTTCTTGTAAGTTTTCTTGGGGCTCGGTTTTGGCTAATTGCCGTTTCGTTTTGTAATGTTAATGGTAGGTACTGTTATTCTGAGGGCTAGGTTTACAGGCAAATGTTTTTATAGGTACTTATATTTTTTACTAGCTTTTGCCCGCAACTTCGTTCGCGTGGAATAGTGACTACCAGCAGATTTTTGATTTGACCAATAGATGGCGCTATATGTCCGGAATATATATATTTTTTTTGTCCTATGTCCTTTCTCAAGTTTCTAACTACGTCTGTACCAAATTTCACACAAATCGGTTCAGTAGTTTAGGCGTGAAGAAAAGACAGACAGACAGACAGACAGACAGACAGACATAGTTACTTTCGCATTTATAATATTAGTTTGGATTTAGAGATAAAGAAGTTCAAGGTTTTTTGTGTCTTTTGTCTTAAATGTAGGCGTGTAAGGTTTTGTGAGTTTTTTTTTCGTTATTTGCCGAATAGGTATGTACGGTAGACTGCACATCAGTGGTAACTGTCATGCACCTTAACTCAATAATAATAAGTACGATTGTCGTATAAAACTGTTACCACTGACCTGAAGTTGACTGTACTTGTAAATTATTCGTAAAGATTTATGAAGTTGACATTACCTATTTGTATCGGGTATAAAGCAAAATAATCATTATTGATTAGTAAGCAATGGTTTTTTAATCATTTGATGATAATGATGACCTTTGGGTGACAAATATAACAGAACTAAAGTATTATCATAAAATGTACCAATTTACACTAAAAACCTTCTTTATAAAAAAATCACAGTCACCCGAATTGTCATTAAATATTCCTCTGATCTTACCAATATTCACTTGTCTTGCCGAACTAACTTTATCGACATTTCGTACATTAACGTACCTCCGAAACCCGCATACATTTTATATAACCCTCAAATTATGGCCAATTTCAGCGTCCCGATACCTATTGAAAAAAGTTTTCCAAAGAAAAAGAAAGTATCCTAAGGTACTTTTCTTTACAACAAAATTCCCTAAAAGCCTATCGAAGAATTTGATTATTGTTGACCCACGAAAATAGGGTCTTTTTAACAAATGATTGATGGCTGATTTTTAGTATAAGTTATTATAATTGCTATTTTTTAGGGTTCCGCACGCGATGAAAAAAGGAACCCTATTTGTAACCTTTCGCTGTCCATCGTCACAACAATGTATCTCAAGAACCGCTAGACAGTTGAAATTTTCGCATTGATGTAGGTATTATTGTTGCCGCTATATCAAAAAACATACTACATGAAAATAAGTGTTTTAAGGTCCTCTCATACAAGTTATAATGATAAAAATTGTACGGTACCCTTCGTTCCCGAATCCAACTCATACTTAGCCAGTTTTTTTTCATAAAACGTTTCGTGTACCTTTTTGAGGGTTAACAGTAATCCAGTCGACATTTTTGTTAGTAAAATGAAATATTTTTGTTAAGCCTGAAATGCGTGGTTAATGGAATATAATAACGAGGCTTCATCAAATTGGATTTTATACGTTTTCATAATTATTTGATACTCAAATTAATGTTAACATTTCATTTTTACGTTAAAATTTTTCGTTAATAGAGGCAAAGTAAATAAATAGTTATTAGGTAATTGAACATGACGTGATGTGTAGGTATAATTAACGTCAATATTATATTTGGGCGTTTTTAAATTGATATGAAAAAAATATTACTAGGTGTTCCCGAAGTTTCCTCCACAGGAAAACTACCTCCCACAGCCGATCAAAAACTAGCCTATGTCCTTTCACAATGTCTAGACTATCTTTGTACCTAATTTAATTTAAATCAGTTCCCTAGTTCAGCATGAATGTCAAACATATAGAATTAAGTACTCGAATTATTGGTGAACATAGCTAACCATAAGTTCCGTTTTAATATCAGAAATCCTTAAAATATAACTGATAATATCCATAACAATCTCACAGTCTTATCATACTTACAAGAAATTCTTTATTTTTCATATGAAACCGAAAATCCCGACCCCAAAGTAAAAATTGAATTTGTCCACATCTAAAATCTCTTTGAAGAAACTGAAGCTTTTATTTTTACCTGATCGGTAACAAAAATGGGCCCTCTTGGGTACATTTTTTTCTATTAATCTTTTACTATGTAAAACTTTGTCCAACATATTGAAAAGGATTTTTATTTGATAGCAGGAATGTGGTGACTTTACGCTACGTAAAAGAAAAGTGTTTGTATTTTTGAGTAGTTGGTGACTTAGCTATGGTGAATAATTGATTATTATTTTTTGGGCGATCTAGTAAGTTTAGTATAATTGTTTATCGTGTGCTCAGTCTTTTCCCAAGTATGTTGGGGTAGTTTCCAGTCTAACCAGATACAGCTGAGTATCAGTGAATTACAAGAAGCGACTGCCTATCTGACCTCCTCAATCCAGTTACCTACGCTTGCCAAAGATGTTCGGATAACAGCCGGGATTAACCAATGTAACGTGCGTTCTGAAACACGGAAGAACTCGTCATGACAAGATGGTCACCCATCCAAAGACTGATCGCGGCAAGCATTACTTAACAATAAGATCCCACTATACCATAGCCACGACCTCCTCAACAAAGTTAAAACAAACTATTAGGTACTTACAATCCTTTCCTAAAAGCCTGTCACTCTTCACGTGCTCTTTAAAAATATGATTGAGCGCCCTCTTAACACAGAAAAAATACAAATAAAAAAACGAGCTAACCTAATGACCACTCGACAAAGAATTTCCCTCCAAAATCGAGCACATTGTTACTCGAAATGACACAAATATATTTCCACGTTAATGATACGTTCAAGCGTCCCGTTTTTTATGTAACGCAGTGTAACTTAATTTGATTGACACATACGAGTGTCGAGAATTGATGCAAATGTATTTTTTTATTATATTTTTATTGGAAGAGGTTCAAATAGGTTACATATAGAATATTTTTTTATGCACTTATGTGTAATCAGTTCGCGTATGTAGTATTTTTTTTTCATATATAGTAGCTTATGCAGTGAAACTTTGCCCATCCCGTTTATTTTTTTTTTGTTAACATTCGTTCTGATAACGGGAAAGGAGGGAAATAAACAAATCAAAAATCATGAAAATCGGTATAGCTGTTTTCAAGGTCATACCTATATTAAAATAGTATTACATTTACTTGTTTCAAACATAGTATAACGACATTTCAGTAGGTACTGTCTACTAATTTCAGTTTCGACCACGTACGGAGAGATCTTAACCTAACTTTTCAGCATTATAATAAAGTTCAGATTTCATGCACAGCTTTGAAGAAAATATCGTCACGTAAAACTATGTTAAAACACCCGAAGATATAAAATGAACATAGACTGTTTTCTTCTTACATAAGAATTTGTACATTTGAATATGTATTGTGTTGATAGGCATTACATTATATGTTTTATCTATAACGTAACATAACTGTAAAGGTAATTTTATTTTATTTTAAGACGTGTGTTCAACGTTAGATAAAATGGAAGGAGTGCGTTTAAAATGTTATTATGTTAGATAATGTTCTGTGAAGTATAATTTGGATTCCCAGCTTTCATATTTAGTCCAAATCAATTGAGAGATTTATACTTAGACTCTTTAATCTTTTCCACGGATTAAAGATATAAAGATAAGCAACATAAACAATAAAATTCTCATTTGTCCACAAAATACTGCATCGGAAAAAACAAAGAAAAGTGTATTTTGTTGTTACTTAGCGCATGATTAAAAAGCAAATTGTACGTGAATAATATTTTTTTATGAATGAGTTCAATTTTGATCCACAAGGATCAAGAAACAAATGTAACGATATTATTTCAAGAGCTAGTTACGAAATGTACCCATTGCATAATTTGGTTAAAATATCTACAATTCTACATTAAGATCATCTGTCTAGGCTTTCTCAATTATATTGGGGTTGGCATCCAGGCTAACTAGATATTGCTTAATATTAGTGTACCTATGTGAGCGAGCGTACATTTTAAACAAAGTCACTTCCTATTCGTGCAGCCCGTTACATCTTGGTTAGAGGGGTATCCATCTACCTTTGTACATCTAGTCGTAATTTTGTGCACTGTACCTAACAATGTTTTGATGTAACAATTGTAGGTGAACCATTAAATAAATAAATAAATAAATCTACATAATCAACCAACTAAATCCAACCATTGTTCACAGGTAAATGGGAGCTCGGTTGGATACTCTGCGACATCTGGATAAGTCTGGACATCCTCCTCTGCACTGCCTCCATCCTATCCTTATGTGCCATCAGTGTGGACCGCTACCTAGCTGTCACCAGGCCTCTTACGTATTCTAGAAGAAGAAGATCCAAGAAGCTGGCTTTGACCATGATATTCTTTGTCTGGATCGCCGCTGGAGCTATTACTTGTCCACCTATGTTTGGTTGGTAAGTAAAATTTTAACCGTCTTTCCACAAAAACTTTTAAACGTCAGTTTAAGGCTTGTCTAAAAAAATGTCAAATTATGACGTTGACATATGGTTCATTTTGCAGCCACAATTTTTTTAGACAAGTATAAAACAGACGTTAAAGTTTTTGTAGTAAGGCCATAAATGTTTTAACTAGTGTGATCTTTCATAAGAGCCTGCAAAGATCTGTTAGATATAAAAATATTTGACATACATACAATAACAGAATAAACGGCACCACTCTCAAACAGATTAATTACTTATTAATTGTTTACTTGACAATGTAAAATCACTTGATTATTCGATTTGTAGATTAGTCGTATAAAAATATCAAAAAACAAAAAACGTCTTCACGTATGTGGCTCAATTATTATCGTGAAGTGGATCCATCTATTGGCAGGACATTTCTCATTACAACCATTAAAGCTGTCAGCGTTTGAAAATCATTATTTTGACCTATCAACAGGTTACAACTGATAGATGAAAACCTCAAAATCTGGGCATAAACAAATAATATCAACAAAAACAATGCCTGTATTGTTATTTATGTAGGACATATTTGAATAATAAAACAGCTTATGATTGGATAGGAGTTACACCTCGTTAGACGCATTGATGCGTAAATAATATAATTTGTACGTTCATATATCATAGGTAACATACCTACATTATTTATATGTATGTGAATGGTACCATCTGTCGTATCCGTATTTCGGTGGGAAACCAGAAAATGGGTCATTTCTATGTCAAAATATGTATGTTTAATAGAAACATATTTACCAATGAATACCTATGTGTTTGTATGCTTTCACTGGAACCCGCGGGACCGATCTAGACATGATTATTGTATGCCAGTCAACTAAGAGGTCGAATATGATCATGTCAACTTGAGGCTACTTTTGATCCGAGTCCGAAAAAATATAAAGTAAATGTGAATTAAGTAAACCCGAAATTCGAAATATTTGTGAATCTTATTATTATTTGTGTTTCTTTTGCCAAAAGATCAATTTTAATACACAAATTATGTAAATATATGTATTTTCCTTTAAATGTTATTCGGTGTTCAGTCAGTATCTTTAAATTCACTTGATTATTTAAATTTCTGTTTGGTACATAATTTGATATTCCAATTTTGCTTCACAAAAATATAAATAAATGTTGTGAAAAATCCAATCAAAAATCCAAAAGTAGGTAGATTTTTCCCGAATACAGCACTAAATATTGGTAGATATAATAGTTGAAAGTGTGTCTGCTAGGGGTCCTAGATTTTGAAAATGGGAAAAGTTATTAAGTATTTGATGCCGGCTTGTTCTCCGTGGTTTCATTTCCCGCAATCGGGTATAGAGTAGCTTATGTTCATTATCGTGCTCTCTCTTTAGGTCAAATCAAATCAAATAATTTATTTCATTTAGGCATTTACAAGCTCTTGTATGAACGTCGAAAATTATAAATAAGGTTGATTCTAGTTATACTATTGTTCAGTACTTTTGACAAAAAGCGACAGACATAGTTATTTGGCTAATATTTTTACCTTCTTTTCATACCATCCTATCATAATGTTTCAAATAGATTCACCTCTCAACATTTCCTTGCTTCAACAGAACTAACATTACGTTATGCAAGTCTCCGAAAATTCGGAAACCCCTCGGAAATATCGCCAAGCTAGAATTGCACATTTCCGAGCGTAAATTGTCAAGCGTTTGTGACCTTATTCCTAGCACAGTTACTGTAGTCACAAATGGGAATAACAGAACTATAGTAATAGAATACTTGAGTTCATATGTGAGAATATATATGTATACTAGCGACCCGCCCCGGCTTCGCACGGGATAACAGTATTTCCCCACTATTTAATGTATGTTATTATACATATAAACCTTCCTCTTCAATCACTCTATCTATTGAAAAAACCGCATGGAAATCGGTTGTGTAGTTTTGAAGATTTAAGCGTACATAGGGACAGAAAAAGCGACTGTTTTATACTATGTAGTGATGATGAAGTACAGTTAAGCGTAAATACCCTTGCTTTTACCAAAATGTTATATGAGGTCGGTGCTGCATGATTTCTCCTTCCATATTCTTCTATTTGTCGCAAATATTATGACTCTAATATGCAAAATGTGAATGAAATCATTTTCTAATTAGTTAACGAGATATCTTTCAATTTTGATAGACTTCTCTTTGATGGTTAAATGAAATAGATTGGTGCATTTCAAACTTCCACGGTTTTGCAATTTGCAGTAATGTTAATATAGCCATGCATTTTGTGTATAATTACCGTTCTACTACACCATTTTGCTATTAAAGTGTATCCGTATTGAACCACATTTTTTCTTAAATTTGCCTTTTTTAAAGATAAATTAAAGGATCAACGAAAGGCTTCTAAAAGGTGCGAAAGGTAAACTAAACACGGTCCCCAGTCCCTATATAGGCACAGTCCCTTCTTAGGCAGTTGTCAGTACATTTTCCTACCCTACCCTTACACGGGTGAGAGAGCAACCATTCATGCGTTTAAGGTCTAGCTGGACCCATAATGTTGCCATCAATTTACATTGGCGAGCAATCAATTTGGGACGCTTAAGAAAAATCTTGAAAAAAAAGGAGCTTTGGATTCAATACCTAATATTAAGGATTTCAGTTGTGACTAGAAAAAGTGGTTTTCACAATGTTTTTTGTGTTTAGTTCCGGGACGGTAGGAGTGTATGTTCCGGTTTTGAAGAAAAAAACAGGCCAATTGCAAGTTGAATTTGATACGAAGGGTTACATACCATTTATCTATCCATCATCCATCATCAGCCTATCGCAGTCCACTGCTGGACATAGGCCTCTCCAAGTGCACGCCACTGAGATCGATTTTCGGCTTCTCGCATCCAGCTCCTGCCAGCCGTCTTGCGCAAGTCATCACTCCACCGTGCCTGAGGACGTCCTACATTTATCTATAAAACGGCCAAAAAATCACCTCTATTGTAGGGAAGTCCCCTAAATAAATAAAAAAATCGTTTATTTACAATATGTGTACCTTTGACTACTCCCAGCAAAAACACATAGGAAGCGGTGAAGGGTTTTGGGGGCTGTCTGTTGTAATCCTGACGTTAAAAAAGTGCTGTCGTGCAGTTTGAATAAATTATTTTTGATTTTGATTTTATCACGGTTCGTGAGATACAGCCTATTGAAAGACGCATAGCAAAGTCCCGTTTTATCCTTTGGATACGGAACACCAAAAAAGGCGGAGATGTCGATGGGTAGTTTTTAATCAATCAAAGCAATATACAATACGTGTCAGGTGCCGTGCGCAAGACAACGTGACAAGGGACAATCATTGACAGCTGTCAGTTGACTTTGACATTACGATGCGTTTATTATTTCTGCTATATTCTCGCAAGGATCTGGGTGTATGAATCTATGTGTTTACGATCCAAAATGCTGGGCTTTTTTAGGGATTTTGAAAATATTTATAGATATAGAAACCGTTATAGTTATCGGCACGAATCTTGAGCTCTGACCTACATCTGCGCAGAAGTGATTTATTAGCAAAGAACCAATCCCGAGTATCGGCTATGACGCGATGCACTGCGGGCCAATCACCGTTTTAGCTCGCCCCCGCGCCTCACTTCATACAACAAAAGGGACCCAATAAATTACTTCTGCGCAGGTGAAGGTCAGAGCTCAAGATTCGTGCGGATAGCTATACCCAAAATACCTACATACTTATCTACTACATATTTTTATAATGTGAGTTTTCTCAGGACTATAGACCCAATTACGACTTAATTAAAACAATCACTTAGAAAGAGGATTTTTGGTGCTATTAGAAGTAATACTTATACCCAAATTACCAAGATGGTCAGTCAAAATTAAATTGATTGATAAACCAATTTTCAATGACCTATTTTTAATATTAAAACCACTTCGCAACTGCGTTTATTTTCTCCCCGTAACCACTAGCACCATTTAATTAAAGCTTTAACCACTGACCATATGTGGAGTGTGTTATTATGGAAAACCATGGTTATGTCACTTTTATAAACATATAATTTAACTAGCCGGTGATTTTCGCGTTCCGTGGGAGTTACCTGCACTCAAAAAAAATGTGGCTTGTGTTCTTTCTTATGGTCTAAACATCTTAAAGTACCAAATTTTATTGAAATCGGTGCATTCGTTTTGGCGCTAAACCGTGACAAACAGTATATTATTACATATTACCTGGTAAGGATTATCCGACATGATGCAACAAGTAAAAAATATTTAACAAAAAAAAAATAAGTCAACTTGAAATATTTTCCAAAAATATTCTCCTAAGACTGAACCCTGAAAACCGCATCAAAATCGGTTCACCCAAACGAGAGATGACCGTGAAAACAAACATACATAAGGGTTAAAATGAGAACCTCCTTTCCTTGAATTCGGTTAAAAATGAATGGACCCTACATCCCTACAATCACTTAACCGCGTTTACTAATGAGGTAACTGTTGCCTTAAATCAGAGTACTTTACATAAATATTTTGTTGATTCTTATTTCTTAGTGGCGTGTCGATGGCAATCTAAATTGTGTCGGCATAGAACTGTAACGACTAGCACTACGAGACACGCAAACTAAGATTTAGAATGGAACTGAATAGTTTTTTCTATTTATGCGATTCTTTTTTTTGTAGGAGATAAAGAGTACCCTACAGTTGGCAGTCGTTACGGGTAGTCAGAAGCCAGTAAGTCTGACACCATTCTAACCAAGGGTATCGGGTTGCCCGGGTAACTGGGTTGAGGAGGTCAGATAGGCAGTCGCTTCTTGTAAAGCACTGGTACTCAGCTGAATCCGGTTAGACTGGAAGCCGACCCCGACATGATTGGGAAAAAGGCTCGGAGGATGATGATGAAAGAGTACCCTAGTGTACATACCTAAAAACTTTTAGGCCGATTGTTTGTTTAGGCTCATAAATCAGTATGAAGATGGATTATAGTTATACGCACATTACAAAGATCAGGTATTTAGCCGGTATCAGACCAACAGAAAACTTAGATTTTCTTGAAAATAGAATGTACTAGTTGGCCGACAGTTGACCGATGGTAGGCAACTACCATCGGTCAACTGTCGGCCAACTATTTAGGATGCAGTGTGCGGGTATACTAGGAGAAGCGTTTTAGACACGCAAAGCATGTTTCTTAAAGAGAATAGAATAGTTTTGTTTCTATTTATACGATTTTGTTGTTTTTCTTGAAGATATAATGGGAGTATTTTTCTAGATATTATAAGCAGGGGTGTAACTTTCGTGCTAGATAAACATGTCTTGCGTTATATTTATTCAATAGAGGTATAATAAAACACATTAGGTATTGTAACTAGCTCAACGTTGCTATTGTTTTCTTTCTGGTTGATATTATAGTACTACCGATGCCCGAATAAAAATTTGCCTATGATGTATATTCTGTACTTATTATCCTTAATATATATAGCGTATGCATATAATATGTATAATGATCTATCGGGGCTGCGGGATTATCCGAAAGAGTCTCCGCAGCTCTGGTACGCAA
Source organism: Helicoverpa armigera (assembly GCF_030705265.1). Taxonomy (NCBI): domain Eukaryota; kingdom Metazoa; phylum Arthropoda; class Insecta; order Lepidoptera; family Noctuidae; genus Helicoverpa; species Helicoverpa armigera. The sequence goes on along the minus strand of NC_087140.1, from coordinate 8,081,036 downwards.
ATGTATCCAGATTGAACATGGTAGGTTTTAGTCATTAAAAGTCTGACACTCCCTCACGCTGCACTCACAGTGGGAGTTGGGAGGAGTCATTTGCTGATTTGTCATAAAGAAGGGTACCTATGTGTCTCTTACAATCCAAAAACTACAACATTTGTAATATTAGTAGGGTGTCTTTTAAATAATAAAATTCCCTTAACCCTTGTGTATGAAGCGCAGATCCACACGAGACACAATTGATTTTCTATTGTTTTATAATTAGCGGCATTCTAGCAGTTAAATCATTTTTTGTCTCCCAGGTATGAACCAGACCACAATCAGAACGGGAACTGCCGCTACAATCAGAACCCTGGCTACGTGGTGTTCTCTGCCATGGGGTCGTTCTTCCTACCTATGGCTGTCATGGTGTATGTGTATGCCAGAATCTCCTGTGTCGTGGCGAGGAGACACCAGCAGCTGGCTAGCAGTACTAAGTGTAGTAAGGTTTGTATTTGTTTATTAACTCATTTATGAAGATTGGTTGTACAGCTGAATTTTTTGATCGTTAGAATTTACAAAAGACACCAAAACGCCTGCTGATTACTTATTTCTATGTTATCTGCCTGAGAAGAAGAGGCGACAAACTCCCTCGAAAAAGATTAGGTATATGAATTCTAAGCTAAACTAGACTAAATTGCGAGCATAGGTACTGAACTTTTAAAGAAATTCTAATGCGATTTAAAAATAACAATTTTTGTGAGTAACATCTACAGAAGTAACATCGAAGAGTGAAAATACACAATTCACACTATTATAAACCGTTTATGTACTATCATAGTTTCTGATAACACCACATGAACACAAAAATAACTACTCACCAACTAAAACAATATTTCGGCATAAGCTACCGTCACTCCTTACCCAGTCAACCACTCGAAATTACCTCAAAATCACTCCTGATTGGTGGAAGGTAAATACCCCAAGACAACCATTGAAGTTTCAGTTGACACCATGTCATTAAAAAAAACGAGAAAAAGATGCGAACACGAAACGTCCTCGAAATTCGGTGTTCCGTTCCGAAAGCAGTTTCTATTTCAAAAACTGTTTTTAGATTGGCAATTTCAATCCTTTTGATGGCTTGACGCGGTTGCAAAACGATTGGGCTCTGAGTTCTAGGTGTGATTCTCGGGGCTAGATTTTTGTGCACGCTATTGTAAATTTAGGTCGTTGAAAATGCACGCGAAATGATAATTTTGGTCCGGTTTGGAGTCGGTTCATCTATGTACCTAAGATAAATAATAATATTGTTAAAGTTTGCACGCCAAATGGCAAAATGTGGCTAAGCATATCATAACTATTTGCAACATAATATTATAGTCTATACTATTGTTAGAGATTCAAACTGTTATATTTAAAGGTACTATGTATTTTTTTACGTTTCACTTTTAAATATTGCATATGATATAGATGCAATAGATAGCTAATGAATTCGAAAAGTAATGGATACAAAAATAGTTTTAATGAAAAGTTTACAGCTGTAATTAAATAATATATATTTTTTAGAGGATACAAAAAGTTACCAGAAACCCCTTTTTTGTTTCCGTATATTTTCCTCAAAATCAAAAAAAAAACAACAACCAAGAAATCTCTAAACACTAGCAATAAACGAGCTTCCCACATTCAGAGAAAAGCAAGGTTTTCAAAAAGAAAAAGGCACCTCAAAATCAGATGTTTTTCATCCATGCAATTTCCACAAGGCAGCTGTTATTTCTACCCGACACACCTACCACACAGTCTCACGTTGCCTTTGATCCCCGAGGGCTGAATCCCGTATCCAATAAGCCTCATATACTTGGAAAAAACATGCCAAGTGCGAGTCGGAATCTTGTAGGAGGGTTCCGTACTTAATTTATTTATTTATAACACTTTATTCACATTTTGCACAACGGCGTACTTAACTATTATTATTTATATTTACTTACTTATATAGGACTTATTTATTTACGAATGTTTGTATCCACATATAATAAAGAAAGACGACAGGAAAGAATGAATTTATATAGGTAATGCTTATTTTAACGTGGAAATGAAGTCTAAAAAAGATTTAACAATTGATTTATTTAACTGTCTGCTATTATGGACTTGTTTTGGCTTGTGGCTTGTAACAGATAGATAGACAGTGGAATTTCGGGGTGTTACCAGTCTAATTGATCCGATTGGTCGATAAATAATTGCTGACATGGCAGACGATCTATACCACCAATAGATGTAAAAAAATTGGCGACTTCAATCGAAAATTTCTTTTGATTAAGTCGGCCAATCCATTCTACTTAATATGTAGATTAAGGCTCGATAAAAAAACATCCTTAGTATTAGGGTCCCTGTTTTAACCCTTTTAATACTGAACCCTAAAACGTAGTATTTAGTATAGGTATACCTACACTGCGTTCTGTGTCAATACGTTCCCAGACTTCTAAAATGAAAGTTTCAAGTTTAAGAAAATAGTCTTTAACGGCGTTGCAAAACGTAGTGACAATATATTTTGCTAAAAACGATGTCTGGGATAATCGAAAGTTTGAGTTAAAATGGTAGCATATTGTTGAGATTAGTCTAGTTTATTTTTAGTAGTTAAGCTTTTAGGATTTTGGATTAAAACTAAAGTAGGCAGGCATAAACGTATTGAAAATGTGTACAGAAAAATAGATAGGTATCAATATTTATGTTTTCTCTCAAGAAAGCAGATGAGCCATAGGCACTTGTGTGCGTACTCAACGCTCCCGAGACGCAACAAAGACAATATCTATGTGCATAAGTTACACAGACGAATATAACCCACGAGCTTTCGTGAGAAACAACATATATTGTAAAAATTATAATTCTCATATCGATATAAATATAAATAGAGCAAAAATTTCAAAAGTAGGTCGATGAAAACAATAATAAAGATACCGTTGACAAAGATTGTTTTACATAGCCAGTCAAATAACGTAGGTAAACAAGAATATTCAACGTTCTAATGGAAGAAAAACAAGCGAATCTTAATCGCAGCTTAGTGAAGGAAATAAGTTGTTTTCATAACCCAAATAAAATATAGGTTGCTACTTGATAAACATCTGTTGCTGTATATATTTATATTAGGTTTATATTATATTAGACTTATTACAATTGTAAACTTATATATGTGAAAGTATTTGTAAATAAGTTGTTGATGTGCCTAAATAAATAAATAAATAAATAGGTGTTTTTCCGTGGTTTTGAATGAACTTTTTCCCGTACCGGGATAAAATATAGCCCATGTTACTCAGGAATAGTGTAGCTTTCCAACAGTGAAAGAATTTTTCAAATCGGTTTAGTAGTTTCGAAGCCTTTACAGTAAAAAATCCTCTTTATCGTATTAGTTTAGGCAGACTACTTAGCTGATTCTCTTCAAGAATTTTTCAAAACGTTTCGGTAGTCCTTAGGATGCAAACAAAACAAAAAAGTATTTCCTTAGTATAGATTTATATAGGTAGATAAACATATATTGCTGTATATATTAATGTTATGTAAGTTTGTACGTTTATTTTGTCGTTGTTTACTTTAAGTTAGCTTTGGCTATGTTTGCGGAAATGTTGCAATCCTCTAGAGATGGGTTAGAATATTTACTGGTCTCTAAGAAAATATAAACGTGGAAACTTTTGCTTTTAGAATTATATACAAGTATCATTTAATAAGTAAGACTATTTTACTGTACGTCTATCATCTGAAAATACTAAGTACTTAAAAAAGAAACAAAATTAAAAAAGAGCGCACCAGGAAAACTATTGAGAAGTTGCAACGCAATTAAGTTATTAGATATTTTGAACAAAAATCTTAGCCTTTTAACTTGAACAAACTTAATGTTACGTATCACAGAGGAGCACTTATTTTCGTAACATTTCTTTAAACTAGTTAACGTCACATTGTATTATATCCAAAAATAAATTCGTTCATAAAAGCTTGTGTAACCCAATCCTTATAACGGAATTAAAAATAAAAACGCTTTAAAAAGCTATTATTTGCCTTATTCAAAGCTCATGATATTTCGAAATAACTCTTTCGCAATGTTGGCCCTTTCGGAATAATGCCTTGTGACGTCATAGATTCAGAATTTGAAGGTATTCTATATTTTAATGGGGTGTTATGAACTAGGGGTCGGTTACATAACCTTAAATGTACTGTATGGTTTGGTAACTGTATGGTTTAAAAAAATATGTACCTAATCTGTATTTTTATACTACATAGGTGCCTATATCTATAGGTACTAATATAATAAGAAGAAACCTTTTTTGCTGTTTGTTTGTACCGTAAAGACTCCGGCACTACTAGATCGATTTGAAAAATTCTTTCCCTGATGAGAAGCTAGAGTATCCGCTAGCAACATAGGTAATATTTTATCCGCGGACAGTACTTTCTATTTCTATGGTAGTTACGCGGTTGAAACTGCGGGAAAACAGCTAGTTAGTTAAAATAGAAGTAAATTTTTAGCTATGAAAAAAACTTGTTAGTTGTAGTTACTTTTTTATACGACATTATATTTTGAAATTAAAAATGGTTAAAAATGGAGTGTAAAAACACAACTCCCATCTTCCGTCATACTTCAAAAATATTACTTCGCGCTTAATTACAAAGAAAACACGACGTAATGAAAAACTAAGGAACTTGAGAAAAATATTTAGGTAACCTCAATTTTTATCAAAGTGGAAAAATAGGTAAAGTAGCTCCAAATAATAAAGTAGGAAGCTTTTATAAAGAAAACGTTGACGACCACATTATTCCTTAAGCTAAAGAATATCTTAAGATAGAAAAAATACTTTTACCACGAAAATGAAATATTTACACTAAAATTTTTAGGTTTGACTTTTATAACGAACCGGTGACTGGTACTTCAATATTTAGTCTATCTAATGATAAAAGTTCTTTGTATAACTGACTTCAAAAAATGATGGTTTCAACTCTACACCTAAAACACCTAACAGCAAAAAAATTTATATAAGCTGAAAAAATCCAACCATAATTTTATTCCCAAAAATACACTTGCAGACAAAAAACCTAACCAACCCTATTTGTTTCAGAAAGGAAAACTGTCCTGCATACGAACAGAATCCGAATCCGGTTCCGACAAGATGTCGTTACGACAATCGGCTTCCAAACAGACTTCTAAAAACTCCACACAACCGAGCGACTGTTCCTCTCAAGACCACAAATGTCCTTGCTGCTTCAGACCCGAAAAGAAGAAAAAATACAGAAATAAAGAAAAAGAGTCTAGATTCTACAATAATGACGTGACTTTCAAAGCCAATTTTAAGTATAAAAACACGACTAGACGAACTCATTCTATGAAAGAACATGTTGAGAATAATAGGGTATCTTCTTTGAGAAGGGAGACCAAAACTGCTCAAACGTTAAGTCTGGTTGTTGGCGGTTTTGTGGCTTGCTGGCTGCCATTTTTCCTATATTACCTTCTTACTCCTTTCATACCTACGAACTACGTGAACCCAGTACTTATGTATATACTCACATGGCTAGGGTGGTTTAACTCAGCGATCAACCCATTCATATATGCTTTTTACTCACCTGATTTCAGAGTAGCATTTTGGAGGCTTACCATACGAAAATGTAAGAGAAATAAACGTTAATACAAGTTATTTTTTCGATAGTAATAGCTACTTATAGTTTATGTTGTACCATATAAATGGGATTCAGTGAATGGGATATAAAGATTTGATACAGACTGATAAGTTTCTTTTACTGCTGATGAGCAATCGATATTCGATCCTATTTCAAAGGATTAAGGTTTAATTTTATGTGTAGTGTGTCTGCTTGTTTATCTTGAAATACGGATTCTTGAATAAATAGCAATAATACTCTATTTGCATTATTATTTGATTTCTTTTGTTCGATGTTTCGACAGCTTTCGGTATTGTATCGATTTCAAATGTAATTTGATGTTTGCTCCATTTTCATATAAACGATTATTTACGCCATTTCTTTGTGATTAAACTAATATTTCTGCATAACTTTGAGTTCAGTTAATTTCTTAAATAGGTAGTCTATTACTTGGTTTCTATTTTTTTCATATTTTTTATTCTTTCGCTTATCTAGTTCCAACATACAGACAATGTCACGACCATGAGCTAGTAAATCATAAACAAGACACTACAAAATAAATAATTTTCCCGCCAACACTTTATTTATGGGCCTAAAATCACAGAAGAGGTTCGAAATAAAACAACAAAAACCTTTTTAGAACTTCTTCAAGAAATAATGTTCAAGAGTCTACGCCTCATCTATCAAAATTATACTATGAAAATATGGTGTACATTTATAACCATTTCAAATGAATAAAAATGTGGTAAAATACGCTTTTTTTTGTGACTTTATTTCGCTTCTTGATCAACGAGCATCTCGGTATTTGTGTCAAATGTATTTTTTTTTGGTTAGATAATATTTAATGAAAATGTTTCTGATAAGGTCTTTTTGAGATTATTTTGCTATAATTTTTGTTTTGTTATGGTTTGAACCACCTAGATTCAATAATTTGTAGTTCATTATTTCCATGAATCTTAACAAAAAAAATACGCATAAAAACGACGATTCATACAGTCTTAACTTAAGGAGAATAAATAAGTTTGTAGCTGTCCCAATTTTATTGTCCCCGAGTGTACAAGAGGTATCATAAAAATGCAGTTTATAATTTTGTTCGCTATTTCTGCACTGGAATTTGCTAATATTGTCACATTATGAAGCTAAGGCTGATTCGTTGAAATTAATATTTTATTTAAAAAAACTAGCATAGGTAATATAAAATCACTTAGATGTAATTAGATAATATATAAGTAATACATAACGGTTTGTAAATAAAATGGTTTTGTACAAGAGTTATAACAATTGTAATGATAAAATAATATGATTATAGTAAGTATGTAATATGTCATTGATCACCCATGGAAACATCGATCTCATAGATTTAGTTAAGTACATGTAAAAAACATTGTAACAATATACCTGTATAATAATTATTGAAAAAACACTATCACGCATCAATTAATAAGGTAGTAAAGATATATGGCCTTACTACAAAAACTTAAACATCTGATTTACACTTGTCTAAAAAAATTGTGGCTGCAAAATGAACCATATGTCAACGTCATAATCTGACATATTTTTAGACAAGTCTTAAAATGACGTTTAAAAGTTTTTGTGGTAAGACGGTTAAGGTAGAATTCCGTGGGTCGCGGCTGACGCAGCCGCGCGCGGCCTACGACAGTCATCGGCCGCGCGCGACAATAGTCAGCTATGAAAATGTATGGCCGCGACCCACGGAATTCTACCTATATCTTATTTACATAAGTCATCGTCTGCCTAGACGTTTCCCCGACTATGTTGGGGTTGGCTTCCAGTCCAGTACCAGTGCTTTACAAGAAGCGACTGCGTATCTGACCTCCTCAACCCAGTTACCCGGGCAACCCACTTATCACATAAGTAACATAAAAAATATTTTTTTGGGTTATTGTTAGTAACTTACGAAAAATGGGGAACATTTTTGAAAAATAATGCTTATATTCCAAAATCCATTTGTACGTTTTTCTGTAAAACATCTGAAATATAAATGTTAATAATTTGTAACAAAATAGTTTGTTCAGCTTTCACAGGAAAATAAGACCAGTTTATTTATTGTGAAATAATGGCATGGAAACAATTTGAAAGATGATACAGAAATGAGAACATCCATTTATGATTTTGTTCAGTTCTATTTAAAATATGTTAAGTTGACTTGCTCGAGGGATTTATTTCAATGTTAAACTAACGACGTGTCCCGGTTTTGCCTGGGGTATTTTGAATATAATGGTGGAAGACTGTTCAAAACCTATTAAGAGAAAGATTAGATCTATGACGTTATCATCGCTTTCATTTCCATTGAAAACTATAAAAAAATAACAGAGTACTAGGTGGTACAAGTTACTTCATTCATAGTTTTTATTTTTATTTCTATTAGCGTGTGTGTTTTTTTTCATTTTACCATATGGCTTTATCACCTTTAAAATCTGTTGGTTAAAAATAAAATGCCAAAATTAGCCTGTTGTGAGTGAAAATAGCCAAAACTTTCAGAAAAGCTCTCCCGGTAAATAATTAAAATCCCGGTAAAAAATAGTGAACAAAACAAAAAAAAAAAATAACACGACCATTTACAAAATTACGTTGCATTTATAAAATTAAAAATACCTTGTGTTCCAGTGTCCATGCCATGCTAAAGTATTTCCAGTTAATAAAAATATTTTTACGAAACTACCTCGACTATTAATAAAATGTGAAAAACCGGCCAAGTGCGAGTCGGACTCGCTCGCGATTGGTTCCGCCACTTAATTAATTACCGTTGCCTAGTTTTCAGCATTTTTTGTTATAGTACCAGAAATACTTGTATTCAGAAAGGCTAATGAATCAGAGACAGACACTGAAATCTTATTAACAGGGTCCCGTTTTACCCTTTGGGTACGGAATAATAAAAAAATCTATGTTACTTATCATCCCGATACGGTAATAGGTTTCGAACTAAATCGTTGTAACAGAATTACAAAAAAAAAAACTCCAGAAAATAAATTCAATAATTGAAAAGAATAAAAACAAAAGAACATCAAATATTTGCGACCAGATTTTATATTCATACAGACGAAATAAAAGAAAATGTTACTTCTCTAGAATAAAAATTTAACTTCGATAAACCGTTTATGACAAAAATCTTGTATTAACCCAGATATCCTGGGGGTATCGTGGAAATTTCTTCATGTTCTCTAATAATCGTAAAATGTTAGATTTCTGCAAATATTTATTTATGTATTTCATGTCTGAAAGTTTCATGGATACGAATAAAATTGGTTGCTGTAAAAATGTATAGCCCGAATGACTGTAGTACCTAAATACCTCGAAGACAGTGCTAGTTTCTTAGAACTTTTTAACCGTCAAGATTTTTAGTAGGTCGTCTATTGATGAAACATTTGACACAGGCCACGCCTCTTTTTTTAACGAAACAGAAATCATGAATTCACCCCTCCCGCTGTGGGTTAGCAGCGGTGAAGGAGTGTCAGTATCTTACTGACTAAAAACCGTCGTGTTCCGTCGTAGGCCTTTTATGTACCAGGACCGCGGTAACTCTTTCGAACAATCCCGCAGCAATCCCCAGGAGTTTGGAAGTCGGTAGTTGAAGCCAATATCCCCGACTCTTAGATAATAGATATTATTATTTTCTTTGTCAGATGTCATCAAAATATTTGTCACGGCTTGAGAGATTAAACCTGCAGCTCACTCGATGAGAATCAGACATATGAGACAGTATGAAAATATTGACATGTCGCTCGGTCCTTCATCAATCACTTTACATAAGTTCCATTCATACTATTCATGTAGGTATAGTTACCGGCACGTATATTGAGCTCTCGGCGGAAGAGTGGGGATCGCTTTGCGCACTGTACACAAAAGGCAATAAACCAATAAATCGCTTCTGCGCAGGTGAAGGTCAGGGCTCAATATCCGTGCCGATAACTATATATTATATAACCAGTGACCGAGAAGTTGAGTGGGTAAGGTTATCATCAGTGGTGACTGTTCAAAGTCATTTTAACCAGAAGCAATGTAAAACGTTAATTGCCTCTTTCACAATATCAAATTAATTTAGGTACTTACAGCAACATAAATCCTTGAAAAGCCAACTAAACAAAACTTAATCATATTCATTTAGGGCAGCAATTTATAACTCTGAAAGCTAGGCCTGGCCTATAATGAAACTTTAATTTTTTTCGCTGAATCGAAAGCATTAATTTCACTTGACAGTTGGATGATTTGCAGAAACAACGGAATTCTGATTTACGGCCGGCATTTTTCTTTTATGAACAAACTAAAAACCGGCCAGGTACGAGTCGGAATCGCGCACGAAGGGTTCCGTACCATTATTTATAAAACGGACAAAAAATCGCGTTTATTGTATGGGAGCCCCCCAAAATGTTTATTTAATTCTAGTTTTCAGTATTTGTTGTTATAGTGGCAACAAAAATACATCATCTGTGAAAATTTCAACTCTCTAACTATCATGAGATACAGCCTGGTGACAGACGGACGGATGGACAGAGGAGCGAAAACAATAGGGTCCCGTTTTACCCTTAGGGTACGGAACCCCAAAAATGGTCCAAAGTTGTTATTAATTGTTGTAAATCGAGATCATTTGTGTCAAAATCGTCTGAAAGCGTACACGTTTAATGAACGGAAATTATTGTCATTCATAAAATTTTATGCTACCTATTTGCTATTGGCGAATCATTTCATTGAAAATATTTGTGGATTTTAATTGAGATTCGGTTTATTTTGGACAACAAACTATTTATAGAATTTTCCTGCGAATTCACCTGTGTAGCGGAACTAATTTTTGTTTTGGATAAAAGCTATTCCGATCATCATATGCCTAGCCTTTTCCTAACTATGTATGTCGGCATCATAACAGATAACAGCAGTGTACCAAGGAGAACTATTCCCAATAGCTGGGCAACACTCTTTTCTTTTGAAAGACTGGCTGTCAAACTTCCTTAGACTGGACTCCAGCATATTTAGTTGGGAAATGGCTAGGCAGATGATGATGATGATTTTTATTCATGGTGAATTTATTCGATAATTTTGAAAAAGTTTTCACTTAAAAGCACCAATTGATATTTGATATTTTACGATAGGCGATCCGTACCAATGGACAAAAACAATGAGGAAAGACTAAAAGTAATTAAAGGTATGTTTCCTATTTAATGAATGTTACACACACATACAAAGGCTTTGTTGTGTGAATCGTTAATTAACTTAAAAGCGACATTTGTTAATCAATGTAAATTCCTGTGGTTTTTACCGTTCAGTCAAACAAATGGTTTCGTAGAAAAACATTCGTATTTTTTTGGTTGAATTTGTGAAATGTTTCATTAACTGTTTTTTTTTCTTTTGTTTTTATTGACTTACATTATTTTGTAATTTGATTCTATTTAGCAGTCGTTACGGGTAGTCAGAAGCCAGTAACTATGACAACCAGTCTTAACAAGGGGTATTGGGTTCGGGTAACTGGGTTGAAAAGGTCACATAGGCAGTCACTCCTTGTAAAGCACTGGTACTCAGCAGCATCAGGTTAGACTGGAAGCCGACCCCAACACAGTTGGGAAAAGGCTAGACAGATGATGATTCTGGTAATATGCAATAATTGGCAAAGAGACGATTGATGATGATTTTCATTTATGGATTATTCCATCCATAAATGAATCATGAAAATATGTTGCTGCCAGAACAATTTTGTTATTGTTGTTAAAAATATGCAAGCCAAAAAATAAAGACCACTAAAAGCCAATATACGGAGTACATTGGAAAATGCCAGAAAAACCTTCCTGACCAAATTAAATACTGTTTTATGAAATTCTGTAAAATGGAAGAAGATTTTAAAATATTCAAATAGGTAAGATTTTTATCACAGTGTTGATTTTGCTCACAAACGGTCGATTAAGCTTTGTTGAGTCTGCTCAATTATTGCTGCTGCATAAGCTGGGAATAAGTGCTAAGAGCGCGCGCAAACTACAAACTTTTGGTCAGCCGATAGCTGTTTTGGGCGCATAAGTCAATATGAAGATGAATAGATGTACACACGTAACAACGATTAGGTACTTGACTTGGATTGTATGTAATTATTTTAAATTTTTGTACACACATAATAAAGAAATCATCATGTATCATGTATGACCGACAGACCGACTAAGAACTAAGAATGAATGAATTCTTAATATTTTTTTTACCAACGATCCGACAGTCGATCGACTAAGTTTGTAGTGTGCGCTAGCTCTTAATCACTTAATGATATGAAATCCTTGTGTTCCACAATCATCATTGTCATTATGATTATGTCCCATTATCAGCCATTATCGATAAGAATATTCTTGTAATTACGCAAAAAAAAATGTTCATGCCACCGAATCATTTAGACTAGTGTTAGATTGATTAATATTAAAATAATGTATACGTAAACAGTCGTTTAGGATTGCGAATTTTGTGATAAAACATCTCAGAAATAAAGAATTTAATGAAAATTATGGTTATATTATTTCTTCAGTCTTTAAAGTGTCTAAATATACGTTCTTAGGTCGGAAATACACGGACCGCTTGAAGCAGTCAGGGGCGACAGCTTCAAGCTGTCGACTGCACTGACTGCAGTTCTACGGACGCACATACACGAAACGCTTGAGCAGTTGCAACTGATTCGGGCAGTCGACAGCTTGAACTGGTCGCCCCTGACTGCTTTTAAGCGGTCCGTGTATTACCGGCCTTAAACCATTTGGAATTTAATGAAGAAAAATATTTGACGATCTGATGCATACTCAGTGGTTTAATGAAACAAAAACGTATGTACTGAATTTAAAGGTTCGACCTATATTTTAGAGGTAGGTAAGTAGTAGGCAGGTACATGGGATTATCAAGATAATAACAAAAAGGATAAAAATGAGTAAGTATAAAATATGTCGAGGTAAGTATAGCATCAAGGTAGTCAAAATAATACTTACGAAATATGTCTACTTGTCAAAAAATATATTAAGAAAGTATTTTGCCATAAACGGAATTGAATGACATTTTGTTGACAAACCCACTTATTAAGGCTAGCCAATTAAAAAAAAAATACTTTAAAAAATAACTTATTTTACTAATTTTGTAACTTTAAAAAATAGCGTATTTTACTCTACCAAATTATAACCAAGACCTAAAGAGCTTAGTAAAATTGAGTTTACAGAAAATATCGTTAACCTAAGCCAATTTTTATTAAGCAATTCGCGTTATGTAGACAAAAGGTATTTTTCGTCAATATTTCAATGTAATTTTGGAAATAAGGGCACAAAAATATTCCTACTTTTTTGATAACAGTACCTCGCTGATTTTTGTAATAACTTTTTAGTAACTTTGAATAACTTTTTAATAGGTCTAGATACAAAATAAGTAATGTCACTATCGTAACTGTTATAGTAGTTATTACCATCGGGGAATCATCACCAGTGTCACAATATGTCTTGCAAAACAAAAGAGCATCTGTAGGTATGCGTTGAGCCGTTTTACGTAAAAAAATAAAGTAACAAACAAAAAAACACTTTTGCTCTTACTACAAAAACATAAACATGTGTCTAAGAATTGTCTAAAAAAAGAGTGGCTGCAAAATGGACTTTATTTAAACGTCATAATCTGACATTTTTTTCGACAAGTCTTAAACTGACGTTTAAAAGTTTTTGTGGTAAGACGGTTTAAGTTTACAATGTAACAAAATGCGAAATAAGGATTCTTTCTTAGCTTTATGTATAAATACTTCATTTACATAATTTTATTCAATTCTGAAGGAACTTTGACATTTACAATGTTTTCCCAATAGCTCTTTGAGGAAACCTTATCCTTCAAAGCCTTTGATTTTAATATATTTTCTTTACTTTTTCCAGTTATTTTATTTAATGCAACAAATTCTATTATTCTGTTAGTTACCTTTGTATGTAGTGTTTTTGAATAAGTAATGGCCTAAAAAAGCTCTGCTTGCAATAGATAATCCTTCGTGGAATTTTTTTTAGTTATTCTGTAGTTTTGAAAAATCGTTTTGTGGCATACTTTATTTAACACTAGTACCTACTTCTTCATCAACTACTTTTCTTTCAAAGTGCTACAAATTAAATACCTAAAATATAGGCAATCAGAAACACTTTATTAAATATGGACCCCTCGTAAAAATAAATATCTATACCTGCTCATATTGCAAAGCTAAAGAGTTTGTCCGCATGTTTCAACGACCGTATATCGGGAACTATTGGCCTGATTCAAAAAAATACTTCAGTTTTACATAGTTCATTTATTGAGGTAAGCTTAAGAGGCTTTCCATCCAGCTACTTGCAGTAGTTCCCACAGGACGCGGTCAAAACCGCTGGCAGAAGCCAGTTAACCAATAAAAAAATACCTAAACTTCAAAGTCTAATAATCACTTTGAATATTTGTTTAGATCAAAAATATTTATCCGATACTTTTAAATACTTGAAGCAATCTTTAAGGTCTTAAGGTCAATTTTATCTTGAAGTTAAAATTACGTAATCAGCGGCTTTTTCTACATCAAAGAGATTGGTTCGAGTGGTAGCAAAGTCTTCTGATCTTTTTCTAAAGCCTTTTAAGGACTTATTAGCTTTCTTTTAACAAGCTCTCTTTTTTAAATCACTCTTTTAATAATTTTTTACGTGGTTTTAAGTAATTTAACTGGTTTAAATATTTTTGCTTTTGGAGATTTCAGACTGCAAACTTTTAGTCGGCTGATAGTTTGATCAGAGATGATAATCACGTATAGGCCAGCTAAGTACCTAATTTGATTTCTCTTACGGTTACTTAAAATCTAATTTCTCTGTAGTTGGCTCGTATTTTCGACTGCAGTCTAGGAATGCCATTACATATTCGAAATAAAATAAAAAAGTTAATGTCTTTGAAAAAACAAAGTCAATTATGGAAAATGGAAATCAGTAATTTACCTATTAATAATAGTGTGGATATTGACTATATCCATTTAGGTAAGTATTAAAGAAAAGTGTACTTGGAGTACAAATGTGACATTTCTTGCAGACTGGAGATAAAGCTTTAAAGTGAGAGGTACTTTGGCATCATAATTGTTTTTGAGAATAGACGATATTCTCTTAAACAAATGAAGGTTTGAAATTGATCAATTATACCAACCAAGACACAAAAAAACACAAACTTAATTCTATTCACATACAAACTTTATTATCCCACGTTTAATAACCCTTACCCGCGCGGAATAAAAAGCGGACTTCATTTATTTTCACCATGGAGAACCAAATTACTAGCAGAGATGTCATAACGCAAAATCTGCTAAGAAAGTAGCGCGCAAAATGCCGGTGTTCGGGGGATGAGGAACGTTGCTAGATCACTCCTTATTCGCCTTCTATAGAACACAGCCATCCATCCTCCGAGCCCAACTACATATGTTTTTGGGGTCGGCTTCCAGTCTAACCGGATGTAGCTGAGTACCAGTGCTTTACAAGGAGCGACTGCCTTAACTGACCCCCCCCTGGTTAGATTGGTGTCAGACTTACTGGCTTCTGACTACCCGTAACGACTGTCAAGGATGTTCAATAGCAGCCGGGAACTACAGTTTAACGTGCCATCCGAAACACAGTCACTAATGTCTAAGATATACTTATTTAAAAAAAAACAATAAATAAAGACTTTTTAATCTTTGACAGATTCGTCTTGATTTTAGAACGAACGAACCCGAACGCCTCGTCAGTTCTCGTAACTTATTTCTCCTAAACTTACTTTACTCCTACAAGAAGGCGCCTGACCTACCTGCCTTATAGCATCTCCACTCTTTCCTTCCTCCGTGATTTTCCCGTAAAACAGTAAGCGAGCCACAGTTTAAGCCAAAAAACCTCGGGCTATTCGTTTCAAACGTTACTAATTCAATGTAATGGTCCGAGTTACGATTGACCAGTGGCTATTTGGCTGAAAATAGCCATGTAGCCTTTTTGTTTCTGGCTATTGTTACGTTGTCAACGTTATCCTATTGTTGTCAGAAATGAGCGGGATCTTTATTATGTAGGGGATGTGGTTTTTGTGTTTACGGTATCATTTTTGAGGTGTACAGGATGTTTTTATTAGTAGTGGTTTTTTTTACATCATACTTATTTGTTTATCAGATTAATAGGTTAGGTATTGAAAACACATGTTTATACTATGTATATGTCACCGTAAGATTACAAACATCGTTAGATTACAATCTATCTCGAGAGATTGTGAACTGTCGAATTATTGTGAACCGTAACATCTGATTGCAATTTAACGCATTATTTTTCGCTATATTATAATCTATCGATGAGAAATTGTCAAATTGTCAACTGTCCGAAAGCTCTCCCTGATTGGTCAGTCTTTTTGTAAGATCGACCAATCACGACCAGCCGTTCTGTTGCCATGGAGTTCCCGTAGAGTTAGGAATTAATTTGTGTTTGAAGACGAACTACCTAATTATTTTGTTTCTTATAATTTTCCAATTTCATTTAAATAAAACTACTTTTACGGATTTTATCGCGGTCGGTTTTAAACGTCGGGATTAAATAATATAATATAACCGCGATAAAATCCGTAAAAGTAGTTTTATTTAAATGTCTAATATTCGCGTAAGTGTCAGAAATCAATATGTTTCCAATTTCAATTTGTGTTTGAAGAATAAATATTTCGTTACAATTTGTTCTCTCCATATGTCAGGAATATTAATTACATACTCGTACTAAATAATAAATACTTGAAGAATTTTTGAAGAGCATTTATTTTATTCAACTGACACCTCTATTTCATTCCTAACTCTACAGGAACTCCATGGGAACAGAACGGATTATTGGTCGATCTTACAAAAAGACTGACCAATCAGGGAGAGCTTTCGGACAGTTGACAATTTGACAATTTCTCATCGATAGATTATAATATAGCGAAAAATAATGCGTTAAATTGCAATCAGATGTTACGGTTCACAATAATTCGACAGTTTACAATCTCTCGAGATAGATTGTAATCTAACGATGTTTGTAATCTTACGGTGACATATATAATACTGCACGGAGAGCTGCTGGTATATAAAGGCATCGATTCATAAACTGTTTCAGAATAACTTGTTTATATTAAAATCATGTTCACCAAGAACTTGAAGATTCTTTCAGTATCAAAGTATCAGTCAATATAAATTTTGGAAGCACCCTTCAATCAAAAAAGTTTAGGCGCTATCAATCTTGAATTCACAGTTGTAACGATTAAAAAAAATAAAGCATGTAATACCAAAATTTATACAATCTTCTATCTTTTAACTCTCTTTATTATCTAAAACCTAATTTAATTACAAGACCAAATGGTGATTTCTGCGTCGCAATCCCGCGGGCTTTTTTTTATATATTACACGTCGGCGCGTGAAGGGTTAATGCCTACACAATGGATAGGGTAACCCTTTAGTGTACCTTCACACTTAAAACTAAATAGTCGGCCGACAGTTGAAGATCGGTTGTAAGAGAGGAAAAATAAATAAATAAAATAAAAAATCTTGTACCTGATGATGACGTCCTCCTAGCCGATTATCGGCAAAGGCGGCTGTTCTCATGCATGGAGATCAGCCAATTGCGCAATTGCATATTAAATACACAGGTGAACTCACTATTCCTTCACTATCATAGCCCGAGGGGACGGCAATCCGACACGACCGGAGAGAGATCAGGCGCAGGACCGACATTTACGTGTTCTCCGATACACGGGATCTTGTACCTATCTAATCTATGTTATGTTTCCAGTCGGTCTGATAGCGGCTAAATATCTGATCTTTGTAATGTGCGTAGTACCATTTATCTGCATATGGGCTCATCCCAAACAAACCGACTAAAAGTTTGCAGTCTGCGGAAACCCTTTACTGGTAGAATTGTCGTGTATTTCATCATGTGGGAAATAACGTGTCATTGTGGGACTGTCCCAGAAAAACTCATCAAAATCATGCTGTCCTAGTGTTGCTGAGTCAGACCTATTTGCTTTGTTAAGCCTATTTATGTCTAGATGAATTTTAGGAATACATATAGATATTTAATGTTGTGGGTATATTTTTTGGTCATTGTACCTATGTATATCTAGTGAAGTCATTTGAACATCTTCGGCAGATTGTTAAGGGTAGTCAGAAGCCAGAAAGTCTGACAACCAATCTTAACAAGGGGTATTGGGTAGCCTGGGTAAATTTTTCATTACCGATACATATAATAACCAAAAAATATACCTACTATATTAATCCCAAATTAATTTAGATATAAGTTGAACAGGGTTGAACTCGCAAAAAGTTAAAACCGGTACCCTTAACTAAATATTCTTATTCCATAGTCGTACTAACCACATTTTATGGCTATCCCAGTCTATAGGAAAGCCATTGACCTACTGAAGCTAAGCCAAACGATGTTTAGTGTTATCGCTTGCAAAGCGGGTGCCTAGCTTAGCACGTGCGATCTTATCTTTTTATGCTCAAAGGTAGGAAAATCTTTAGCACCTTTTAGGTAGATAAGGCAGAGTTATGAATAAGTAGGTGGTATAATTGTCATTGGCTGTGCCTGTACCTAAGTACATATTTTCGATTATCAAGCACAAATGTACAGCTTCTACTAAGGAAATATTAAAAAAAAAAAACATATTTCGCTCTTTTTTATCGTTGCTTAAAAATATTTTTATCTATTTATTTCACCTTTTTGACAGAGTAAATGAAAACTTATTCCGCTATCTTCATATTATGATTCTACTTTACTCGCATTACTTTGGTAATTTAATCTAAAATAGATAATTCAGTGATCTGACAGAAAAATAAATAAATAATAAACGTGTTTTTTATATATGTTATGGACCAAGTGATAAATTGGGCAGTATACATAATGCCCGGTCATTATGAATAATGCCCAATATGAGAGTGCAATTTGATAATAATTACTCAAACAATCAAATTGACCGGGCACTATACATATTGCCCGTGACCTTTTGGGCAAAGTAATACAAACATATTTAATTTCATTTTTTTACTGTTATTGACATTTAACTTAAAATGAACTAAATATAACACATCCCATGTCAATTGACAGAGCATAGAAGTAAGCACGCAACATGCAGCAAGCATGGCTTCTGTCACGGCTCCGGCGCTGCGGGGCTCCGGCGGTCCCATGCGAGCTTATCGTCGCAGATGGTTTTCACGCTCACCACCGCAGCTTCGGCTTGCTGGCCGGCTGTGCCGGCCAGCCTCAGCCGCGGCGGCGAGCGCTTCAACTACCTGCGCCTCAGCTCGCAGGCGGCCTCGCCCCTCCGTGCCTACGCGGTTTTGAATTGCACTCTAGGGGTAGGGCAGACAAGACTACGTGGAGTCGGTTTTGCAGCGATTCGTTTTCGTCACTAAGTTCAGTTTTTAATACAAATTTTTGAATCCAAATTAAATTCTACCATAAAAAAAAACGAGCCAAGAAAAATACTACTAAAATATAATTTAAAACAATAATCATAAAATATGTAGCAAGTAACAGGATTTATTTATTAGAACAACTGCCACCCTCGCAACACATAAAATATAGCTTTATTATCAAATTGCCCAACTATCATGTAGCAATATAATAATGCCCGTGCAATGTGATAAATAATGAAGTTAAGATAGTTATTAATCACTTGGCCCGATAAAGCTAGACATTATTCATAATGCTCGGGCATTATAAATAATGCCCGAATTAATCACATGGCCCATAACATATACATCATTCCTCGAAACCAACAAAACTTTTTCTTTTCCCGAAATCAAATCCTGACCACGTGCCAACAGTTACTTACTTACAACTTACCATTGCGGCAGTTAACTTAAAAAGTAGCACATAAAACCCCTTATCTCAACGCCTGTTATTGCAAGCTTCAATTCCTTAAGTTAAGTTTTATTACGTACACACTTGAAGCCATTTGCAGGCTCTTAGACTAAGATTATAGACGAGCCGATGAGGAATTGTGTGTTTTATTTGTAGAATAGTGATTTTTACTACGTATGAGAACAATTTAGAAGTATTGTTAAGGTTATAGTATTTCTCTATTTCTAACAGTATCTAAATGAATCAAACTTTTAAAAGGTTATCATAACACCACTTATGCCACAAATGATTGCCTTTATGTTCTGTATTTAAGTAAGCTTAATTTATATGTTTTTTCCCATAGAAGTGAATAATTGTATTCTATTACCGTAAATCCGCAAGTGGGAAAGAGCTGTACGCGTTTTCAAAAATGCCACAACGCTTTCGTGGAACTTGCCACTCGTTTTTAATAGAAAAGAAATTCTAAAGTGTCCAAACATGCCATTATACATAGGTACGAAGAAGAATGGTCTAAAAATAAACTTTTAGACACTATATTTTACACATTATTTATTTCGCAATGGTTTTAAAACTGGGTCCACTAAATCTACCTCTAGGCAGAATACAACTTTGAAACACATGTGCATAAAAACAAAAGTAATTACTTACGTTACGAAAAAAAGATGCAATTTTAATCATGCAAAAAATATATTGATACTTTATTTTCATCATCTGCCTAGCTTTTTCCGAACTATGTTGGGGTCGGCTTCCAGTCCTACCAGATGCAGCTGAGTACCAGTGTTTTACAAGGAGAGACTATCTGAGCTCCTCAACCCAGTTACCCAGGCGACCCAGTACCGTTATACATTATTTCTGTCCCCCAAAAATATGATTTTACTCCACTATTCAATAACGTCACAAAAACACATAAAATATAAGTCTAACCTACAGACAGGGTACATAAATCTAAGAATTTAAAATGAAAATCACGTAAATCTGATAACAGTGGTTTTTGAGTCACCAACGCACTGACAGACAGACAGATATTACAGTTTAAGTATTATTTATGTTCTTGAAAGCTCACTATCTCAATAGTTAAAAGATTTGTTGTTAGAACATTCAATTTTTTATCTAAGTTTGACCGCAGAAAAAATACTGAAGAGACTGTTATTTCTGAGATTAATTTCGTGCTTAAATCATAAGAAGAAAATTGTAATTTATTGAACAGTCACTATCAGGTTTCCAGTTTCTCTGAATGCAGTCACTATATACAAATGCACTCAATCTTTTAAACACGAGTGGCTGTCATCGAACATCCTTGGCAGTCGTTACGGGTAGACAGAAGCCAGTAAGTCTGACGCCAGTCTAACCAAGGGGTATCGGGTTGCCCGGGTAACTGGATTGAGGAGGTCAAATAGGCAGTGGCTCTTTGTTAAGCGCTGATACTCTACTGAATCCGGTTAGACTGGAAGTCGACCCCAACATTATGTAGTTGGGAAAAGGCTCGGGAGATGATGACTCTTTTCTCGTCCCTTGTGTTATGTACTCCAGTATATAGAGGTACTTCCCTATGTACCTGCTTATATATTTCTTTATGTTCTCCGTTATCTACGTCCTTATGTACTCCCCTAGATGCTTGCCTATATGCTAAGTTTGCCACAATAATGCTTATCGCCTAAAATCAACCATACATAGGTACTACAAACATGAAAATATATACGTAGAGTACTTTACCCACTAAAATAACGTGTCAAGTAGCAAAGATAACATTTCAGCCCTTGTAACAATATTCGACCCTTTTGGAATATCGCATTTCTAAATATACTTGACAGTAAGTATTAGTTCATACAAGATATTCAGTGATCGGGAATATGATAGTATTTTTGGGCTTAACTAACATATTGTTATAAACATATTAGGTAATACACTCTTATGCATATTATAAAACTGAAGTGTTTGTTTTCTTGAATTTCATGGACTTATTGTCCGATTTGAAAAAAGTTTCAGCCCGTATCCGGCTCAATCCTAGCCTATATTAGTATGTTACTTAGAGATAATGTTGCTTCCTAACAGCGAATGATTTTTTCAAATCAATTGATTATAGTTTCAAAACCACAACAAACAAAAAAATGTTTTCCCTTTACTATTTAGCATAGTTTGTATAATTTATAAGTCACAATGATTATTTAATTATTTAAGCTGGAGGAAGAACTGAAGACATACAAAGTTGATAGCTTCAAGACGCATGCAAGTTGTTCAAAATCAAAATCATCAGCACTAGTCAACATTGTACCATTAAACAACATTCTATAATAAGCTGATAAAATGCCTCAAATTATTCACGGAATTTATCGAACGCTCACAAAATAAATTTTGGATACAATAACAAAATATTTCTCGTAACTTGAATTTCGGTAAAGCTTATTAATTTCGCACTAAGTTATGTTTTTACTGCCTTTCCACTAAGTACGCACGAAAATTTCCAAAAAATATTGAAAAAGTGCATGTTTTTACTGACCCAGTTAATAAACAATTTAATGAGAAATCTTCTTCTTACTCTATTCTCAAAATTTGGAGTCGGTTATTATGTACCTTTTTCCCATTACATTCATAGAAAATACACTCTTTGACACAGTCATGTACTTCATTCCCTGCCACTACATACATAGAATATCATATCACATCGTTTATAGCTACCGTGACGACAGCTTGCTTTACATCTTTTATTGTATTTGGTAGTGTTTTAAACTCCCTCTAAAGTAATCATTCCTCACTTCAAGTATTTTATCCTTACCAAAATATTTATTCAAAACTTACAACTAGGACTCTCTCATCCATTGTCCCGCTAGTCACGTGACGAACAGGATAGTACGCCTCGTGACTGACAGCCGGGACGAGAAGGGTCGCGTGACCGATCAGCATTGTGTTACCAATACATCTCCTGTACAAGGGTTTGATACATAAGTCTATATGTTATGTAGGCCTTGTTTAGTTATTGATTTTACGGTGGTTATTTAACAAAGGTTATTTTCTATTTATATTCATAAACTACTACTAAGGTCGAACCATAAGATTTTCACTACTATAGAAAGAGATTCATAAGGAGTGTTTATGTAGATGTATTTGACTAGCCGTTCCCCGCGGTTCAACCGGCTCTCGGCCCTTGTCTCGAGGGAAAAGCTTTCTAATGTCGGAGAAAATCTATGTCCTTTCTCGGGTTGTATGTGTGTACAGACTTTTGCGTATTAATAATGTTCATACAAACACAACTTGTCTATTTCTCTGTAACTGAGTCGCACTCGATGGAAACTCTTGTGATCACGTGCTCATCACGTGACGAAAAGGTTAGCAGAGGCACCGTCACATGACGAAAAGGGTTGCGTACCGATGTACAAAGGGGCTACATAATAGTAGATATTGTAGGTATATAGTATGTATGTTGGTAGGTAAGTATATAGGGAATTTTCACATGTATTACTTCCACAGCATACTCGTATTATAGAACACAGTTCTGTTCTATATCTTGGTGTCTGCCTGATTGTACTGTTGTGTAATAAAGAGGAAATGATTTTTGTTTGTTTGTGTTAAGGTGTAAAGGCTTCGAAAGTACTGAACCCTGAATACCGGCCGCAAATATTTTAAACGTGATGATCCAAAATATACTCAATATTTTTTCAGACAGTTTGAAGAAAAACTGATTTGTGCAAGAAAAATATTTACCTACTAAATCAATTCAAATATTTTTTTTATGGTAAACTGAGCTTATCGAAAAAAACTACGTTAGTTTTCAGACACAAAACACTGCGTGATACCGTAACAAGACCCCAGTTCATTAAAACAATGACGCCCAATCATACGCTAACCAAAATCAATTAAAACGCATATCTATAACTAATAACCACTTTACAGTTATACCAATTCAATATTCGGATAATGGAAGTGAATAATTTATGTTTCCAAACGGAAGCAAATATCATTTTATATGAATCATTTTGTTTAAACAAATAGGTTAATGATTGGCTGTAGTTGAATGAAAATTAGTTACGCTTGATAAAGTAAAAGTAAAGTAAAGTAATCTTTATTGTATTGATTGTGTTGATATGTTTCTAAAGAAGGTAAAGAAATGTTACTTGGAAAGAAGGTAAATGAATATTTTGATAGTAAAGATATCTTCTGTAAGTCGTGGTGGTGTAGTGGTTAACGAAGCAGCCATTCAGTGTGTGGGTTCGATTCGAAGTTAGGGCAAGTAGCAATGCAACTTTTCAGTTATAAATATAAAATACTTGATTTAGAAATATTTCTTAGACACCAATGAGTAAAGATGATGTAAAATATTAAAGAAACCTGCACTGTGTAAGTCTGAAATCACAAACCTTGACCAAGCGTGGTGATTACTGATCATTCCTTCTCTGTATGAGAAGAGGCCTATTTTCTCAATAGCAACTGAAGACCCAAATTTTTGCAAAGTTAATCGCAAAAACACACCTCTATGACCTTAAACCAACTAATCAAACGTGGGCGCACTATATGTACAACTCTGCCAAACCCCTTCTGGGAAAACTGGCATGTTGTTAAGTTATTATAATTAACTATCTTAATCAATTATATCTAATAACATCTACCTACGCAAACTTTGTCATGCTTACTTATACGGAACATACACAACTTTCAAATGCAAAGAAAATTAAACCTTTTATCAGTTACATTAAGGCGTAAAGTACCTTGGCATGTTTGCAAAGTTTACACTCACACATGTACATTAAACTGCAGAAGATTTTCAACCTTATGGCTGTGTAAGTAAGGTGTAATATACCTTGGTATGATTATACAGTTCTAGTCTAATGAAGGTAGCCTTTAATCTCTTTAGGCAATTTCCTGGCGTACAGAGGTGTCATGTTTTGTTTGTAAAGTTTACAAAACAATTGTTCATGACGATTAATTTGAGGAAACATGTATGACATTTCATATACGTTTGAATAATTTGGGAAAATTGCTGAAGGATTTTTCCTGTACCTGGATTAAAGGCAGGTAAGTTAGTCAGCTGTAGGTATCAGAACTTTAGATAAAACAGAGGTACTAAAAAGAATAAAAACTAAATTGTCTATCATCCAAACTATAAAGAAAACAATGAAAGGTACATGACCTTACAAAACTATACCAACTATAAAAAATCTTCATGAAAAATAAGTGATTCAAAGAAAATGACCTTCATTTCAAGTACCAACTTATTTAAGTAATGTAACCTTTATTATCGTTATACTAGGGCTAAAGTTCACTGTCAGTATAAACATTAGTTTTCTTACAACAACTGTTTTGAAAAAATTTGCCGTGCCTTTTCCCAACTATGTTGGGGTCGGCTTCCAGTCTAACCGGATGCGGCTGAGTACCAGTGTTTTACAAGAAACAACTGCCTATCTGACCTCCTCAACCCAGATACCCGCGCTACTCAATACCCCTAGTTAACTGGCTTCAGACAACCCGTAACGACTGCCAAAGATGTTCAATGACAGCCGGGACCTACAGTTTAACGTGCTGTCCGAAACACAGTAAACAACTACAAAGTAAACAATTGTTTTAAGAAACGTTTATTTTGTCGGTGACAACAGGCCTTGGAAACCTGACTAGCAGTTTTCCTATTTCTAGTCTCCCGTCACCAATTTTGACACCATGATCAATAGCTTTCTGACCTCGACGGAATTTTTCTCGCAAATATTATTCCTAGATAGAAGCTTTAATATTTAAGACATTTTAGGGTCGTAGAATGTAAATGGGCGCTTAACTTAGCACGCTTAAGTTAAGTAAGTGCTAAAATTTTATTAGAAAAACAATTTTCAAGACTGTTTTGTAAGTACTATTAGTTTCTGGCGTTTTATGTTAAAACGTTTGGTCAATTTTGAATGAAATATGTGATAATAATTGTGTCAGTCCATATAGAATAAGTATAGCTTGGAGCTCAACTGCATTTGGTTGCTAAAAACTAACTGCAATATGAATCATAAATAACTATTTGTTCTACGAAAAAATGGCAATTTCATAAAATAATAAAAGGAATTGGTGCTGTTTTAGTAATTCATAGATTTAAAAGCTTCCAGAAAAAACCTCTTCCGGATATTTTATAAAACAAACCTGGCTAGCATTTTCTTCTTTCAGAATTATTTGAAAATTTAAAACTGGATCGTGCCTAATGATCTGAGAAGTCCAATAGACTAGAAGCAGTTAAATATCGTTTGTCATGTCAGTATTCATAAAAATAAGAACTGAATACTTGAATTTAAATATAAAAGTTTTGATTTTACCATTCTACTCTACATTTAGAATTGCCTATTCGAAAACGTTACTTGGCAAATGTTTTACTAATTCTAGTCTCACAGTCTAAATTTCTTCTAAAAATAGTATCGTCATCACTTTAACTAGCCTTCTATTCTATTCTTTCAACTCTATTGGGGTCGACCTCAAGTCCGAGCTGAGTAGCTGAGTAACAATGATTTACAATTACATGGAACAACTGCCTATCTGATCTCCTCAACTCATTGAAATTGATCACTATTATAAACATATTGAGCAATATTAGTTTAAGTACCTGCTGACTAAGTTGACAGACAAATCGTAGACACCACTCATATAAGCAGTTTTACGTTTAATATCTAAGTGAATTTAGTACGTTGAATAAAATACACCTATAGTACCTACAATATAAGTCGCAGCCAAAGGTGGTCAAAATTATTTTCTCTCGGGTCTAAAGGATCATAACTTGATGCTGAATGGCCTATAACCTACTTTAAGTACAGAGCTGGTGAAGACAAAACGATTTTTTAAATCAAGTTTTTTGGAATCGGCCAACCAGATTTCGGGTTCTTAAAATTTTATGATATGACCTATCTTCATGAATAGGGCTGAAGAAAAACAAATTATTTTAATCCTGAGAGACGGTTATTAATACGAAAGTTACAGTATCTAAAAATACACAAAAACTTTTAATTGGCAGCACAATATTATGCAAACAATAACTGCAACTAAAAACTCATTAAAAACCACCTCCTCTTTAAAAAGGCAAAAACGATTTTTCAAAATTAGCCTTGCAAACCACTTCAAACTAAAAGGAAGACTAAAGCTTGCAACCGCTACACTATTCGAGTCGGTTAAAAAACAGCGAAAAAGGTTCTATTCCTAAAACTTTGGCCTCAAGGCCTTTGCAATATAAATTAGGCTTGGACACGGAGGAAGGAAATATAGCGATAAGGAAGGTAGGTCAGGCGCCTTCTTGTAGGTCAAGTACGCGTGAGTAGTTGCTAGGACTAACGAGGCATTAGGGGTCTTTGTGAACTTAAAATCCAATCCGTTAATGATTGGTCTTGATTGATTGGTTATTTTATTTTGAAAATAATCGTCGGTTTCCATAGAACACATGTAAGAGCGGAGCTTGTAACGTTCCTCGTCCCTCGAACACCCGCATTTCGTCGCGCAACTTTCTAAGGAGGTTTTGCGTTATGACATCTTCGCTAGTCATTTGGTTCTCCATGGGCCTGACTATGTTGGCTTCAGGCCAAGCTCAATCTATCATGGAATTGCACAAACTCAATTTGAAAGTTTTGTAACAGAATCTCTTATGGGCAATATGGCTTCAGTAAATAAATGTGACATCGAGATCTCTATGGAGAAATTTCCCCAACTTTTTTTGGGAAATATTGCCATATATGTGTGCTTTTTTTCTTTTCAAGGTCAGTTGCCTTTCATTCCGGGAAGTCACAATTGCATTGCAAAACTTTAATGTGCTAAATTACTTCTATAAGTAACAAGTTATAACTAAGTATTAATATTATATTTCAAAATCACACAGAGAAGCTTTGAGAGATTTTGAAGAGAATTGCATTCATCTTCAAATAAATTCATCAGATTCTAGTATTTAAAATAAATTGATAGACAGCACGTTTTACAAGTTGATGGCCTTCTAGAAAGTACCAAACAAAAAACCTTTTTATAATCAATCAGAAAAAATATACCATAGTAGAATAGAAAACACTAGAACTTATCAAAATGTAAGGAAAACAAAAGTTTTGATTAGACTTGAGAAATGGCATAGCACGGCGCGAGAATCAAATTAGCGTTTCTACACGAATGATAGAAAAATATAGAGATAGGTGTAAAGTAATTCGAACTTATATACAGAGGTAGTAAGGTCTATTTTTGGAAATCGAAGAATTATTTTTTTACGATAGTTCTAACCAAATTCTTACAATTTAGTTAGACTGATTTTTTAAGTTGAAGAGTTTGAAAGCCTACTTTTATTTTCAAAATGATATTTTCAGCCTACGTAGCTAAAAAAAATAACTATGGCTTACCTTAATAAACGGCCGGAGATTAGAGCATTAAAATAACAAACAAACATTACAATATTTAACAGAATCACCTTGTTTATTATATCCAAACTTAACCCTGAATAATTCCATAGATCGATATCAGCTTTCCCCTAAGCTCCGCATTTGTTATGCATCAAAATATTTGTATGAACTTCAAGTTAGGTTAAGTTACCAAAGCATTTTAACCTTTTCAAGCGAAATACGAAAAGGTCAGATTGTTTATTTCCTGCTAGAATAACGTCGAACACGTGCTGGGACGTTTTAAACGATATTACGGATAAATTTTTCATTTTTTACGTGACCTTTTATTTAATGCAGTACGAAAATATGCGTTTTTTAAGTGAATTATTTTGTACATGCATGGAAAAAATATGGGTAAAAATAGCCGAGCTGATCTCGATGGAACATGATTAAGAACCAGCGCTAGCGTAAAAATATAACTGCATCAGTTTAAGAGCTACGGTTCTACATACAGACAGCCATTAAACAAAAACATTCATGCATAGCAGTCAAACTTAAAACACTAGGTTAAACCTGCAGCTCACTTGATAAGAAGATGGTGTAAGTTCAACATGCTGATAGGCAAAGCGATTCTCGTACTAAAATGCACCAACTGCATTTAGATGCAACTTCTTTTGCAATCTGGAAATCGATCCCAGGACAGTATATTCTTCAAATAAATAAAATAAAATTCTTGATTGGTATAAGTACGTAAACAAAATTTTACAAAATAATGATAAATGAATATCGTACAGATTATAACCTCAAATCGTTGTAATTTTCCTCTTTAACACCTAAAATATTATCTAACTGGTTAGGTGGAGTTTTCTGGCTAAAATCCAACGTTATCACGTTTCTTGCATAATAATACTCCTTGGAAGGTCACGAGCATAGCCGATAGGTTTGCTCCTGTTGCGACTTTGTGATATTTTAATTGTTTTGAAACTTTAAAATACGAGGTAAACTCCCTAGTCCTTTAAAGATCAATAAATAGGTAATTCAATCTGTTAACTTCTATCATTCAGTTTTTTTTAATAGGTACCAGAGTGTGAGTATAGGTACTCATCCGCTGAAATTTTTAATAATATTTACACAGATTCGTCTAGAGCCTAGTTAAAGGATATATACCTACAGGAATGAATTTTAAGCAGTGCACAAAAAAAACTGGTGGTCCAGAATCATTAACAGAACATATCTGGCTGAATTTCAACAGGTCCAATAAAATCTTCATTTCCGTGGATTTTTTATACTTCAACTTTAGAACAAGAAAAAATAAGGTTTACTAAAGTTTTTGATAAGATATGTATTCTTACTTAATATCTAGTAGATAGCTTAAAAAACTAACGAGATATACAAGACTAAAATTTTCATGCCACGGCGGTGAAACTTGCATGCACGGCAATGAAACATGCGTCCATGGCAATGAAAACTATTCCTGCAGCCATCGTTTTGACATATCTTTCTCTTTCTTTTCTTATAATACTCCTCTAGTAAAACAACGTAAGTGAACCTGAACCTGAAGTGGTGTGTGTGTAAGTTTATAATTTTGTGAGGAGAACGTGGAAATATCTTTTTGTAGTTGACTATATAGTACAAATTGTTTATTTTCTTAATCATGCCGTGGCGATGAAAACATAAGTCACGGTAATGAAACATGCGGCCACGGCAATGAAACGAAATTGTTTTACAAGGCATGGCAATGAAAATTTTTTCATTGCTGTGTATTTTTTTTCATTTCCATAGCAAATTTTGACCACGGAAACCACGGCAATGAGAGCACGGCGATGAATATCAAGGCAAAAACATCAAAAAACTAAAAATCTGTTAATAATTCACAGTAATTAACACGTCACAAATAAACATAAGATAGATGGCATTGTACCGAATGATCAATTAAGAGGACAAACTTATTCAAACAGAAGTAAGACCTATCCACGGCGATGAAAGCAAAAATGTCCAGTGATAAAAAAATTGCATACTTGCATTTATGGCGCGAAAACGCAGGCACGTGCACACGTCATTCCACGTCGAACACTTGACGTCCACTAATATGCAACATTTAGCGCACAGCGGGAGGGACGCAAACCGTTAGAAAAAGCAATATTCTCAAATATGTTTAGGACATGGCGATGAATGGTAGTTCTGGGACAAACTATTTTTTATTTACCATTTGTTGTATTGTTTAAATATTTGAACAAATGTAGTTCGTAACAATACTTTAACTATTCACGAATCAAATAAAAGTAGGTTTTAATATAAATAACTAATACATTTTTGTCAATAAGGTATAGTACACATCAAGGTGACGTGTGGACAAACACGGCAATGAAAGATTTTGAGGTTTAAAATTTTTTTTTGGAGAACCAATTAATCCTATTAGCAAAATATTTAGTGCTACACATAGATTACTATTTCACCTACTTAGAAAAAAATATTAGAATATTATATCAATGATTTTTAGTACCGATTTCATCGATGCCACGCAATTTTTGGTCCCGGGAAATTCACCCATCTGCATCATCAGTAAAAAACTTTTTTTCATTCTTTTGTCCGCCCTAAAATCAGCAAAATATGGATACCTACTAACTATTCTTACGCGCTTGGAGCAGCGATCGCGTTAGTAAACCGGTTTCGCGTTGCCGCCGTGCCCACTATGACGACTGTGACCGTACAATCGGTTAGGAAACAATCATTTTTCGATATCAATAACTTTTCTTTTTTATACTAAAACACGACAAAATAAACATATACGTAACTATAAAACTTATTTAACTATAAGTTGACAAAGTTTGCGCACTGGATAAAATTCATTCCTGAATACGCTTTTATATGCAATGGCGAAAAGTTGTTTTCCCGAAAAACCGCAAAACCGCAGGGAAAAGTTAAATTAGTGTGCTACAAAAATCTTTTATGCCTGTAGCACACCTCCGCTGCGAAACCCAAAGGGCGAAACCGCCACAGTTTCGCTGTGAGTTGTGAGTTGTTGGCCCTCAAATTAATAGCGAAATTCCCTGCTCTAACGTACAAAACTGACTATGACGTTGTCTCGTTCTAACATGATTTCGCTCATTTGCTTAGGCGCCGTCTACATCTCCGCCCGTTGTTCGCCATTTTGGAGCGGTTCCGCATGTATCTCGGACGCGTCTGTAGCAATCGACAATTTTTATGAGCGAAATAGGAATCAACTGTTCTAGTTTTAGGTTTCGCTCTGTTTCGCTATTATAGTTTCGCGTAAGTGTAGTACTATTGCACAGCGAAACTCACGCAGCGGTTTCGCAGTTGTTGTTTCGCAGCGGAGGTGTGCTACAGGCATTAAAGTTAACGTCATCAATCCCAAGATTAAAAACACAATGTTTTTTATTTATTGAAACACATTAAGTACCATTTCAGCATGCCTTCAGGCAAACACTGAGTTATTTCAAAATAAAGATTTTTTCGTACATTTTGGTTCATAAAAATTCCAGCAGGGTGCAAATAGTCGTAAAATGCATATTTCCCGAACAAATTCGTTTCAATACAATTTTACTTTTTTTCAATATGAATCTGCAAATTCATTGCGTCTATTTTTGGAAAATATTTAACTTGTTTTTCAATACTATTTTTATGCAAATAGGTTCTGCATTGTATACCTATTATTTATATTTGATTGCATTTTACATTCTATGCAACTCAGTTTTGAATATTTGGTACCTAACAATATAATGTACCATACTACGCTTTTTCAATTTTTTAAGGATTACTACAATTAGACACAATAGGTGGTAGCAAATAAAAAGAATTTTTATTAAAAGCAATATTAATAGGTACGTATGAGATCAAGATAATACCTAACAGACATTCAAGTTTTTTACTATTTCCCAGAAATAGACATAATTTAAACTAATAGTTATTTGTTATACAAGAGTGCAAAGTTGCTTTTTAACCGTGTGCTCAATTTTGATTCTAAAATTGAAACACGAGCGTAGCGAGTGTTTCAATAATTAGAATCCTGAGCGATAGCGAGGGAATCAAAAGAGCACAAGGTGAAAAATCTTTGCACTCGAGTGCAACACGTAACTTTTCATCCCACCTCATCGAGGAAATTACTAAATGTAAAAAAAACAAAATGGCGCGCACATATGAGTATCAAATTAAAAAGAAGTGCCTATTATAGTTCGGCCGCTCAGAGAATGCGTTTCTGACACATCGCGATTGAACTGACGACGTAACTTTGTAATGGCGTTGCAGTACGATAAAAATATTTTTGCTGGTTGTTTATCGTTTTAACAATTGTTGAGCATTAAAACAACATTATTTTATCAATAATAATCAATGAATGTTGTAATTTTGTGCCAAATTGAGTGTCAAATAACTTGGTAAACAATATTTTTCTAAATCTATACTGCGCTATTACAAGGTTATGTCAGCGCTTTATATTTGTAGTGCTGTGCTAAAAATAACAGGCAAGTATCGTAATCTGTTCTGGTTGATGGTTCTTATACAGTTATACTTATAATATAAAATAATACGTTTTGTTTTTCTTTTTAAGAATTTGAAAATAATGGACTATAGGATAACTTTTATGAAATATAAAAATAAAACTATGATCAAACTGAACGCGCGAAAGAAAGTAGCATTTTATATTTAGGTTGAAAATGGTAACCCCAAATGGCATCATGGGCCGTCATTTTGTGACGCTAAATAGTCATTTGTTGTCGTTTCGTGCGCTAAGACTAAGTGCCCTGCCTCATTAGGACTCCAATGGCGACGTCGCCGGCTACGTATCCAAGCAGTTAGTATTGAAATGTATGGAACCTAACTCACTTGGCGACGGTTTGGTAACGTCGCCAAATTGGAGGCGTGGCCACGAGCTACAGTTCCCTATGTGGCTTCTGGCTACCGTGGCAACTTGGCGACGTGGCCACAGTAGCCACTATAATGTACACGGTAAAGCGCACCTCTCTCACAGTCGCCAATGTGGTCGCCAGTCAGCTTGCAATTTCTTGAGCGACGACGTAAACAATTGACTGTCGAGACGCCATGGCCACTCGACTTGGCGACATTTGGATGCCAGAAGTAGCCAGACCTGTGCCGCTGGCGACGTCGCCATGGCGTCCCAGTGAGGTAGAGCTCTAAAAACCTGATTTTGGAAGATTTTGACCGAGATATCAGGATTGATTCTGTTATTGATAATACCTAATATACACGTAGGCGAAGATGATGATGAAGACACCACCTCCTCAAGCGAATCGGAGTCTGATTAACATTCTGTACGCACATTCAATTCAATGTACTTACTTTATTGCTTAGAAATACAGATTGTAACTTTGTAACAAAGAATAAATAAAACGATTTTATTATATGAATATTACCTTTTTTTGGTTGCCACTTAAATAACTAAAATATAAATTTTAAATGATTCCGTCAATTTAAAACGAAAATAATCTTAAAATAATGCGGCGATTTATTTTGGGGGAACGGTAACGAACTCAGTGTTATGTTGTGCCCATCACTAGTCCTGACTAACTGATAGGTGTCAGGAACGCATTCTCTGAACGGCCGAACTATAAGTAGATTTATTTTCGTGCAATCTGAGTGAATTAGCAATAGTATTGTTAAATATTATTAGTTATTAGTTATTAGGAGATTTTATTGTGTTATTTAGTGTTAAATTTTTTTTTTATATAATTTTGGTATAATTATTTTGATTTCTCGTTTTGTTTTGTTTTTGTATTAGATTTAAGTTAAATTTTATTATTTTTGTACCTTGGTTTGTGAACTGTAATGATAGTGTGTGTTTTTTAAATAAATAAAATAAAAAATAAATAAAATTTATTTGATAACTCAGTTTAAAAATGAAACGAGGTTAAAAATCTATATAAAAACAATAATAAAAATTACTTAATTAATTGAATAATTATTTTAAGCAGTATTTTATTTGTTTAATATGTATTTGTTTGAAAAGTCTTATCAAGATTGTCACACATGAAGTATTGCACACGATGTTCTAAATTCAAATCACTTTGCCGCTCTAGAGGATAAAAACGGCTTTTGCGCTCAGATATCAAAGGGTAAAACTACTCTTTCCGAGATGGTGGGATGAAAAAAGTATTTTTGTCGGCCTACTGCAGTGTTCGTATACTTCTTGAAATATGACTTACAAAGTTCACTTAAAATCGGTTATATTTATCTACTTTATTATTATTCCAAAATGTCGAGAAAGGACACTGTCAAAAATGACAAGAAATAACTTAGAAACAGCTTTAATTAACATTCCAATCAAAATCACATTTCGATCCGAACGAACAGATTCCAAAATTCCCCCGTATTTCAATCCAGGACTCTTAAAAGATATAAATTCTAAACTTTAAACCATTAGGGATATTGTTTGATAACTCAAACAATAAAATTTGGAAGTTAGCCATATTTATTACTTGGATTAGAACAAATTATTTTCCCATTTTCGTTTTCATTTTAAATGTCGTCGGTATTAGAATTTTTCTTCTGTAAAAGTTTTTCGATTTTTAACTAGGTTTTAAACTTTAGTGGGTAAAATGTTCTAGGTAATATTAGGCCAAGATAACAATAGGTCTCTTTCAATTGTTTTTGCCTGACTATGTAGAAAATTATATGTTTAAGTATAAATAATAGGTAAGCAATTTGACATACACTAATTTAGTAGTAGGTACATCATCCGAATTCACTTACCTATTTTGATCATTTATCGTCGTTCGCGCTAGAAGACGCATAGCGCGACTGCTATGCAGGCTCTCGTGATTCTATTCCCGGGTCTGACCGAAATCGCTTTGTGGGCTTAAAAAATCCCTAAAGCAGCCAGGACTCTGTAAGTTGGTAATTGATACACCCGTGCATTGAAGATAATTTATACACACGTATATGTGTGCTAAAATAATTATGTAGATATCTTCTCTGCAGCTAGCTAACCTCCGCTAAAACTGAAGAACTGCTGCTTTGGCTGACAGTCGGCCTGAACCCTACAACTATTACATCATTCTTAGCATTGACGCTTATCAACATAAATATACCTAAACAACTTGAAACTGTATTATTTAAATAATGTAGGGTTGATATCACGGCACCAAGTGAAACAAACTCATCAGTATCTAAATCTGTCGGGAGTGCTCTTCACATCGAACCACGCTGTAAGCGTGTTTCGTCAAGTCGATACTTTTCCTTTTCTATATAAATCACGTTTAAATATATAGCTGTTTTATGTGACAAATAAGGTGGAAGAAATGGGAACTTGAGTTTAAATTGTTTTTGGATTTACTCCTCATCATCGTTCCCTTATGCTTATTTTATTTGTGGTCGACACAGCATTTTTTCTTTTTACAAACACACGTACACACAGCATGGTTATAATAAAGATACACATAGTTAACATGATTATAATACATACACACGTAACATTATTTTATTTTCTTTCTTGTCTAAAGATTTACTTATTAATAAATTACACACACATAGTTAAGCAATAGCTTTTCTTCATATTTTTTTGTATTTGTCCTATAAATTCCTGAATACAGTTTTTAACTTTTTTTGTATTAGTGTATGTACCTACATTTTAATGTTATAATATTTATATATTGTATTTTCTATGGGCGTTAGATGCCTGATTTAAATAAATAAGGTCCTTACAACATTATTATTTTTTTGTTTAAACTAACAAGGCCACAGAAAATCGACATCGATGTCCGAAAAAATCTACTTATACTAATTTTTACCTCTCTTATGTACATTTATAAACTTCGATTACAATTTCACAGATACAAATTACACTTAGTGGCAAGCATAACGGCACATTTACACGTTACCTTTAAAACGTACAATATACGGTACATTTCGACATCATCAGTGAATAAATGATATGTTCTTGAACTTGTATATTTCTAGAGGGCGTTAATTTCAGCTCCCGAGATACGCAGCTTTGTATCCGATACGAATTGTAAAGTTAAGCTCAGTACATAACGTGGAGAACAAAATGACTAGCAGAGATGTTATAACGAGGAGGACATAAGAAAAGATGGATGGATTGCCTGAAATATGACATGAATAAGAAGGGAGTGAGTGTCAGTATGACGAGTGATATGGAAAATGGAAGAGGATGACATATTGCGCCGACTCCAAATAAAATTGGGAACAGGACAGGAGGAAGAAGATAACGCAATATCTCCCAAGAAAGTAGCGCGCCAAAATGCGTTTGGGTGACGAGGAACGTTACTAGCTCCGCTCTTCATCGCCTTCTATGGAACCCGTATATTATTTTCAAAATAAAATCAATCAAGAGTAATCTTTGACAGATTTGTTTTGATTTGACAAACCCGAATGCGGCATTAGTACCTACTACATAGTGACTGGTCACGCCGACTGTTCTGTACTTGACCTACAAGAAGGCGCCTGACCTACCTTCCTTGTGGTATCTCCGCTAACTTTCCTTTCTCCGTG
Source organism: Helicoverpa armigera (assembly GCF_030705265.1). Classification (NCBI taxonomy): domain Eukaryota; kingdom Metazoa; phylum Arthropoda; class Insecta; order Lepidoptera; family Noctuidae; genus Helicoverpa; species Helicoverpa armigera. The sequence goes on along the minus strand of NC_087140.1, from coordinate 8,044,825 downwards.
GTACATAATGAATTCATAAATATTCTATTGCTGAGAACATAAGGCTATAATGCTTTATATTATTTTTGGTGGTTATTAATGTCTGTGGTATTCTCATTAAAATGTTCACGTTTTAGTGCTCTAAACCCTTTAAGGTTATTCTGTCCTAAATTATAATTTATATTCAGAAAGTCAGAATGTAATTTATAAAACCAAGGACTAGGTTAACTGTTTTCAACAAAAGAACTAGTGACCAATTTTTGGTGTAGCTTTCTAGTGATAGGTAAGTAGCGTATTTATGCAAAGCTTTGGAACAAAATGTAAGCACTTGGAAAGTCAAGACGATGCTAGTTAATAAATCGAAACATAATGTGTATGCCTACAATTTACTCAATCATTTAGCACGTTTACTAGCCTATCGCTTGTCATTTTATCAGTCAAAATCTGTAATGATATCAGTTTGCTTGTTTCAAGCATTTCTTAAATGGAGAGCAACTACATATTTTTTCACGTAAAACTAAATAATAACCAGGTACACAGACCTATCTAATTTGTACCTTTAGAACTCAAGTGTGTACGAAGCTCACGTAAAAACCAATTTTTCTTTTTTAATTTCGCGTGAGCAATTCGCGAGTTGTATGGAATTTATATCCAGCTGTTGTGAATAACGATTATTGTACTTTCTTATTTCTCAGCCGTATAAAAACCGTAGATTGAGCTGAAATTCCTATTGTAAAGTTTTTTACGCTTAATCAGCTGACTGAAATATGGATATGTTCAATTTTTTTCTTACTGGGCTTAAGTGGAGAATCTAATCTAGAGTGTAGGTAATTCGTAGCCATTTTCGGGTTAATCAAGTTTTTTTTTTATTCAATTGAAGAAGGAGAATATATTTTGGAGAATGATGCGCAAAAATTTGATTAAAGTTCTAAAATTATTATACGATAGGTACCGTATAATTATTTTGGAATATTAAATGAATTGTTTCTTGGAATATGTAACCCTTCACCATATCTGTATAATAGTACTTCTTGATTTTACATACCGCCTGACAGAAATTAAGGCTTATTTATTGGTTGAAAATAACTTTAATAACTGTTCTAGAAATCTAATGTCACAATTTACCTTTGCAGCTACTTAAAACTTACTTTCTCATTTATAATAATAAATATTACTTTTGCAAATATGTTTCTTAGTAGTGCAACACCCACCATTTTACTTTATCACTGCGTTTTCTACCTACGCTTTCTATGCAAAAGGTCGGAAACACGGAGGAAGGAAAGATAGCGGAGATGCCATAAGGAAGGTAGGTCAGGCGCCTTCTTGTAGGTCAAGCCAAGCGCGGTAGGCGTGATTAGTTACTAGAACTAACGAGACGTTCGGGTTCCTTGTCTAATCAATACTAATCTGTCAAAGATTGGTCTTGATTGATTGGTGACTTTATTTTAAAAATATTGAGCGGAAAAAGTCGTGTTGGCCTTGTGGGTAAAAATTCAACCTCTCAAGTACGATGCGGGTTGATTCCATTTAATATCTTTGTGCAGCCCGGTAACTGGGTTGAGGAGATCACATAGGCAGTCGCTCCTTATAAAGCACTGGTATTCAGCTACATCTTGTTAGACAGGAAGCCACCCCAAACATAGTTGGGAAAAAGGTTCAGGAAATGATTATGAGCGGGTTCCATAAAAGACGTGTAAAGACACTCGCATTTTGGCGCGCTTATTTTCTTAGCGTTATGACATCTCCGCTACTCATTTTATTCTCCATAGCCATAAGTGTACATTTGTAACATTTCTTGCATTCACAAGTACTCTGGAGTGAAGCGGGGCGCTCATTAGAGGCATCATTAGCTTCTTTATCAATTTGTATGTGTTTGTATGTTCCCATGTTTTGTTTTTGAAACCACGCTAGTAAGAAGTGTGTGTTAAGGTTTTTGTTTTCTTGTGAGCTTTCTAGATGTAAGTATGTAATGTAAGATGTATGAAGCTGAAATGTTTAATGTTTTTGTTGAATAATCTCGGGTTTTTTTTTTTTGGTTCAAGTGTAAGGAGTGGGAAGTAATGTTTTTGGTGCATTTATTTGTTAAAAACTAACTTGTGGGACTATTGAAGAATAAGAATATTTGCAGATACACGGTATTAGGTACAGGTGTTTTGGTAAAGTTACATAAAGTACATGTATAATCTCACCGCTCAGTCGGTATGCATTATATGATAATATGATATCGCATTGGTATCAGTTTTGGTTGAAATTTATCTATAACTTGAAAAAAAAATGTGATATTTATGGTTTATAAAAATATTTAGAAACAATCCATGATCAATTCATCATAGCATGTAATTCCTAGGTTACACAAAGCAGTTTTCTAGTGGCTTAACAAAGAAAAACACGGTAGAATAATTTATGATGCAAATGTATTATTAGTTTTAATTACTCTAATGAATATTTTAATTATACTTTGGTACAAGTAATTAACAACTTTAGAATACCAACAGAAATACAGGTATAATACAAATTAATATTACAAAGAGACCAGGCAGATTCATTTGGTATTAAAAATTCCATCTAAACACACTCAAAAATTCTCATAAAATAAGTAATGAGTTTTGTACCAAAACCGGCTGATTTATTACTTTGTATTAATATAATTTTCGGTAACATTTCAACTACACACAAGTTTTGATTCAGTTACATAAAAAGAAATACCTACTATATACCTATTCCCACGGTTTCACCCGTACCCGAAAGAACTACGTCGCACACTTGGATAATAGATAGCCTATATTAATATTCTGACACCCAGGCTACTAGCCGTTATCCCGCGTTTTCACCCGCGTCCAGTGGGAACTACTGCTCGTGCCAGGATAAAATATAGCTTATGTTACTCGGAAAGAGTATAGCTTTCCAACAGTGAAATACATTTTCAAATGGGTTCAGTATTTTTGGAGCCTTTGGTACAAATAAACAAAAATGTTTATTTTTCATTACATTAGTGTAGATAACTCATCATAATCATCATCATCATCTCAGCCATAGGACGTCCACTGCTGAACATAGGCCTCCCCCTTAGATCTCCACAGATACCTGTAGATACTTAACTATTTCTGCCAAATTCATTTAAACTTATTTCAGTAGTTTTTCCGTTTAAGTTCCGTCGAGAAATAGGTGAAACCGCTTTCAGAAGCTAGTTTTAAATTACTCCCAATGTTAGAAATACTCAGTAAAATCCATAAAAATAGACATAAAACACTCAAAAATACTTCAGCAATCACAATAACTTCAAAACTTTTACCCATCAATATAAGAACGAGACCAAAATCACCCATTTCTTACACCACTCTTTCTATGGAAAATAATGATGTTATTCCACGGGATAGCTTATTACGTCATCAATAACAGGGTTTTTCGGTTTCTGAGATGGATTCCCCCATGGGGGTCGTTATGGTGTTACGCTAATGTAAGGGAGGAGGAATTAAGGGATCATTTTTGTATAAGTATACCTACACCTGATTTTCGTAATGAATGAAAGTGATAGTGAAAGCTGGGGATGAGAGTAGTTTGATTGGGCTGTGGGATTGTTCGAAAGAGTTACACATGGAGGGTTTTAATCAGTAACAGTCTGACTGAAAATCTGAGTATCCATAGCATCTGATGATGCTATACTAGCTCAGGTTCAACATTGTATGGGAGCTGTAAAAGTAACCTTGATAGAATTACTGAATTCATTCACATTTTTGTTTATAAAAATGAATAATCGAAAAAAAAATCTTCAAAGTAGTTTGCTTTCCGTATACTCGTTTAAAATTTTAAAAATAAAAAATATATGCAATAGTTTTCAGTGACTACCTGTACCTTTGTCAAATCTTCTTAGAAAATTGCACCCCTCTGGTGGCCATCCTACGCTGTATTTGCCGGTCCGTTTAAACCAATTTACTAAAGTTTTACTAAAGAGTTAACCAATGGAAATTGTTTCGTGGGCTGCATATGCTGCACGTGTGATATATTTTTGTAAAAGCACCCACGATACGACTTGATACACCAAGTGTAGGGAAAGGTTACAAACATGTTAATAAAAAAGTTCACTTCAATATAACTTTCAATGTTAAATATTCTGCGAAATATGTAGATACATAGCAAAAATAAGCGTCTTTTTATTTAACAAAAATATAGTTCGGTATATTAATTTTGACATCACAGAAAGGTCAAAGAAATCTTACTAATTGTATCACCCACTCTACATCATCATATGCCTACATTATTCCACTGCCACAAAGACCAAAATCACTCCAGAAAATCAAATTTTTCGACCCACAAAGAACATTATAATCAGTCTTAATAACACTTATAGCTGCCCACATGATTTCCTAATACAAAGGGACATAGAAGATAATATTATTAAGTACACCAAAAATGCTTTCAGCTCTGAACCACAGGCTAAAGAAAGAATAGACAGTTTGATGAAGACTCGGTAATGAGAGAACGTTTGATCTCGCTAAGTCGACGAAAGCTTTTTTCCGCTCTTAATATATCAAATCAGGCATTTTTAGGGGGTTTTCCGTTTCGGTATGCTGTTATTTGGGACGATACTTAGCATTGATTTAAAAAAATAGAGAGTAGAGTTTGTGGGTTTAGATTATAGTCAATACAGCCATAAATAAATTAAAGTTAAAGGGTTTAAAAACAATATTTTAACTTTTTTAACTCAACACAGTGTTTTTTTAAAGTTAGTAGATATTAAAAACATCTACAAGAGTTCCACTTTCGTAATGCTATCGAAAACCGATTGATAATAATCGATTATTTTCTTACCATATGCATAAAAACTATCAAAATCCTTTCACCTAAATGTAGATTACAGTTGCGTATCAGGATTCATTCACTAACGCTGTCATGTTCATTTAGATAATTACTGACACAGCCCTGTCATCATTTATCATTAGATAGCTGTTTGTCTGTTTATTTATTCAGTCAGTCTATCCTGTTTTGCTATGTTAATTAACTATGCTGTTGAAGTTTCAAACGGTTTTATTGCGCGGCATTATAAACCTGTCAATTTTCCTGTAATAAGGTTTTTGTTTGAGCGCAATATTTGTCGTCCTCACGAATTTGTTTAAATTATCATAGTGATGAAAAAAAAATATCGCGGATTTTTTAAATAACAGCTGTATTCAGGTTTTTTTAATAAAATTTTTGGTGAAAAAAAAGATTTTTATTTTCTATAAACTGTCAGGATCAGTGTAAAAAAATATTGTTAAAAAGATAAAAAAATAACGTTCTGGGAAGAACCCTAACAAAGCAAAGACAATGAAATATTCGGCGGCAGTATTCTTAACATTCCTTTCGTTTAATAAAACTGAAGCTGAAGGCGTTATTACTCATATTGACGCACCCTGTATTAGCATAGGGTGTTCTTAGAAATAAGACGCGGATTACTTTGATAAAAAAAATAAGTAGGTATGTGATGGTGTCTTAGCAAAATCGACTAATTTGAAATGTTTTCTTTGTACTTTCATATAGCTGTAGGTACCTCCCAATTTTTCAAGTTATACAGGAATGAATTTTAAGCAGTGCACTAAAAAAACTGGTGGCCCAGAATCATTAACAGAACATATCTGCATCATCAGTAATTTTTTTTTTCATTCTTTTGTCCGCCCTAAAATCAGCAAAACATGGACACCAACTATTCTTACGCGCGCCGAGTAGCGCTCGCGTAAGTAAACCGGTTTCGCGTTGCCGCCTTGCCTACTATGACGACTGTGACCGTACAATCGGTTACAAAATAGACATCTTTCGATATTAATAACTTTTCTTTTTTGTACTAAAACACAACAAAATAATAATACACGTATCTATAAAACGTATTTAACTTTAAGTTAACAAAGTTTGCGCACTGGATAAAATTCACTCCTGTTTACTTACTACGGTTTGCCCGGGTAAATAGCTTGAGCAGGTCAGATAGGCAGTCGTTCTTTGTAAAACACTGGTACTCAGCTGCGTCTGATTAGACTGGAACCCGACCCCAATATAGTTAGGAAAAGGTTAGGCAGATGATAAAAACTTCTACCATGAAAGTATATGAAAAAAGTTAATCGTTAGAATACATCACACAGAACATTTAAATATATTGTAATAATAAAATTAAAGTGTACAATTAGTTAAACAGTTATCTCTATAAAGATTAGGTTTTTTTAATTTTAATTGTTTTAAAAAAATGAATTTCTATCAAAATATAAATAAAATAAAATAATAACCCCAAAAATTCGTGTCTTTTTCGCCAGTCGTTTAAAATACTTAATTGTTGGATAGATAAAATTGGTGGGTAAGCGAGATTTTAATTCCAGATTCAACCCTTTTTTAATTAAAAAGATTTGATCATACATCAGACACATACATATACCAATGCATTTATTATCTCGTAGGTAACAAAACTGAATTTAAGCAGCATTTCAAATAATTTACATAAAATGTAGTATGTAAATTAAGACAATTGAATAGGTAAAAAAAATAAAGTATGTGTAAAAAAATTATTATAATACCTACCTATAATGTTTTCAGATACTCAAACTAAGATATTAAATATTTTGGGGTCAAAAGTTCCTTAACTTCTTAAAGTTTCTTAGCTTCAAGGTAGTTCAGGTACCTTTTTTAATGGAAAATCATCAAAAGACCCCTCCCGCTGCGGGTGCAGCCTGAGGGAGTGTCAGACTCTTACTGACTAAAACCCACCATGTACCTTCTTAAGCCCTTTATGTACCTGGGCCGCGGTAACTCTTTCGAACAATCCCGCAGCTCAGTTGTTCAAATACCTAATGAAGAAAAAATACTAGGTCATAAACAATAATTTTCCTAAACAAAAGTCAAGCACATTTATTTACTTCGTAATAAGTGTCAAAAATATTAAAAGTCATTCGTTTGAACTGGTTCATTTATCAAAATTTTCACCGTTTTCAGTTATTTTTCATCGTTCAGACTGAAATGCGAGCTAAGTAGGTATCTTTTGTCATATTCTAGGCTCTTATTTAAATGAGTTATGTAAATATTTCATCATTATCAAGTTTCATTTGTTTACTCTTCTACAACCAAGTTGTTTTTCTTAAAAATATTTAATTAAGAGTACCCGTATACTCTTTAGTCGGCCAATAGTTTGGTTAGGCGCTTGTTAGGTATGAAGATGAACGGTAGCAGACGTATTTATTACAAAAAAAAATCAGGTACCTATTTAGCCGGATCAGACCGAATGAATACTCAGATTGGAATCAAGTTTTTTTTTTCAATGTCAAGCTTCGGGTCAGTAGGTATATTATGTACCTATTTGCTAAAAACACAATTAGAAATCCATTCATCTTAAATTAAGTATTTCACCAAAAATATATTTGAAATGACTATGAGGTTATTTGTTGATCTTCGTCGTCTATAATCAATTAAATACTTAATGAACTAAATAAACCAACTGACCAGCCCATTTTAGCTAGCTACTGAATAATTCAGCCTAGATCTAGACTGAGACGCCGAAATCAATAGTTCAGTGAATTTTAAATCTAGCCTTAAAATGTCTCAGTCTGAGATCGGGTACGATAATAGCTGGGCATCAAAGGGTTAACAATAGATATTTAAATAACATAGAACTATTGTTTAAGGGTTAAATCTTAAGATACGATTTAATACTGTGACTTTTAAATAGATAGAGTTATTAGGTAGGTACACCAATTTGTATATATTTGATCTTAAAACCAACTAAGTGGCTCCATATCGGATAGCATAAAATAAGTAATCATAAGTCTACGTACTAAATACCCTAAGATCGTACCTATACTTCGTCTAAGTAGATTTTAACTAATAGTAAACCATCTTGATATGACTTTTTATTTAAAACCAGAGTAAAAAAAATGTGTTTAAAAATCAATGTTAATCCAATAATAACAGTTAACTACTTAATAAATTGAATTACTGTTTTAAGAAGTAGTTTATTTGTTCCATATGTATTTATGTAAAAAGTCTTATAGAAATTGTTAACCTTTACATAGGAATATTTGTCAAAAAGAGAAAAACAGTCAGATATGTAGGTTAGGCAATGAATCTATTTATAACTCAGACACAAAACCTATTGTCTAACTAAACTTACTCCTACACAAGTACGCACGTAATGAACTAATAAAATAATAACACATAACATCGCGACTGTACGTGCTACATCTGCTAGACATTGAGTACAGTCGTCGCCAAAACTTTGAGCATGTATTTATGTTAAACATAGAATTCACGTATTTGGTATGTACTGTACGTCTTGCGGGATTACAGGGCTGTCGAATATTCAGTATTTTTTAGGCTTTTCTATATAATAATAAAAGCTGTAAATCAAACTCAAAAATACTTTGACCTGTCAAAAAAAAAATATAAATAATTTATTAATTATTGATTATTATTAATACAAATACTTTGGATTTTTACAAATCTTGTCAATTTTGGATCTTCAAGTTATCAAAAAAATGCTCAAATCTCCTATTGCCTCTCACAATGACGGTATATTTAAAGCTTTACACAAAATCACAAGCTATGTACTCGTGTGGCGAAAAAAAGGAAGTACAAAAAACCTGTCAATAAAAAATCTTGAAAACCAAACGCAGTTTACCAAAATTCTCGATTATCACGGTACCCCCATTTTTTTTTTTTTGCAGAAAAGTTTATGTACTTACTTACAGAAAAGACCTTTGAAAATAAACAACCAAAACACAATTTATTTTATTGAAAAGAAACACACGTGTTTCTTAAAGTAGGTGAAGCTTGATTGATTGATTGAATGTCACTTATCTTATATTTTCCTTTTAATGCAATGCACTTACTTTGAACACGTGTAAGAGTCCTTTAACAAGCAAGTAGGGAATATAAGTCTTAGTAACTTGGGTAAATAACATGGATATAATTTTAATAAAAAAATATTTTTATGTAAGAACTAGCCGTTTACCCGCGGTTTCATCCGCTTTCCCGTAGGAAGTACGGTCCGTAGCCGGATAAAATATAGCGTATGTTACTCGGAAAGAGTGTAGCTTTCCAACAGCGACAGAATTTTTAAAATTGGTCCAGAAGTTATTGAGCATATCTATTACAAACAAGCAAATAAAAATACAATTTTTTAAATTGTCTAGCAGACGTCCTCTTCAGAAGCGTAATTTACATAAAGATAATCATGTATTACAGAAAATATTGAATTTACCAAGAAGGGGAAAAGTTATCTTCTCCCTAAATACAACGTAATGGAGAAACAATCAAGCATGGAAGTAATTAAACAACAACAAGAAAAAGACTTAGCAACACGTCATGACAAACAAAAACATATTAAAGTATCGTCTTTTATGAATGTTAACGGAAATGTGGGAATTCTAGGAAGTGTTTGAATTTACTGGGAAATAAAATTATTAACAGGTTATTAAGAAAATTTATAAATAATGATTCAAAGATTTTTCATGATGCAGAATTATTACCTACACATATCCTAGGGTACCTATAGGCACATTATTGTATAACCTAGAATATGATACTTAGGATACCACACACACAAACACGTTCAAACACACATGCACACTAAAATATTGTTAATAAAATAATTTTATTTTGTAATCAGCTTATGCTTCCTTCCTCTTTAAGCCATACCCTACAGGTTCCATATTATTTCTGAATTACAAAGTATAAGACCTGTACCTATAACATATTATGGAAAGCTAGTAAAAAGTTTAGTATTTTCGTTTCCTGTAATGAATACTATTTTGAAATGCACTTATACACATCCTAGTTATTTCATACAATGACCAATTTCAAAGATTTTCCCATAACACAAACAAAACAAAAACATTTAAAAGCCGTTGTCAGTCGGAAAATTGTAAAGCCCTTCGCGACAGCCCTAAGAACAAACTTTTCTAATCCATGTTTGGTATCTCCAATGTTCTTAACTAAGCGAAATGTTTGTGACACGTCAATTTTCTTATAAATAACACCCTGTATTTTGATGTTCACGTTCTCGTGTTTTTTTTTGGTAAAGATACCTGTTTTGGTGTACTTACACCAAAACAGCTATCAAAAATAAACTCCCACATACTTACGTGGGAGTTTATTTTCAGTATTTTTGTCTTGGATTCATCTAATTTTCTATTAAAAATTAAAAAATTAAAAATTAAATTAAAGTCGTGGTGGCCTAGTGGGAAAGTCGTGGTGGCCTAGTGGGTAAAGGACCAACCTCTCAAGTATGAGGGCGCGGGTTCGATCCCAGGTCAGGCAAGTACCAATGCAACTTTTCTATGTTTGTATGTACTTTCTAAGTATATCTTAGACACCATTGACTGTGTTTCGGATGGCACGTTAAACTGTAGGTCCCGGCTGTCATTGAACATCCTTGGCAGTCGTTACGGGTAGTCAGTAGCCAGTAAGTCTGACACCAGTCTAACCAAGGGGTATCGGGTTGCCTGGGTAACTGGGTTGAGGAGGTCAGATAGGCAGTCGCTTCTTGTAAAGCACTGGTACTCAGCTGAATCCGGTTAGACTGGAAGCCGACCCCAACATGATTGGGAAAAGGCTCGGAAGATGATGAAGATGATGATTCATCTAATTTTCTTTAGTTCTTGGAATAACTTCGCCGATTGAAAGCAGATATTTTATACCTCGCGCATGCACAGTTGCCGTTCCCTTAGAATCTTGCGCCTAATCTCTGCCCTATCGAAAAGGGAGTGCACCTGTGTCTCCACTTATGCTTTTGCACTACAAGACTTTGTCACTTCGTCCTGCACAGCTGGCTGATCTTCTTAAAGAGATTATCCGCCGTAGCTTATAATGGGTACAGACGCAAATACTAGTAATTTAAGATGCTAAAGACCTACAGGAATGGTATAATGACTCTTAAGTTTATGATCACACAGTCAAATATCACCTCTCTAATTATTACAGTTAAGTAAACAACTAACAATAATGTCACTAGCATTTTACTCTTAATTGTGCACGAAATACGTATAAAATCCTTCACATAGTGATGTCAACTGACATCACAAATGTCGATATCGATAAAACAAACAGAACGCCCAATTTGCGACAAAATATTTTGAGTACACATTTCGTTTATTGAATAAACTTGAAAAACATTTCATCCAAATAAAATAATAAAATCTGCTTTTTAGTGTTACGTTTGAAATGATTTTAATTTGCGAGCGCAAATATTAAATGTGCTAGTATTAACCTTTCCACGAAATCTCGTCAAGTTGCGGCCGAAACGTTAGGTTAGTAAAACAGAGCTTAATCCTAGATTAGTCTGAATAAACAGGCGATTAACATAGCGAATATTATTTTCATACACATTTGCTGGACCGCGTTATAATCTACAAAGAACGTTTTGACTCTGGAGACAGCTTTGCGCTAATTACAAGGAGATAAGACTTGACTTAATGTAGAAGAAGATCGTTTTGTCGAGTTCGTGACTTTATTTTATTTCAATAGATTTAGATTGCTTTCGATTTTTATGCAACAGTATTTTAAATAGAGTAACTACAGGATAGATCTAATTGAATCTTGGTGAGTATATTTTATCCCTGATATAATTAAATCGTTATCCATCGCTTAACCGGAGTCCCGTGGGCAGTATTTACATCGTACACTCGGTTAAAAAGTAGACTATAATCATGTTATTCTGATATTAGAAACTTAAAATGTCTATGCAGCTGTAAATTCGTTTTTGCTTGAATGAGTAAAACACACCCACTCTACATTCATAAATAACTTTTGTATCGATATGATTTGAATTTGAATGTTCAAAAATTACACAATGGAACCAATCAAAAGTTCTGCGAGTTGTTCAAGAATCTAATGCATATAAGTACTGATGACAATTCATGAATGCATAGAATGATTACTAAATTCATGTTATAAAATAAATCTTAAAATTTTATCAATTCTATAAGAAATTTCCGCTTTGGCTGTATAGAAAACAAAATGGCAATTATTATTTTTAATCCATCGATATTAAAACGAATTACGCACATCATTAATCTAATACTTACCTAAAGTTATTTTCCGTCGTTGGTTATTTAAGACAATTTACACAAAATAACAATAAATCCTTCTAGAATTTTGTCATTAAAATTCAATAGTTGAGAGTATGCTCGGTTTTCGAGTAAAACAAGAAAACCAATAGTCTTGGTCTAAATTAATCACTTCTGAATAAATTAAGTACACAATTCACAAGAATATCTCTTGGTAAGAATTGATAGGTATTAGAATGTTCGAGATGTTTTAGTTAGAACATTAGGCGTAGGTAACTTGATGTAGATTGATTCACTTTGTTTAATTAAAATTGGATGCTAGAATTCATTTATTTAGTACAAAAATTCTAATAAAGTGAGTTGCACTATTCAACTACAACGATAAACAGACTACCTATAACCAGCCTAATACTTGCCGCCAATTAGTCAATTCAGCGATTTGACAACTCAAACTAGTTTGGTATACAGGGTGTGTCGTTTACAATCACATTAAATCCTATCGCATATAAGTACTTCATGATATTCTATGGCGAATTGTAAAAATATAACCTAATCCATTCAGTGATTTAACCACAGGAGTAATCTTTCGTTTTTATAATTTACATCATGTGTAAAGTAGATATAAAGTTAGGAGTATCGAATGTTTTGATCAGTTGACAGCTGTCAGTTTTCAAGGGAGAATTTCAGTTGTTTGTAATGACTGACTTTTATATGGTGTTCTAATTTTCGTACATTTTTATTCTAATTACTTTGTTTGAAAAATGCATTTTTTTACGTATTTTTCTTTTTTATTTGTGTTAATCGACATATATTAACGCATTTCATTTAATGTGATTGTGAACGACACACCCGATATATCGTTTATAGCTAAATGGTGCAAATAAGATAAAAGCATTGATATGATGTGATTTGATCAAAATCTCACACTCACTTGTTCACAAACAAAAAATATGTCACAAGATGCAGTTTCGCGGACATTTAAGAAATGTTCGCACCCAATTTGTTACTGTTACAGCCTTTTTATCGTCCCACTGCTGGGCACAGGCCTCCTCTCACACGGAGAAGGATTGTTACTAAACAGTAAAGTTTGTTATTAAACACTACAGCGAGTAGACCAGAAGAAACATTTGTGAAATCTCGCCGTATACATAGTTCATTAAACTCCAATATCCACCTTATAAAAGTTCACAAAATTTACATTCATACAAAAGAAGCACAAACAATATCAAAGAAACAAGTCAGTGAGTCATTGACACTTAAGATATTGACCTTATTTTTAGGGGCATAAGGTTGAATTTTGACCTCCAAGTGATTGACTTTACAAGGGATTATTTTGATCATACCCTAATCTTATGTATAAGAAAATATTTTAATTAGTCAATGACATGTCATGAAAGGTTACAAGGCTGTAATTTGTACTTATTTGTAAGACTTAGTTTACCCGGGCTGCGGGAGTGTTCGAAAGAGTTACCGCGGCTCTGGTACATAAAAGGCCTATGACGGAACACGACGGATTTTAGTCAGTAAAAGCACAGATTATATAATAGTTACTACGTAACAGATAAATCACTCCATACAAAAAAGTCCATACCTACTGTTATAAGCACCTACAAGTTTCCCAACTACCTACAAATTCCTAGCTGCGTTATAAAATGAACCTTAAAAGCTCGAGCGCTTGATTGTTATTCCAATGCGATAGCGCACAGTTCAGTGACCGCAACCGTGCCGTGGCCGTGCTAAGGGTTGCTTCTTACAATTTTTTAAAATTTAAGTAGGAAAACAAAGTTACGATTGTTTTAAGATAGCCTTTTTTAAAACTGAGTTTTTAAATAAAAAGTAATATCAAGAATATTTTTCTTTAGTGAACTATTGTATTGCCTACTAAAATGGAGTATGGGTACATATTACTAAATATTACCTAATAGTAAAGCTTTCGTTAAAATCAAAGGCGGTTTCCAACTATTTTTCGAGCACAAGTGCCATACCCCATATGGTACAACTCCGTCGAGTGTTGATACATACCTAAAATTGGTTTCTGCGTAGCGAAACGTGTAATGTTCCGAGTCGTCGTTGGACCGGAACTATACTTACTTACACTCGAGATGTGTTTTGAGTTACAAAACTCACAATACAGTTCATATAACTAAGTAACTATCTAAAGTAAAATAAGTACCTAATGATCTCTGTTGTTAAAATCATAAAGTAGATAAGTATTAATTTATTTTAAAAAAAATAGAATTACTAGATAAGTTCATACATATAAAATGTTTCTAAATCTTACAATAGTCGCATATAAACCAACACAACTCAAAATAATCCATCAGTTTGTGAGGTAGCTTAAAAAACCTAATAAAAACCAACAGCATAACATGCCACGAAATAAAAATAATAATACTAGAGCGCGCGCGGCGCGTGTGACTGTTGAAAGCCCTGTGCCGCGTGGGGCTACCGGTGACCCAGCGAGCGGTAGGCATTTATCGCGCGCAAGTACGTCGAGTGACAGAGGCCTGGTAAAAGTCTGACACTCGCTCACCGCTGCTAACCCACATCGGGAGGGGGCATTTGATGATTTTTAGCGTAGTTAAAAAAATACTTAGTTTATCCGCAATCTGCAGACAACAGTCGGTTGGAAAATATATTTCTTTTAGAAAGTACTAATTCAATCAAAGTTTCTAGTCGTTCTAATTCCGCACAAATACGTTACGTTGTTACGTGTGTACTTCCATGTGTTTTATAAGCACAAACAATCGGTCGACTAAATTTTTTTATGCGCGTGTAAGGATTACTAGGCTTCAATTTGTACTTACTTATTTGAGAGACTTAAGTTAATTAGGAGTTCTTATATCTATGTATGAATAGGTTCAATAAAATTGTAGTACTATCTAACAATGTTCTGTAAGACTTTTTCAGAAGATTTCGTAATGCGATACAAACTAAAACAAAAACAGTCATGTGTGTGTGAAACTCGCGTACCTCGGGTCCCGTACATACCTACATTGGGTACCTACTTGGGTAGGTACAAAATACTTGTCTCACAAAAAGATAAAAGAAATAAACACAATACACTATGTACAATCCCGAACTGATTTTAGAAGTTGTGCTACATAGCATATAATACGATTACTTTGTGAAATAAGTTAAATAAAAAATAATAATAAAAAGATGGATTTTGTATCGACAGATCTATACACGGACATAACATTCTAATGCAATTCCTGAGAAAAATGTCTTAGCAAGCTAGCAGAGAAACCAGTAGCGGCGTAAGGGGGGGGCGGAGGGGGCGGTCCGCCCCGGGTACCACATCTGGGGGGGTGCCATCTTGGTCAGCACATATCTGCATGACCAAGATAATCGAGGTGGGACTGAAAGGGGTGTCACCCCTCTCAGTCTAGCTGTCACCCCTCTCTTGTATTTTTGCTTTTACCTGATTACTTAAATCAATTCCTCAACGTTGAAAAAAAAATCCGCTCGCTTCGCTCGCGGCCTTTTAACAATTTTTAATTTATTCTGCGCTTACTTTTTTGAGCCCTCAATCTAAAAAAACTCGCTTCAGTCACGGTTTCTTTTCATTTGTGCTTAATTCTGAGTTAAATTTGAGAGTCCTCAAACCAACAATTAGAAAATTCACTTTACGGTGGATATTTCTAAGCTGTTTAGGCGCTGTTTGTAAGCGGTGGAGGACTTTTGTGTCGCAAAACTCAAAAAATTACGCGCTCGCTACGCTCGCAGCTTGTTCACTTTACAGTGGTCTTTTTTTCAAACTTGCTTGAGTACCTACTTATGTGTTCCAAAACTCAAAAATTTCGCGTCCGCTTCGCCCGCGGCTACGTTACTTTGCAGTGATTTTTTCAAACTTGTCGGGTACTTATGTGTTCCAAAACTCAAAAATTTCGCGCTCGCTGCGCTCGCGCCTTTCACTTTTCAATGTTTTTTTGCCATTTTTTTAGGTATCTTTAAGTACCAAAAATCTAAAATATCGCGCTCGCTACGCTCGCGGCTTCTTCACTTTGCAGTGATTTTTTTAAACTTGTTTGGGTAGGTACTTTGTGTTCCAAAACTCAAAAATTTCGCGCTCGCTGCGCTCGCGCCTTTCACTCTTCAATGGTTTTTTTCTCATTTCTTTAGGTAGGTATCTTTGCGTCCCAAAAATCTAAAATTTCGCGCTCGCTATGCTGTTGTGCTCTAAAACTCAAAAATTTCGGGTTCCCTTCGCTAGCACTTTATAACTTTGCATTGATCTGTCTCGGTTTCATCATGTTAAACCTTGCAAAAAGCACCATGAATGATTTCTACACGATATTTTTTTACTACGTGATTTTAGGTATTTTGTCGTTTTTTTTTTTTGGGGTGCTCAATAGGTTGTCCGCCCCGGGTGCCACCCGATGCTACGCCGCCACTGAGAGAAACAGCAAAATAAGACCATAAGATTCCTTATTTCCTTTACGGAACCCTGAAAAAAGAAACATGTAGATTACCGACTGAACTTATTTAATCTACACATTCTAGCTCGAAGTCAGTCCGAAAAGAAAAACATAGCTATTCACTAGCGAGCGCCTAGACTTAGAAACTTAGTAAGTTAGCTTTAACAGTAAACAAGAAACAACTTAACTAACAGTCGAGATTCGCTTTAAAACTTCATTTTTTATTAATAGTTACTTGGTGAAGTTTTATTTGATTTTTTTAAAAGAATTTTTCTGGTTTGTTGTCAATGGTGAAATTTTACGTGGTTTTGAGTAAACTCCTTGATTATTTTAACTTAAAATAGAAATTGTTACCATACCTTCACAAAATGAACCTATAAAGAGATAAGAAAAAGATAAAAAAGATTGCAATTTTCCGTTTTAATCAAGCCATGCGCGAAACGGAAGAAATAACGTGAAAAATGTATTTAATGTACATAAGTTACAATTACCGGAGAGAGATTAGTCAGTGTCGGATTGCCGTCCCAATGGGCTATGAGAGTGAAGGAATAGTGAGTGCTTGGGCAATATAATATGTCCTGCGCATCTGGCTGATCTCCTTGTATGAGAGAAACCACCGTGGTCGAAATCGGCCGTGGACGCCATTATTACAGTTGCTAATATTACCTATCTGAATAAGTAGTCATTAAAAGCAATCAAATGAATTGCCATAAAAACTAAGTCGTTATTTCATGACAATATTCGATCTTCTATTCACATTAAAAATGTCAATTTCTCACAAAACTGACAAAGAAAAGCTAAAATAAAGCACAAGAGTAGTTTCTACGAGACATTTGTGTGCCAAACATGTTTGGTTCACAAACAAACTTACAAAATAATATTAGTTTATGTCCAAAGTTAGTGGCAGCATGCACCATTGAAATTGTTTGACCTTTTTAGTATTTTGCATGTTGTAGGGTGGCTGTGATTTAAGTTTTTTTATGGATAGTCCTCAAATCATATGTATTTTAGATTTTTTTTTTAATCCCTGAATAAATAAAATAAAAAGTACAAGAAGTAAACGACAATAATCCAATTAATCTTGTAAACCCACTTCGTTAGATATTGCAAAACAAAGTCCTCCTACGCGCTTTTCTGTCAATCTGTGTGCGACACGGCCAGGACAGGTCGCTCGCTCGTTAGTAAGAGAGTAATGAGGTGAATGTCATTTATTCTTACCATATTCATATCAAATCAAAGCGTTTATTCAAATCAAAGTATCATATTGTAGTTAACGTCCTTTTATAATTAATTGATATCGTTTTAAATAAGTTTATTGAGAGCTCGAGCTAACCACAAAAACATTTCGACTTCACCTAAGTGTTTTTTTCCAATAAGTCAGTAATTTCCCTCAAAACCTCACTTCACGGTCACCCTACATCTTTCTCCCAAATAGGTTGACCTATTTAAATATTCAGGTCCAACGTCACAGCTGTTAGAACCTACTTCTATTTTAGTATTGTTCATTGATATTCTTCTCCAAGAATATATCAGTATATAGCTTGATATTTATAAAATTCTAGCGAAAACCTCTCACTATTTAAGCCGGTTAGACTCAGTTTAGTATGTGCAGACTATATTATGATGGTTTCGTGGAATATTCTAAAATAGAAACGAACACAAAATCACATATTTTTCCAGAATGGTTGGGGGAATTGGGTCCTCAACGTTCTTTTGACGCTGACGGATTTTTCGTTCGGTGTTTCCATGCGATATCGCTTGGTTTGTATTGGGAGTTTTGCGGGGTTTTAAATGTTTTTATAATGCCAGTGTAAAAGGCATATAAAATGCGGGATTAATTCTTACTAACATTACAAAAATGCGACTGTCATATCTTAATGTATGTCTTCCCATTGGGAAAGAACAGCTAATATTTACCATTGATATGAAACTCTAAACTTTAAGTGGTTTTCCTGTCTTTGCTTAAATTCTTTCCTGAAATTAAGATGATTTTTTAAAAAGACTCCTAAGTGTAAAGTAACCATGCGAGTGAAAACGAGGGAAAATCTATGTAGGTATAAAGGCTTATGTAAATTATGTTCAATGCAAGTTGTACATTTAAGAGTATTAACACACTAACTTGTTACTCATTAATATATTACAAGCTTTACTTTTGTTTGCTTATATCTTATGTTGAAATGGTACTTGTTTCTAGGAACGCTTGAAGAGCAAGATTTCTGTCTATTTGTACTGCATGTAATAATCTATTTATTTTACGTGTACTTGGGCAAAGCGTATTTATAGAGGAAAGCGAAAAGCTTGTTGGTAAATATGGTTTTCGAGTTGTCGTCATAGCCCAAAAACGTCCACTGCTGGATTGCTGAATCGTCAAGACTGATGGAAATTTGCTCATACTTAGCCACCAAAAAAATCAGAAGATGATCAACAATGGCCGCGGCAGACGCTAGAGGTTGAATATCAGTGGGTATAAAATCGTGGAAACAATAATAATCTAAAACAACAAAAAATCGCAAAGCATTCATAGGATATCTTCGTGTGTCATGACAAATATAGACTATGGGGTTGATAAACTAGATTATCTGATCTTTTGGATCACTCTGTGTTAAGTCTGTATTCCTGTATGTCTTCCTGTTTTTCACGCCCTATATAATTTCAGAATAATAATAAAGCTAAGTTTTACCCATAAGTACTTCCCTCAGTACGTTGAACTTTAATATATCTCTTTTCTTTTTGATACAGATTAATATCACACTCTAAAACAAACAACCCAGACAATGTTCAGTTAGTAATAAACTGAAAAATACAAAAGCTACTACAAAATAATTGTGCTGTCTAGAAAGCTCTTAAAAACTCGAAAGATTAATGTAACTGAAACTCAGTCCTGTAGTTACGAGTAAATTATGTACTCTGTTTATTTGTAGTGATATATCTTGCAGTATATTTTTACGTTATTTGTGCAAGTAATGTATTGTTGTATTTTAAAATAATGAATACAAAGGAACATCTGTTTTCTTTGCCATCTTTCAGTCTTTTGAAAAATTGACTGTCTTATATGAGACAAGAAATCTTAAGTTTTGGATAATTATAAAACTATGTATTTGAGAAATAGGTGTTTTAACAGTTTCAAAATTCAGTAGGCATACCTAATAAAAGGGCTAAAATACTTGTAAATTGATACAAAATTCAATGAATATAATTTTAAAAATCAATTTCACTTATCTAGAATACCTACAATATGATAAAATTCCTAATAAATCTACGAGAACTAAAATAGAAGG
Source organism: Helicoverpa armigera (assembly GCF_030705265.1). Classification (NCBI taxonomy): domain Eukaryota; kingdom Metazoa; phylum Arthropoda; class Insecta; order Lepidoptera; family Noctuidae; genus Helicoverpa; species Helicoverpa armigera. Next base: position 8,025,130 of record NC_087140.1, on the reverse strand, counting down.
AATTTTGAGTCTAAAATCTAAAATGGCGATAAATTTCAAATTTGGAATTCTTAATTTAAATACTCCCACGTCTGTGACAAAATAAATGTATATTGAAACAATAATGTTTAATGGAACGAGAAAGTTTCTTATTTTCTAATTAAAATAATAAATAAGTAATTTAATTTTGAAAAATGGAATCGAGTTTTTGAAATTTTAAATAATGTGTAGTGTGTTTTTCACTTTGTGTAGTAGTGAGTTTTTTTTAAATTTAAAATACCAATTTATATAAAATATGATAAGATTTATATTTCATAAAAAAATGCTGGTTTAAAATATATTTTTTATAGGTTAAGACCAATTAAATGACATTTTCATATCTACGAGGTGTAGATACGAACACAGAATTTATTTCTTGGAACAATTTCATGTAATTATAAATTCCCGAAGTTTGTAATAGGTATAGTCATGAAGTACCTATGCATGTATTTACCGAATGAAACAGCTATAGTCAAGTAAGGCCAAGTACACCGTCAACCATCAAAGTACGTCCGTTATCTTAAAAGCACTGTTTACTTTGAAACTTGTACGTAAATAGTTATTCTAAGAAATGATGATGACGTACCTAAATACCTATGTGTTTTTGGTCTCTCTCGAGCCTCAAAGGACAACAGAAATAAAGGGTGATTTCCGTAATTAAATACACTGGACTAATTACGGTCTCTTACAGGATTCATTAAGGCAAATTGTCTGTACAAAACGCCAACAAGGTGTAATAATCCCAAGGGGTGTAACGCTAGTTTCTCAGGGAGACATCAATTTCGTAGCAGGATTTTTAACCGACATCCCAAAAAACATGTTATGAATTCGTATGTTTGTACTTTTTGTTTTTTTTTTACTTTTTCCGTCTAAGCTAACTGAAATTGACATTTTTTTTTGCGTGAAAGCGTAACATACACTTATCCATACATAAAAAAAGACTGAGTTTATAATATTAGTAGAATTTATTAAAGCTTAGTTAAACTATATAATTTAAACTTATTATCTTAACATCGGAGACTCTACAATTCTTACATAATAAAATCTATTAATTTTCCTTAGAATATTCACCATTATCCTTGGACCATTTTGGTGACGTTTCAAAAATGTTATCAGGTAAATAGCTGACTTAATTTTCCTGAATCGTTAAGGTAAAAGTGGACGTTTTCACTTGACTGGTTAACGGGCCCGGAGTTTTTGGGTATTATTTTTTTTATTTGAAGTAGTTGCCTCCGATTCAGCAAAGTATGCAAATTATTTATTTATGTTAACCTTTAATATACCTTAATTAAATTAACATAGAATTGTTATGTATGCGTTTTTAATTCAACTGGATAAAAATAAATTTAGTTAGCTTAAGAGCGCTTTCTCACAAGCCAATATTGCCGCGCGTTGCTCTAGTTATGTGCAGCAAGAAGCTTTCCGCGCGGCAAGAACGTACGCGGTCGCACGTATTCTATGAAACCGCACGTTTTCGTTACTTTACACGTTGACAGTTTGCTTAAGTTCGCAATCTTGGTGCTTTTACATACGCTTAGTAAAAGCCAGCGAATAATAGGTACTTACCTTAAAAACGCTCTAAGATAAACAAAGCAACAAACTTACCTTGGAATGTACAATTAAGGCATTAGTTCAGAAATTCGACAAATGAATGAATGCAGTTCTGCAAATAGATCTCAAAATAACATAAAACAAGGAAGTCATTTCAAAGCAAGCAATATCTTATCTTATTAATATTTTAGTGCAACCTTTTAGAAATATCAGTTTTCTTACTCGGAAATGTATCGTTTTCCCCGAAGTCCGTATCTCAGGAACTTTCATTCAATAGGATGTAACGGTGCACTTTCGAGCTCTTTACTAAATTGTATGTTCCTTCTATTTATGATTTCCTTGTAAATAGGATTTGTAGGTAGTTCTAAGAGTTGCTATTTGCATGTTGCTTTTGAGGTCTTGAACTTCAACCTACTAATGTATTAATTATTTTGAAGCTGAAGAATTTGTTGCTTTTAAACGTGGTTGAATCTGAAGATTACGAGACCGATTAGAGTGTAAGATTACACCGCATTGGGGTAAAACTACTGCGCTGTCGATAGGCATAATATTTATTGATAGGAATATAGCACCTCATGATTAAAAAAATGCATTTTTTATCAGGTAGTTTTCAACTGCAGCTTACTGTATTATACTTAATGAAATACACATTTTTTACAAACTAAACCTTTTTCATAGTACAAAATATTTGACAAACAGAAAGAATAATTTATTGATACCGTAATACATCATAATAACATACAGTATTTTATCACGATTTAATGTCAAAATCAATTCTCAATAACATATTACTTTAACTAGTCAGCTAGAAAATACAGACTTTTAGAGATTTATGTCGAAACCTAAATCTAAGTCAAGCCCAAAAGATAAATAGCCAAAGATTGGATAAGAAAAAGCTAAAAACTTAGCTAACGCATAAGAAATCATATTATTTTTGCGCAAAATTTTAAATTATAGTCCTCCTGGGATTGTCTTTAAAACTTTGTTTCGTGAAATTATTTTTCAAAAAAAAGTTTTTCAATATGCAAAAAGTTTGTGTTAAACTGTTAGAAATGTTTTGAGCAGCTGTATGTAAGATGTAGAACAAATATATGAATGTTTATTGATAGTAAAACAAATGATTTTACTTCGAAACTTATGTTTTATGTACTTAGAAAACTTTTGTAACGCCAAGTTTTAATTTATAATCTTACTTCTTACTTATGTACAAAATTCAAAGTAACTATATCATGTAAATGCGTTTGTAAATGACTTTCTGGAAACTATACCTGTTACGGTTCTTTGAAATATATTAAAGAGTATAATGATATATTAAAGACTAGTGGGATATAATGATCCTCACACTGGCTCATTTTGTGTTAAATGTTTTATTGTTACTAACCCCAACTGTGCTAGTAACAATAAAACTTAGAATTATGTTACTAAAAGAAAAAAGCGACAATGTGTAATGAAAATGTGAAACCTTTCATAGGTACACATTTTTTTCGCATTTTTATTTAGATTCATGCGTTTTTTTTAATAACAGCTTGATATTTCTACGCGGAAAAGGCTCGGAGGATGGTGATTTCCGCTAAAATCCACAAAATAATGTGAAAACGCTGTAAAATAAGTCTAGCTTTTAATATCATTGGAACGCATTATTAATTTCAGATTAACAGATTCTCATTATGAATACCCAAATACTTCATACCAATATTGTAGCAAAATTAACTTGAAAGTCCAGTGTCTCTTAAATAGTGATTTTAATTAAGTTAGTATTAAGTAACAATTAATTTGCCTAATTTTTTCAGTCGTCCAGACAACGTGGGAGTTTCTAATGTTTTAATAAATGCCTTTGATGTATTTCGCTTTTATTGTTACTGTGTACTTAGTGAAGTTTTGGTATTTAAGCGTTGTAGTAATATTGGTTAGCTACCTACGCGTTAGTGGTTAATAGTCGATAAAGTTATGCGTGGGAATAAATGTCCTTCAAAGACAAGTATCCTTTTGCCTAAAATCCCTCTCCTATGGGAAGTCAGCTAAGAATCCAAACTAATATTATAAATGCGAAAGTAACTCTGTCTGTCTGTCTGTCTGTCTTTCTGTCTTTTCTTCACGCCTAAACTACTGAACCGATTTGTGTGAAATTTGGTACAGACATAGTTTGAAACTTGAGAAAGGACATAGGATAGTTTTTATTACAAAAAAAAAAAAATATTCCGGACATATAGCGCCATCTATTGGTCAAATCAAAAATCTGCTGGTAGTCACTATTCCACGCGAACGAAGTTGCGGGCAAAAGCTAGTATAGAATAAAAAAAGTAGAAAATAATTTGAAATATTTTTTTTTCTTAAACTTTACTAGCAAAAAAGGTATACTTATTTTGTGAGTTTGTGACGGTATAGGGGGTTGACTTATATCCATTGAAATGGTTTTGAAAAATAATAGAAAATGTGCATAATTTTGAATTTTTATTTTGTACCTATTTTACTGGTTCAAAAGGTAATTCCCCTGACTCTCAAGTGAAACCACAGTATGAAGCTAATATATAGAATTGTAAATATAAAGTGCGGTTCTCTGAAATCCCATGACGTCAACAGGACTTCTAACCTCTTTTAACATTTCCACATCCAATTTCAATATCTTTGAACATTGAATGTTTTATTCAAAAGAATCCTTTGTGCATGTATTTTCTTATATCATCGGTATTTGCAAGTTATATGGATAATGTTTACTTATCTTTTCGCATATATTTACGGTATCTATAGGTTACTAGTTTCTTTCTGCAGTTTTATCTTTGTCTTGTCGGGACGACTCTGCGCGTTCGAAAAATGTAGCTTCATAGCCTGCATAAGCCTTGATAAATGAACTAACTAGTATTGAAACAATATTTCAAATCGGACCTGTCGTGAATGAAATTAGGGCTTTTCAACAAACGAACGTTATTGGTAATTACCTATGTGCAAGAGTCAGTTATCAGTAATGTTTTATTTGTAAGTATGCACTAAGATATTTCGCGTTCTTGTTTATCTAGTGAGCAACGGGTTTAAAGACCGATTTTTTCTTAAATCCAGCTGCTTTGTAAAAGTTTTTGAAAACCAGAAGGTTATATATACCGGAGCCAGAATTCAAACCCCGAACCCATGCACGGCAATCTCAGTTGCAACCACTAAGCCCTAGGGGTAGTTACTGAAAATGGAACAGGAATCGCAGATAAACAACAGTTTTCTTTTGATTCCTATTCGGGCGCGTTCGGCAACACTCGGAAACGTTCGGCCCAAAGGGTCTTTGATAAACTTCTTTCTACAAGAAAATTACCTTCATTCATTTTAACGAATGCTAGAAGTAAAAGATTCTGAACTTTATTTCCATTGAATAAGGCTGAGATTTAGATGGTTTAATTAATGTTGTTGGAATAAAACACGAGTGTGAGTTTGAAAAGTGCGATTATGAAAAGTTTTGAGTTTCTTACTTTAGATAAGTTATCGTCATTCTTTTCCAGAAATCTTAGTACTAGTATCTTAGTACTTCCTAAAGTTATTTTAATCAATCTGAGAAACTTAACTGCTAAACAATGAATTCTTGCAAAAAATAAATTTAATAATACCTTGATATCCCAGGTATTATTACATTTATTTTTTGTATGTCTTCAAAAAACTTACTTAATATCAAACTTTATACATAACTAGCTCTGGTTTCACTTATTGACCGTAGGACATGGTTTTTTGGCGTACCCTGATCGTATCCTCGGTAAATAGACTATTGATATATTGATATCATATATCATATCGTTTAAATTGCATTCCGTAATGTACATTTAGGTGGAAAAGCTGAAAGATTTTTTCAAATCGGACCAGGTAAACTAACTTTTCAGCTACAATATAAATACAGATTGTGATGCATAAAGTCATAAACTCCTTTATTTTTCAACACTATTTTTAGTACCTCTTCAAGCTACGCATAAAATTCCACTTCACACACGCTGACTTTATAGCCCCACTCTGTGGCACAGTCATTAATCGCACATACGTAGCAACAATAACCACGCCAATCTCTCTTTTGTTTTTGCTATACCGTTGCCAAGCAATTCTAACCCTTATTGCGAAGTAATAAGAGTTATAAGGTGTTTCAGTTTTCCAGGTCGGCTAGCACGGTTTATTACTGCTAGTGATACGATTGGTTCTTTGTTTGTTTGTCTGTTTGGTAAGTAGGAAATGTCTGGGAAAGACAGAGTTGATCGTTTTTAGGACTTGGTCATTTATGTCTGGATTTTTAACAGATGTGAAGTTTGTTGACGTGGTTTGTGTAGCAGAAATTAGGACTCAAAGGAAAATTTGGTAAATTTGCTTGATGCGAATGTGTGTCCTACATTGCTAATTAATCCAAACGGAAAAAACGACGCTCAGACCCTCAAGAAAATTGTGATAACGTCTCGTAGTCGCATAGCGTGATTGCTATGCATGGGGGTTTGAAGTTGCGTTCCCGGATAGGATCGGAATCGCTTTGTGGGTTTTAAGGAATTTTCACAAGGCAGCCCGAAGGCAGGATGTTGGTGTTTGATACACCCGTGCGTCGAATGGCAAGTATATTTCGATCCAACACTTGATCTCTATCCAGTCCTATCGGACTACCATCTCATCGGTCTATGATAATGAGGGAGTAGAAAGTGCACCCTAGCGTCCTGCGCAGCTTCCTGATCCTCACAGTAGATATAGCAACCATGGCCGACAATCGACCCATACGTCATCATTAGTACTGCCAACAACCATCTCTATGGCCTACACCTGACTCCTCGAAACCTAAACAATCCAACAACACATTTCGAGTACATTTCCTCAGCAATAAATCTTGTTCATAAATCATATTTATCAGCCGACGTCTGCCGTTGCTTCGGCTGATAGGCTGAGCTATATTAATCACGCTTCACCTGGACGTTTGTTATTCCTGATGAAATATCGAAAAAAAAAATATTCGAAAAGGACCTATATTGAACCTCGATTTCTAGTATTTGCTTCTAGTTACCATTTGCAGTAGTTACATCATCGGCCCCTGTCCTGTTTCTATTTTTATTTGTTGTTAGTGCGGTCTTCTTCTTCCATTTTTTTTTTCTGAAGCCATCTCATAGATATATTCTTTCTAACAATATACCTACAGCCTTACTTATAAACGTGAATTAAATAATAAGTAATACTTAAGGGCTGTTTAAGAAAATTCTTACTTATAAACGTGGATTAAGCATGTCTTAACTAACATTTAATCTCTACTTCAGGCTTTAAGTAGTCATTAGTTAAAATGTTGCTCAGAAGGTGATTAGTGATTCTTATAAGTAAGGGGGTTTGTCTTCAAACCCAGTTCTCCGCATAGCTCGATCTAAATATCTCAACGTTTGCCTAAACGCTGTCATTCTAAGCTTATATGCTTCAATGACCGTCTGTCTGCAAACATGACCCATTTCAGCATCCTATGTCCAGACAAACAATGTCCGTGATGTAGAATTCATTCATTAATAGGTATGTTCTAGTATTGGATGACTATTCCACGCGGTTTCACCCGTGACCCGGGAAACTTAGCAAAGACAGTTTCTTTCCGTACCCGAATAAAACATAGACTATGTTCAGCACAGATAGTGCAGCTTCCTAGCAGTGAAAGAATTATTCAAAGAATTAGTCGTTCCAGAGCCTATTCGATTCAAACAATCAAATCATTCCTCTTCACATATAAGTAGAATAGATATAGATGTAAATAATCTATGCCTACGTGTGTGAATACAATAAGAGCGACATCATAAACCTAGCGCCTAGAGCACAATAAATATAATTTCGCCAAACAAATAAAAGTCTATATGCCTTAGACACATCCCTAATTCTTAATCCAGACTGCGTGTGTTAATAAATCTCCCGTACACTGTTAGGGCACACATATATCACTCTCTCAGGGTTGTCACTCTTTATATTTAGACAAATTAAAAGCGAAATAAAATAGATTGGCATTGCTTTTTCAATATCTCACTTAGACCAATAAATCTTGTTTTGGGAGATGTGAATTTTCAAACAATTGGTTTTAGATTTGAGACAGGTTGACAGGAAATCGAATTCACTTTAGCTACTTTTTAAATGAGTTTTTTGTATCTTGTATGGATTGTAGTGGTGGTGCCCTAGTGGGCAAAGAACCAACCTCTCAAGTATGAGGGCGCGGGTTCGATTCCAGGTCAGGCAAGTACCAATGCAACTTTTCTAAGTTTGTATGTCCTTCCTAAGTATATCTTGGACACCATTGACTGTGTTTCGGATGGCACTTTAAACTGTAAGTCCCGGCTGTCATTGAACATCCTTGGCAGTCGTTACGGTTAGTCAGAAGTCAGTAAGTCTGACACCAGTCTAACCAAGGGGTATTGGGTTGACCGGGTAACTGGGTTGAGGAGGTGAGATAGGCAGTCGCTTCTTGTAAAGCACTGGTACTCAGCTGAATCCGGTTAGACTGGAAGCCGACCCTATCATAGTTGGGAAAAGGCTCGGGAGATGATTTTTATATACCTTGTATTGATTGTCTTAAAGTTGACATGGATAAGAAGGGAGTGGATGATAATATGACGATTGACAGAGAAGGATGGAAGAGGAAAACATTATATCGTGGTGAACCCATATCACTTGGAACATTTCCCTATATGTTCCCTTACTAAGGGACAGGAATAAGTTTTATTGTTCTAAGAAAGGGTTTATTAAATCACACCCGTACACCATGTATACGTGCTAATAGTAAGTGATCTAACCAATTGCAATCAACCGACTACTGATAATGATTCGTACTCAACGTCAGTGTTTTTTTCGTATTTCTTAAACCCGACTTCAGTAAAGGCAGTTTAGCAAAAAATCAATAACATCTTCTGAAACGCTTGATAAATAATATGAACATTCAACACTGAAGTTGGTGTCTTGAAGTTACTGCCATGTTTATAGACTTCAAGTCGTCAATTAAAAGTTATGCCAACTTTTCTTTTCTTTTTGTTAATAACTTTTCAATACCCCTTGCTTTGCACTTGCATCAAATGGGCCTTTAAAGACCAGATCTGGATTCCTCTAGAAGTAACCAACACAGAATAATTCTCACAAGAATGCACTTTTTACCATCTTACAGCCCTAAAACACCAAAATTATGTGTCTGCTACTATCCCAAATGTTCAGCCTACCTGTTTTTGACTCAATGCCTTGAAGTGACACTAATGCGCACCCAGGGACTGTATATGATATATTAGGCTTTTGATAGTGCAGCCTAGGGCTGTATTTCGGCCTAGATTTGTGATAAACGGTATAGACATAGAGAACTAACTCGCGGAGGTGCCATAACGGAAAATCTCCTAAGAAAGTAGCGCGTCAAAATAGTTACTCTGTCTTCTCCCTTATACAGAAAGAAAGCAAGAAAATATGTTTAATTGCACATACAAAAACTCATTTACACTATAAACAATTTTTATACTAAAAAATTAAAGGGGCACATAATAGAAATGCATCTTAAAACGCGCAATATAACGCTCTCTCTCAGCATAATGCTGGGACCCGATATGAGAAAAACTCCCAGCGCTGGTTTACAGCGATAGCCGGTACTAACGTGATGACGTCAATACGCCTTTTTTGGACCCAATAATTATAATGATACCAAAAAATCTTGACTCTAAAGAACCCAAACGCCTTAGTTCACTACTAACTGATCGTTTTGGTCATACCTACCGTTCGTATTTGACCTAGAGAAAAGTGCCTGACCTACCTGCATTATGGCATCTCCACTCATTTTTCCTTAATCCGTGGGTGTAGATTATTTGCCTAAGTCACTGGATTATTCGGCTTAAATTACATTTGAATGGCTACTGAGATAGACTTGCGGTAAACAAATGAATTTTGTCGTTTAGAAAATTGTGGTTAAAATCTTTGCTTGGATAAAATACTCCAGATTAGAATATAAAACTTTTAAACCAGTACTGCGATTCTATAAAACTCGATCAACAACTCGCATTTCACTTCGATTCGTAATGTCATTTCATACTTTAGGGGAGGTAGGGGAGGGATGGGCACTTTTTCACAATTTATTGCATAAAAAATCAGATTTTACAGATCATTATCAACTTTTATTGCCATTTCTTATATTCGGCTAGATATAATGAAAGAGCTTTCCTAAAAATTACACTCAGTTTCAACATTACGAGATATTTAAACGGTTTTATTTAGCTCACCCCGTTTGTTTTATTATTTATTCTTGGATCAAATTTAGTAATTCAAATTTCACCCTCTTCCTGTCAACCGATTGGTCTGAAATTTTGTATACACCTTTAATTAAATCCAATATGGCCGCCGGCACAAAATGGCACAGCCCCTCAATATGGGTATCAAATGAAAGGGCTACACAAGTAGAATACTGTCAGCAACCCAGCGGGGCCCAACAGGGCCAAGGCCTGCCTGCACGTCGATTCTATAAAATTCGAACAACAACTCGCATTTCACTTCGCTATTCACTCTCACTTCGCATTCGATTCAGAACGACCTTGATTTTGCATTCTGTAAACATCACCTAGTCACTTGCGAAGTGAAGTGAGCTCGACATCGACCAATGCTGTGCTAGTGACTTCCCACTCGACAAAATGTCAACCGAGATTAATCAGTTTTAATTTTATCAGTTTTGACACAGAATTTTAGCTAAATATGATGTTTTAGTTATAATTTGTTATTGTAAGGAATTTGAGGCAGCTTTTAAGTATAAAATAAACAGAAATCTCTAAATTCGTGCTGTGAATATAATCTATGCTTACCCTACGAAAAAAAATACTGACAGCGCCAATTTGCCTTTCTTGCTGATTTTGAGGAAACCTTTTTTTACTACGGCCGGATTGTTCAGAGCTTCCACTACTTCATTTATGCAACGAGATGCAGACGGTTGCGATAAATAAGTTCTGATGCCCTCTTTAATAACCTTCTGGTAACTGCCACTAGCCAAGAATGATAAAGTACATAGTATCTGTGAAACAATAAATACAATAAAAAATGTAATACCTACTTTATCTGGATTTAGTGAAAACAAAATTGAGACCAATTTGGTTATTTTCATGCTTAAGAGAATACCAATATTATAACTGAAGTACAGAGTCTTTTGAAAACATATCAGCTGGCGGGGAAACCACATAAAGGGAATACTCCTTATTAAGAACTAAGTGTTTTTCTTATTATTGTGTGCTTGATTACAATTTTTCAACTATAAACTGTGTCAATACTTACTTTTACACGAGTTGTAAGTCCTTTGCCTCGACGTTTTGTGGGCTTTATCAGGGCAGTAAATCAGACTCCAGTTGGTCAATTAGCTCCTTTGACAATCTATATATGCTCACATAGTCATCATCGCGAGTTAATAAAGATAAACTACGAATTCTAGCAGATTGTTGACGCTTTTCTAAATTATCTAAAGCATGAGCTTCTTCTAATAAAGATTTAAGCAAAAACATTCTAGCCATCGTTAAAGGTAGGCACTTAATCACTTTAAAACACTTAGAACTTTATTTAAACACTATTTTAAATATAATAGTCTCTAGATCAAGTTGGCAACGGTACCTGAAACAAGATTCTATAAAGGATTTTTCGCGCAGATTTATAACCTCACAAATTTTCACTGACGAAGAAGAGCAAAATTTACAAATTATACATTACATGGTATGTCCAAGCCTCCCTACCATAGGGAGCATTGGACACTTTTGACTTAGTTTATGAAAAAAATCGGTAAAAACTTTTAAGTTAAACGGTTTTATCTTATGTGCACTGAAAACTAGAAAATAAAAATAGTTACTTACCTGTCAACCTACGTAGGTGGTCCCGGTCATATTAGACTAAAATAAAACGTGGGGCCCATTAACTATTGCTGTAGTACTCTCTTCTAAAGGTATAATAGGTGTGGATTGCATCGACTTACTATAATTGTAACTGGAGATTTTGACAATCAATAATTAATAATAGAAAATACACATACCTTTCATTAGTTTTCTCTTTATAACGATCCGAAACCGCAACAAAATATTTAAGTACTTTTACGAGTGTTTGTTCTTGACAACTCACAGAAATGACAGATAGTCTATGGATGAACACCGTTACCAGTCGGTAACGTAAACTACCCAAAAAAACAAAACTATGATCAGAAATCAGAATAAAAGGACCCCTTTTATTCTGATTTGATCATGTCTCCCAACTGCCCATCTCTCCCCTACCTCCCTATAGATAGACAGATTTTGACAGATCTGTCAAAATCTCGACTTTGATTTAGTTCAACTTGTCAACACGCTCGATAGTGTAGCGCTAGTGTAGTTTGACAATGTCAATCACGAAACTTTAAGGTAGAATTCCGTGGGTCGCGATTGTCGCAGCCGCGCGCGACAAAAGTCAACCTATGAAAATGTATGGCACCGCTGCCGAGGGCTGCGACAGTCGCGCGCGGACGACGAATTTCGTGAGCCGCTCGCGGCCGTACGCTTCTCAACATGGTCTAGCGCTTAATAACATCTATAGAATTTTAGTAAAACCAGAATTAAATTTTTGACAATGCCGCGAGCAGCTTACGAAATTCGTCGGCCGCGCGCGACTGTCACGGGCCTCGACAACGGTGCCATACATTTTCATAGGTTGACTATTGTCGCGTCCACGGAATTCTACCTTTAGATCGAAGTCGAAGTGAGAGTGATGTCGAAGTGAGTTGTGATATTTTATAGAATCGACATGCAGTTTTTAAAACAGTAAGTCCAAAAAAGCTTACATTTTAATGCATTTAGCTGAACTAGAGTAAAAAATAAAAATAATGTGAGCTCTTGTTTAACGTTTGCTGCGGCAAATAAAATGCATTTTCTACAACTTAATACAGAGCTAACTTTAAATGCTGCTAGCCACTTTTAAATTCCTCGTACAAATGTTTTATTTTACGAAAGCGAGTGGGCTATACTTGTGTGTGTAAATGTACATGTACATTGTCTTTGTATGCGAAAGCTCGTGAGTCGCCGAGTCATACAAAGAGAATATATCATATACATATATACATTTACATATTATATAATAATACTGTAATAATTTAATTGTAATAGACAGCTGTGCAAGATATTGCTGGGAAGTTAATTCATTACCGGTTCTTCTTCCCAGCCATGGTAGTGATGTCCTCCTAGCCGATTATTTGATGACCCGGGAATCGAACCCGAGACCTCGTGCTCAGCATCCGCGCTTGCGACAGCTAGACCAACGAGGCAGTCATAGCAGTAGGAAGTGGTGAAAGGGTTTTTGGGGGTGCTGTCCTACATATGTAATATGACGAGAAAAAGTGCTTATTTAATAAGCCTAATTTCAATAAATGAATTTGACTTTGACTTGATACACACAAGTTTGGTTTACCCACTTTCATGAAATCAAACGTTATAATACCTAGATAACGTAACGTATTTTTATATATATCAAGGTTTCATTCATTTTGTAAGCAATGCAAGCTCAAGCGGCTAATGTTTCAAAATTTCAGAGATAAATTGCATGGTCGTTACGAAAGAAATTTTGAGAAAAATCTTTGGGTTTTTGCTACTAATGTTTTGAGTATATACTGAGAGATTTCGTGGTGAGAATTTGAATAGCTGAAGGTACGTTTTCAGCAATCAGCATTGTCATTGTTTTCAATGACTTGGGCTGTAATGTTGCCCGCGGTTTTACCCGCATCCCGGGAAAAGTAGTTAAGGTAGCTTGTTATTTTAAATGCTATATTACTGTAGCGGCTATTACCAAGGGGTATTTGGGTTACCCGGGTAATTGGGTTGTGATCAGTTAGGTGCAGTCGTTCCATGTAAAACGCTGGTACTCAGCTGCATCTGGTTAGACTGGAAGCCGACCCCAACATAGTCGAGAAAAGGCTAGGCAGATTATCACGCTATATAGGTAACTATAAAATTTTATAAAAATCCATTCAGGTAACCAATTTCCACCCTTTCATGTTTTATTTTTATGATCCGATTTTTTTCGACAAAATTAATATATTGCGTATAATATTATTATACCGTATTCATAATGAGTGAAATCAAGACACATTATATCAATATTGAAATTGTACATGAAAATGTACATCTTTTGGCGGAATTAGTCGAAGTCAAAGAACAAACGATGACTGTCGGCAGACATGAAATATTTATCTCTCGGGAGTATGTACACTGGCGTGCAGAAATATCTGCACAGTCACATTAGTTGAACTTTTGGTAGTTTTAGCAGATTTTTCCGTCAATTTTATAAGTACATAATTTTATTTTTCTTCTTGGCTGCATTCTGTGCGTGTAACTGTGTACATAAACTATTATGTATTAAGTAAATTAAAAAAGTTTTATGTTTAGTTTTCTATAATGTGCATTACAAAAATATATCATTTGAAACGTTCTCGGACCCGCATTGATCTAGCTAGTCATTAGATTAAAGCTCAATCCTTCTCCGTGTGAGAGGACGCCGCAGCCCAGCTGTGGGATGAAAAAAAAAACGATGATGGTGATTGATGACGATTTAGAACGGAAAAATAAAAAGCTTGTTTACAAATAAAAATCAGTAATTTTATAATTCTTATCTGTGAGAAATAAATACAATATTAAGAATTTACAACTACTAGCGATGAAATAAACTGAATAAATAAAATTGCTTCATTTATTTATTTTATTAACTATCCGAAGACCCGTTTCTCAGAAGAATTTATAAAAAAATCCGAAATATATATTGGATATTTCATTTATTATACAAACAGCTCAGTAACTAGCTGGAAATATTATTTCAAATTTTTCGAGACGACCTGAAAATACCTGGAATGAAAATTACTCGAAAACCTTTTACCGAAGAGAGTATTGATTTATTTAATTTGTAGATGGCCTGTTCTGCCAATTAATCACGTAGTTTGCTTAGTTACTAAGTTTGGTCAAAAACTTACAATTTAAAAAAATATGAAGTTCATACAGTTCTTTTAGCGTCCTCAGGCCCGGTGGAGTGATGACTTGCGCGAGACGGCTGGCAGGAGCTGGATGCGAGAAGCCGAAAATCGATCTCAGACTGCGATAGGCTGATGATGATGACAGTTCTTTTGTCCTCCCAAAAACCCTTTATTATCTGCTAGCCCATTATTTCTGTCCTCAACTACACTGCATAGAAATACCTCGTAAATGTTTCATGTGTGGTGTTGAAAGAAATTCAATTTGCGAAACTCGCTGCGTTCTTACTATCCTAAGTCAGCTGGCTAGTTTGTAGGTGTTGTTTTCTTTGCACTCCAGTGTAAAGTGAAAACTAGAATTCCTGGTTGCATTTAGATTTTGTTTTATTGTTAAGAACATTAATGCTTGCTTTTTTTTATTGAGCTTATGAGTACGTATGAGTTTTAGTTACCTCTTTGGCTGTGGGTAAAACAGAAAGGACTATATCCATTTCGTAAATAAAGAATTTTAAAATTATATTCTTTTAATTGATAGGTAATGTTATTCGCAATTATTCCATTGACCTTTGAAAACTACCTGCTTCTTGCATCCCATAGTTCCAGAGCCTATGTGGTACAAACAAACAACATAAGTATACAACTAATTTCATATAAATCGCATAGAAAGTAACCGTTTAGGACAGCTTAATAGTTACCATATAGCATATTGTTCAAAACTGATAAAAGATAGTCTACTAAATACTTCCCACGTGAATGTCAATCACAGCATTTTAGCCAACCTATCCAAAGCAACGTGAACGTCCATTGTTTCTCCTAAAACACGGAGGAAGGAATGATATGCAGAGATGCCACAAAGCAGGTAGTTCCGGTGGTCTACTAGGTCAAAAAGGTGGGCGTTACCATAACAATCAAACTTACGAGGCTTTCGGGTCCAAAGAAAGGCGTAGGAGGGCAGAGGCAAAGTAATCATCGTCATCTAAACACCCGCATTTTTGGATGTACTACTACTGTCTTAAGAGATTTCTCGGTATGACATCTTTTTTTATTGTAAGTCATCAAATGACTCCTCGCGCTGTGGGTTAGCAACGTGATTGAGTGTCAGACTCTTACTGACTAAAACGCATCATGTTCTTTCTTAAGCCATTTATGTACCAGGGCCGTTTTAACTTTTTCGAACAATCCCGCTGCCCCGGCAAGCCTGTTATCTCCGTAATTTCATTCTTCATGTCCTAAAAACAACAAATTCTAGTAGTTATAAACAACCTAATTTGGAAGCACACGAGATTTAGCGGCCATTTTGGAAATTTACCCGCCGTTTTGTTAACTGACATCCTCACAGTTCTGAAGTCCATTTAGCTAAAACAAAAGACTACAGGCATGGAAGAGAATTTAATCATTGTTTGGTGAATGTCATTTCGGCAAGTGAACATTGGGATGGAGCTAGCTATACGCTTAAATAGGAAGTTTGAAATATGGAGTGTAAGAGCTAGCTACATGTACCTACAACATGCAACGAATAAGCTAAGATTTAGGTTTAAACTTAGGACTTAGCAACAATAGTATGTAGTGATGAGTCCCTAAATAAATTGAAAGTCACTCACACCTTCAAAATATACCTCTAGGTAAGTATATTACTTAAAAATATGGAGTAAGTAGCTTCCGCTAGCGATTTGACACGCGTCTCGTGGCAAATACCGCAGGCATCTGGAGGGGAGACTCCTTTTAGCGCCAATAAAGGAGCTATCTATTACAAAAATATGTTCAAATCGGACTAGCAAAAAATTATTACACTATAAGTGTGTACACTAGAATATTCAGATACCAAACTCGAATGATGTACAAGCCAGAGCCAGCATAAGTTATGATTATCATGAAAGGGCCGAACTTTCCACGAAGACCTAGCGGCTACCACTTTCGAAACGCTTTTCAAAGTTACACGAATTTTACCCTGGTCTAGCTTCTCGCAATAAACTGTAGCGTAAAACAAACTTTCTATTGCAATTCCTAGAAACACTACACTAGCGTTATCACGTTTTCTAGGAAAGTCCGGAAACATCTGTTGAGCCAGCTGTAACTCTGTTGGCCAATTTTGTAAAGTACGGTGAAATATTATGACTTCACATTAAGTTCAGAGGACTATTCAGAGTGAATGTCTTACATTTTGCGATAAGATTTCATAGGAACCTCTTCTGAAAAGTCGGTTAACCAATGTAATAAACTTATGTATTACCTAATTATATTGGTATGGACAAGGCGTAAGTTTCACAAAAATTCTATCCCCATTGTAAAAAAAATATCAAACTACAATCGGTGATAATTGACCAAAAAGACCACCAGTATTACCAAAAATATCAAAATCAAAGAAACTTCATCAAAATTCCACATTCATAACGAACCCCTGAAATGGCTACAGGTATACGTAAACCTTTAGATAGATTTATGATTTTCACCGAACATTTCACCAAACCCGATGATTTAGGGCGATCTCAGTAAAATACGTGAGCTAACCCTATATAGGAATTGTACATACAACATTGATATTGGCAAATACAGGCATAGTATTATCCTACCTTATCTAGGGTTTAGCTAAAAGATCAGCAATCGATCATAAGGTTAAGCAGCGTTTGGCGCGGTTGGACCGTGGATGGGTGACCATCTTGTCATGACGAGTTCTTAAACTTAAAGTGGCAACACTAACAACAAAATCACATATACGGGCTTATTTTTATCCATGAGTGGGAAGTAGTTCCTTCGGAATGTAGCTAAGCCGTGATGGTCGGCAATTAGCAACTTCAACGTGCTAATGAATAAATCAATTTAAATTTTGACTGTTCATGAATTTTTAAACATCAATATAAAAATCGTGTTAGCAAAAATCTGCTAAGTAACAGTAAAATCACGATTATGAAACTGGATTTCTCCTAAATTCTACTATTTAATAAGATAAATCCCGATACATTTTTTCATATCCTCCAAGGCAGCCTTTCCGGGGTTCGGCAAAATTAATATTCTGTTTCCGTGCCCAAATTATATTAAATTTCGCAAGAACATCATTTATCCTTTCTCCTTGCCAGTTTTAATGTATTAAGGAGATTTCTGGGTATATTTTTTGTTAGGTTAGATATATTTTCGACTAAAGTGCTTGGTAGCTGTTAAATTGAAGAGTCCCATTACGTCTTTCAACATGTTTAGAAGTCGTTACGGGTAGTAAAATGCCATAAAGTCTGACACCAGGTCTACTGAGGGGTATCGATTTGCCCGGGTAACCAACTATGTTGAAGAGGTCAGATAGGCAGTGGCTCAAAAAATACATTACTCAGCCATCACCCTCAATAGTCCGTCGAAACACTGAAGTCACAATTTCAAAACCAAAAACTTTAAACCAACACTGACTAAATAATATTTACAAGTATATGATAAGCATATACATATAGCATATAAAATACAAATAATAATACAAAGTGACACAACTGACCTTACCTCTTCAGAATCTCAACAGCCACAAATGCAAAGAAATATCAACTTTAGCTGAGTACAAAAAAGTCCTAGTAAATAAAAGCGATCTACTATCATTATACGTATAAAAGAGCATGTTGTGAATAAGGTTTAAATTACTAAAGCAATAACGATGACGACATGCCGAGCTGAATAAACGAAGACGGCGGCGTTCAGGTGAAAATGAAACAGTACCATTAGGGTTGCCAGTTTAGAAAAAGCTTTTATTTACTATGTACACTATTGCCGTTACTACAAAAAAGTCAAACAGATGATTAAGCTACTACATGCTTATTTTCGTATAAACAATAAATTATAAATTTAAAAAAAACCCCGACCCAAAATAGTACGCAATAATTATGACAAAAGGTTAAAAACGCTAAACCCTATAAAAAGCAAAAAAATAACTTTTAACACTACGTAAACTAAATTTTGTCGTGTCGGGGGACCGCTCTAATTCATTACCTTAGATAAGTGTTTTTTTTTTAATACGAATGTTGTAATTAGGTAGGTATCATTTGATTTATGTAAGTATTTATGAAGGTAAAAAGCGGTCCCCCGACACGTCAAAATTTAGATTGCTCCTAAATTCTACTATTTAATACGATAAATCCCGATACATTTTTTCATATTCTCAACGGCAGCCTTTCCGGGGTTCGGCAAAATTAATATTCTGTTTCCGTGCCCAAATTATATTAAATTTCGCAAGAACATCATTTATCCTTTCTTCTTGCCAGTTTTAATGTATTAAGGACATTTTTCGGTATATTTTTTGTTAGGTTAGATATATTTTCGGGTAAAGTGCTTGGTAGCTGTTAAATTGAAGAGACCCATTACGTCTTTCAACATGTTTAGATGTCGTTACGGGTAGTTAAAAGCCAGAAAGTCTGACAACCGGTCTTACCATGGGGTATTAGGTTGCCCGGGTTGAGGAAGTCAGATAGGCATTGGCTCCAAAAAATACTGGTACTCATCCACTACGGTCAAAGGTAGGTAGGTACAAATGTCAGTCGGAAATCGGGACTAACAAAAAAACTGGCAACTTAATATGTATTACAACTAACTGGTATAAGCATGTAAGTAATACAAAGTGACACAACTGACCTTACCTCTTAATGAATCTAAAAAAACACCCACAAATGCACAGAAATATAAACTTTATCGCAGTACAAAAAAGTCCTAGTAAATAAAAGCGATCTAGTATCATTATACGTATAAAAGAGCATGTTGTGAATAAGGTTTAAATTACTAAAGCAATAACGATGACGACATGCCGAGCTGAATAAACGAAGACGGCGGCGTTCAGGTGAAAATGAAACAGTACCATTAGGGTTGCCAGTTTAGAAAAAGCTTTTATTTACTATGTACACTATTGCCGTTACTACAAAAAAGTCAAACAGATGATTAAGCTACTACATGCTTATTTTCGTATAAACAATAAATTATAAATTTAAAAAAAACCCCGACCCAAAATAGTACGCAATAATTATGACAAAAGGTTAAAAACGCTAAACCCTATAAAAAGCAAAAAAATAACTTTTAACACTACGTAAACTAAATTTTGTCGTGTCGGGGGACCGCTCTAATTCATTACCTTAGATAAGTGTTTTTTTTTTAATACGAATGTTGTAATTAGGTAGGTATCATTTGATTTATGTAAGTATTTATGAAGGTAAAAAGCGGTCCCCCGACACGTCAAAATTTAGTTTACGTAGTGTTAAAAGTTATTTTTGCTTTTATAGGGTTTAGCGTTTTTAACCTTTTGTCATAATTATTGCGTACTATTTTGGGTCGGGGTTTTTTTTAAATTTATAATTTAATTTTATTTCATGCTTTTTAAAGGAGCTCCTTAATTTTTCCTTCTTTCATTTAATTTATTTTATCTTAAGATGGGGTCCCTATATGCGATCTCGGCCAAAGGAAGCTGTTTAACAATCCTCATGACAAACTGGCTCTGGGAGAATTGCACAGATTGAGAAACAATAAAGATTAACCTTTGGACATTCTAGATTTTCAGCAAAAATATAAATCGGTTTATCCGTTTCATTCCGGCATTTCGGGGTTTCATCCGCCACATCCCATTTCCAGCATCAGGTTCTCGTCAATCAGAAATATGAAGAGAACTCGTCAAGACGAATTCAACGAGCCCAAACTCGATGGGTTTACTAAAAGGCAGTTCAGGGTTACGTCTCCTACCTTCGTGCCTTAACAGCAGACCAGCTCAGCGGTTCCAAAAGACATTAGTGTTTCAAATTTCAGATCCCACATATACTTGCAAGTAAACTGAGCGTGTAACATTCCTACCACATCTAGCAAACGAGCTGATGACCTTGAAGACCTGAACCGATTTCCACCAAACATAGCTAAGAACACTCCCGACTGACATACCTTTTAAACAAAAAAAACCGCATTACAATCGGATCATCCGTTTGGGAGCTACGATGCCACATACACACACACACACACACACAGACACGTCAAACTTATAACACCCCGTCGTTTTTGCGTCGGGGGTTAAAAATAACTTAATGTTAGAAAACCATTAGTAAAACTTTTTTGTAACAACACCATATATGTTTTATCAAACAGTTAAATAGATTATCACAATCACAAAACATTATCATCAAATCATGGTTATAAAAAGGCTCGTTTGCACAAGAGCTTTTGGATTTTGATTGGAACAGTATGAGTTCACTATTTTTCTGCAACGTAAAGACGTATTTAAGGAAAAAAACATAAAATTTTCAAGTTACCTGAAGTTTCATACTAAAGGCATATACAAAACAGAACCCTTCTTGGCAGTCGAGTAAAAAGAGCAAACTTAAATACATTTTCAAAAAACTGATTTTTCCTGCAGTGACAACCCTACGGCTTAATATTCGTCTTAGCTCGCGTTTCAGTGCCGACAGGAGGCTAGCAAAAGAAACGGTATTTATTTCAGATATATTTCACCGTTGTAGGCTTTATTAATTATCCTTTTTCTGATCAAATATTTCAACTTTTTGTTCAAGTAGGTAGGTATTTTAAATAGGCTACTGAGAAACTGTCGAAGGAATACATACCAGGTGGACGTTTTACACACAGTTCAGTTTTTTACATAGGTACCTACGTTGCTAGTTATTCGAACCGTGTTTCCCAAAAAACAACTAAGTTTGCTTTTATATTTTCAGGTCATATCTATTTTCTTTAAGCAAATTCTCCGCAACAAAAAAATATTTTTCATCAAAAGTGTAATCTTTACTAATATAATAAAGAGTAAATATTTCTTGTTTGTTTGTATCTTAAAGGTTCCGAAACTACAGAACCGATTTGATTTTTTTTTCACTTTTAAAGCTAAACTCTCGAGTAACATATAGTGACTAATATAAAAAAAGTAATCTACGATTTCACACGACACTAACATTATCATATGAATCACAACGAACACAAACCTGAGTAAGTTACCAATAGAACTTCCGCATACCTTTCTTTGTCTTAGCCGAGAGTTTAGCAGTTAAACCTTTAAGCGAATTACTAACTGTTCAAGTTTTAATTAAACGTGTTCTGTTCCTGCAACCGTGTTCAATTGGGAATATAATGAATGAGTTAAAGTTTTTGAAATTAAAGACAATTAGTAGAATTGTAATAAGGTGAAGAGAAGTGGAGAGCAAAAGCAAAAACAGATTCAAAAGTAGGAGTGTCAGTTAAGAGCATAAGGCTGTTTACAGATGATGATGATGATGTCCTCCTAGCGGATTTATCGGCTACGGCGGCTGTTCTCATGTCAGGAGATCAGCCAACTCGTCATCCTTCGAGCCTTTTTCCCATCTATGTTGGGGTCGGCTTCCAGTCTAATCGGATGTAGCTGAGTACCAGTGCTTTACAAGGAGAGACTGCCCTATCTCACCTCCTCAGCCCAGTTACCCGGGAAACCCAATAATCTTGGTTAGACTGGTGTCAGACTTATTGGCAACTGCGCAGGACATGTTATACAGCACAAGCATTTGCGCAGACACAGGTGCACTCAATGTTCCTTCACTCTCTTAAAATGAGTATTTTACTAGAAAAAAAGAGGTTCCTCAGGTTGATTCAGTCAGCCAAGAGACTAACTAGGTACTTAAAGAAAAATATTTACAGAAATAGAATTTCTAAGAAATCCCATGAATTGTTGGACATACGAAACCCATTCTTGTTCGACAAGTTCGAAAGGTCGACATCTACCTTTCTAAACCTGAGCCTTAGTTCATTAATTTACGTCTACTACCAATAGTCCAAGATGGCTGTCCTGTATAATTTGATTACGTTAATCTATAGTTATGTAGAAAATATTGCTTGTTTGTTCGTTTGTTTATAGTATTTTAGAGGTAATGTTTTTACTGAAATATTTTTAATAGTTGTTGCCCGGGTAACTGGGTTGAGGAGGTCAGATAGGCAGTCGCTTCTTGTAAAGCACTGGTTGGTACTCAGCTGAATCCGGTTTAAACTGGAAGCCGACTGCAACATGATTGGGAAAAGGTTCGAACGATGATGATTGTTAATAGAATTTTTTTTTTACAAAAGACCACTTCAATAATAGGTACCTAAGTAGGTATATAGTTTAAATCGGACCTTTTACTAAGTCTGACTAATATTTATTATGTTCAAAACCGCATCATTATCGGTACAAAGTAAATACATACATACATATAGCTTAAAATAAGAACTTCTTTTTTTGAAGTTGGTTAAAAACATTTTCCTTATTTCTTATGGATAAAAATCTTCAATATTGTATCTTCAAAATCATCATCATACTCCTGCTCTTATCCCACATCAAAATAGACACCAAAATTCAAATCATGTATGAAAATTTCAAAAACAACTTTCACGCATTTTTTTACACAATTTATGTAGGTATGTGGGTACTTTAAAATGGGATCGTGTCAATTGACATGTCACATGCAAACTCCATTGAATCCCTTCATTATTTTTAATGATCACACGGTATAAAAAAAAGAATTACAAATGCGTTGAGAAAAAAAAACGTAGGTAAATGTATTAACATTTACACCTAGACGAACAAAAATTAAAGCAAGAATATATGATCATTCTTTCGCTGCATTTTAGCCTTATTCATCTGCCTAGCCTTTTCCCAAATATGTTGGGGTCGGCTTCCAGTCTAACCGCGTGCAGTTGAGTACCACTGCATTACAAGGAGCGACTGCCTATTTAACCTCCTCAACCCAGTTACACGAGCACCCCTTGGTAAGACTGGTTGTCAGACTTACTGGCTTGTGACTACCCGTAACGACTGCCAAAGATGTTCAATGTCAGCCGGGACCTACAGTTTAACGTGCCCTCCGAAACACAGTCATTAATGTCCAAGATATACTTAGAAAGTACGTACAAACTTAGAAAAGATGCATTGATACTAGCCTGACCAGGAATCGAATCACACACTCATATCATACTCCAGAGGTTGGTTATTTACCCACTAGGCCGCCACGACTTGTTTCTGTGTGCTTTATTTTGTACTAGCTTCTGCTAGCGGTTTCACCCGCATCCCGTGGGAACCTCTGCACGAACCCGGATAAAAGCCTATAGCCTATAGCCTTCCTCGATAAATGGGCTATCTAACACCGAAAGAATTGTTCAAATCGGACCCGTAGTTCCTGAGATTAGCGCGTTCAAACAAACAAACAAACTCTTCAGCTTTATAATATTAGTATAGATGTTTATTTGTATTAATTCCTAGACAGAACCATATGAAAAAGCTAGTTTTCTTAAACATCAATGAAGAACATAATGGACGCTGTCAGCAAAGGATTTGATTCTAAATAATTGATCTCAATTCAACTTGTTTCAAACCTAATTTAAATAATCGCTTTGATTGAATCACTTTACGCGCGTGACACGATTTTCAAGTTTAAACTTTGAGTAATTGAATGAAAATAATTTTGGACTCTGCTATTTACTGAATATTTTAACTCTTTACATAAGTAAATTTTGAACATATTATATCTTACAGCAAGTAATGGCGGCAAGACGTAGCAAGGAATTTTAGAGCGAATGAAAATATAACTTAACTGGATAGAAATAGAGTTGAAATTACCATACATGACGTGTTTAATGATTACTATTATTTTCTGGTAAAGTGGATGAATATAATGATTCATGGATCCCTATTATAGGATTGGTTGAAGGATAGTTAAGTAGGTAATTCCTTAAGAACGGAAACTAAATCACGTCAGATAGTATGCTAAGACCCAGTTACACTATTTAACTGCAATGTCAACCAAACCACAAGGAGCCGTCTCGCTCATTGGTCGAATCAGCAATGGACAACTGAAAATGGTTCGGTTATCGTTATAGTTATTAAAAGGTTCAACTCACTGTAAATATATAGCTCCCAGTAGATACAATGAAAATACTAAATATCACGTGTTATTATCGTAATAAAGGTTCAGTCTACACAGTCACGTACTCAGTAATGCAATGTCAATCACATTGTTAATGTTTGTCATTATAATTTGATATAATTTGACAACTGATAAGCTCGATAATGAAGCAAGGCGATGGCCTTATAACCTAAGGATCCTTTCTTGCCATATGCTTCGAAGAATCATTACAAAATGACAGAAAAAAATTGTATATAAGCCAAAAAGGTGAATTTTCTAGGAACCCAAGCTTTTGCAAGAGCCTATATGTACTTAGCTATGTATGTATGTGCACATAATATTCAATGTGGATAAAAGAAGCCTATTCTATTCAATGCATTGATCTGAATAATCAGATTTTCAAGAACTTTCCTGCAACTTGTACAACCAAATGAAGCTTATGGGTAGTATAATATTTTACCAATCTATATGTACATTATGTATGTTTGTACTCTTGTATTATTTTGATTCAAATTCATAGTAAACTTAAATTAAAACACTGTCTTACGTATACATATTTAATACCTATTTTTAGCTACGCAAACACTTACCTAACCCTCCCATTCAATTCAAAAAAGCTCATTCATCATTTTTCTCTTCCAAACATTTCGCAAAAAGTTTTAACGCCTCCTTCATAAGTTCAAGAAATTGACTTTTGAGTTGAATCTCTTCACGTTTTTGTTGGAGTTCAACACTTTTCTGTCGTATCCTTTCTCTTTCTAACTCCATCTGTACCCTTTCTCGTTCCTTAAAATAATCTACCACATCTTCACCGTCACATCTGGAGAATACTTCTTCACCAGGTGGTGGAAACCGTCTTCTTTTAGGTGGGGGCTCCAAGGTTGGCTGATGGTGAACGGTGGGAACAATTACGGGTGCTGGAGAAGATCTTGGTGAGGGAGACGAGGTAATTTGTGGTGATCGTTTCAGTATTAGAGGATCTGTACTCGTGCTTGGGGAGTTCCAGTCTTTATCTTCGACTAGAGAGGAGAAATGAGAACTCAATAATTTTGCCACAAGAAGATATAGCAGCTTATAGAAATAAGTTTATGTAATACATACCGATCTCATAAGAAATCTTGTTTCTAGGAGAGTTCTGAAGCTGCTCCATAGTTGACTTCGCGACTTGCATGTTCTAGGAAAAAATAAATTTTGAAATGATGTGGTACACCAAAAAAAACTCAGGAAAAAATATTTAGGAATTAAGCTTGAATTATATCTTAAAGCATTGTATACAGAACTCGCCTTTTCTCGCGGTTTCACTCGCGTCCTGTGGGAACTACTGCCCGTACGGGGGAAAAGTGAAAGAATTTCTAAAAGCGGTCCAGTAGTTTTTACAAACAAACAAAAAAAATATTTTGTTCCTGTGTATAATATTACAGTATCGAAAAGGCTTTAAGGGTCTACATATAGTAACTCAAGGTTAATAAGAAAACATCTGCTTAAATTTTGAAGGTCAACAGCATATACCTGAGCAATTGGAATCTGAGGGGTAGGAAGTCCAGTTACACCTTCCACTCCAATGAAGGCCAGGACCCGATGTTCCAAACTGGTAAAGCTTATGTTATTATGCGGACTACCAGTGGTCATTTTTATCCATTTTCGTTTGGTGTTATTCTTTAAGTCACTCCAGGCCTGAAAATAGAGTTTTTTTATGGTTTGAAACTGATCTTGAAACTGAGAAAGAAGTTTGTTATTTAATTGGCCACCGTTATGGAAAGGAGAATTCGAATTGTAGTAAAATTGATATAGCGATTCTTATAGCACCTTAAAATGTTACGAAGAAAAATGTTCTGTATTTGTGTATGTAAAAATAAGCTCTCGTATCTATAAGTTAGAAGTAAATTCACTCTAGTCTTGACTATGTGTTGCACAAGCCTAATATTAAAAGCTGAAGAGTTTGTTTACTTACTTGTACTCGCTAATCTCTGAAATTACTAGTCTGATTTGCAAAATCGTTCAGCGTTAGATACTCCTACTTCGCGTGGAGTAGCTTCAACAGGATGTGGGTAAAACCACATATGTAATAAACTATATACTTACTTTTTTCCATTTCTCTTCAGTTCCTTTTCTTCCCCCTCGTTCACTGTTCAACAGTTCCGTCAATTCTTGCCATTTCTTCACGTACAAATGTCTTTCACGAGACCCAACTGATATTTTTGCTAAGTCACCATTTCTGAAACGACACAACTGCTTAAGCAAAGCGTAAAAAACGTATTGAAATATTCTGTCAAGTTCATAACAGAAATACTGTGAACTTACAAACAAAAAAGTGAAAATATTATGGCCTGGCTACGATGAAACCATGAGTTCGACCCCCCCTATTGCACTATTTAACAAGTCTACTAGTAATGGACAACCCTTGTTTTTAAAACTTTATCAAATATGTTTTGTGAGGTGGAAAGGATCCGGAAGACGCTGGATGCAGGTCGCCTCCAACGGGTATTTGTGAAGATCGAAGGGGGAGGCCTATGTTCAGCAGTGGACGTCCTATGGCTGAGATGATGATGATGATGAAAGGATCAAAAAAGGGAAAGAGAAAGAAAAATCGATCAAATATACTATGTAGGTATTATTTACCTCTCCATATAATCCACCATTGTCATAAATTGACTAAAAGTCGTCCTTGTGGGTGCCATTAGAATATTATTTGTTTAAATAATAGTTTTTAAATTTATTTCTGTATCAATCAACGACATGAATTATTGACGAATTGACATAATATTCGTCTGTCAATCTGTCACTGTGAGTGACAAATTGACGATTAGAAATGAGGATGGAGTTTTAAGTTTCCGTAACAAATTAAATACTTCATAGAGAAGATGAAAACATCAATAAAATAACCTTTTTTTTAACGACGTCAAAAATAATCAAATGACCCCTCCCGCTGTGGGTTAGCAGCGGTGAGAGAGTGTCAGACTCTTACTGAGCAAAAACCGTCGTGTTCCGTCGTGGGCCTTTTATGTACCAGGGCCACGTTAACTCTTTCGAACAATCCCGCAGCGCCGGCAGGCTTTGGCCCTACTGGGCCCCGCTGGGATCAATGGAATAACCTCAGATAATAACTGAATATGATTAAAAAGAAAACTGAAAAATTTTATGTGATTGAAAAGAGAACGATGTGGCCCAGATCTCTGTCAACATTCTTATTTAAAAAATGTTTTAAATAAACAGTGTTAATAGCTCAGCCGCTCAGCTTAATCAAAAAACATTGCCAGTAATAAAAAATCTTTGTCAACAACTCGAACCTCCATTTAAAACGTCCCGCCAGAATTAATTGCATTCGAACTTTTTCGTCGAAAATACGATGACAAAAGAAAGGAAACTTTTTCTATTCCCAACAGATCTTAACTTTTACGTATTTTACGTATTTCCATGGAGAACAAAATGAATAGAGATGTCATAACGCAAAATCTCCTAAGAAAGTAGCGCGCCAAAATGTGAGTGTTAGGGGGACGAAAAATGTTACACGCCATCTATGGAACCTACCAATTATTTTCAAAATAAAATCACCAATCAATTAAGACCAATCTTTGACAGATTGGTTTTGATTTGACAAGGATCCCGAACATCTCGTTAATTCTAGTAACTAATCACGCCCTCCGTACATTGCTTGACCTACAAGAAGGCGCCTAACCTACCTTCCTTATGGCATCTCCGCTATCTTTCTTTCCTCCGTGCGTATTTCATTCACTTATGGAAGAAGGAATTCATGTTTTTTAAATGCGTCCAAAGTTATGCCTTTTTGAATGACGATTTAGGATCGGGAAAACTGTGTTATCGTATTTTTATTGGATTCGTCCGTTTGTAACTTTTTTTGTTGTCCCTTGAGGCTGGCAACTACGTAGTACATTGCAATGCAAGAATTTATATAACAGAAAAAATATAACATGTTTTCCTCGTTCCTTTCTTGTACAAAGCGATTTTCGCTCCTCTTTGAAAGAAATAAAAAAATTAGCATTTTATTTTCAAGCGAGCTTAAATTATTATATATTCGCCATATTTTTTTAAACTACTTTAAAATTATGAATACACAGCACTGGGCTATACTGCAATGTAGCATCGATCGATGTTGTGCCTAAAATAGATGTACTATTAAAAAGACAAAACAAATCAGACAGGTATGAAAAAGTCACTCTAAGAGCGCGCGCACATTGCAAACTTTTAATCGGCCGACTGTTCTCCCGGAGCTTTTAAACAAATATTTTTTTAAGAATATCGTGAATTCAATCAAAGTTTTAGTCGTCATAACCGTCTAAATACCTGATCGTTGATCTGAGCGTACTATAATTCATTTCCATACTGATGATTTCTGAGCCCGAACAAACTGTCGGCCGACTAAAAGTTTGCAGTGTGCGGATAAGCTTAAACTCCCCCGCTCAAAGAACATTCTAGATAAAAAAAGAAAATAACAAAATATCTCCAGATCACATACCTCGGATACTTCGTAGAAACTATTTGGTAAGAAATCTCTTATTTTTTCGTCTCTTTTGTATTGTTTCGACTTTGATACCTGGCTGTATTGAGAAATACCAAACTTCACGAGTACGCGATGTGGGCGCGATACCTACACACGGTCGTTTGAAATGGCAAGCAATTTTGTATTGAAACTTCTGTCTGCGCCTGAAATGTGCTTCGCAAATTAGCAGGTATATGTTACAGTGGCCTACTTGGTTAAAAGCACAATCTTCTTATGCATGAGTAAGGTAAACGCGGGTGAAGTCGTCATGCCCCAATAGTCGTCAATTAATCTTAAAACTTTTATTATTATTTTCTACTGAACTTAAAATGGGCCGGTTTATATATCAAAATATTCTTGATAATATATTGCACAATTGAAATAACAATACGGGGTTTTAACAGTCACGGCTTCTAAGATATGTTATTTGAAAAGTGTGTGCCCTAACAAAATCGTTTTTTCGTGAAGTTCAGCTGTCAAAAGTGAAACTCAGCTCGTGGTTTTGTGTTTTGATTTACATAACTCCAGTGGGATCTGTGGTATGTTTCTTTGTTTAATTAGATAGTTAAGTTTATTTGCTAGCGATGTAATATGCAATTTGGAGTACTTTTAACATAGAAGATATATTTTTTTAATGTGACATCTAGTGGTACTTCAAAACTCCCATTTGACCCAAAACTCGTCAATTTTACAATTATTATGACGACTACTGGGACATGCTCAAAAGTTGCACCTAAACTCGTCATAATGAGGATATTTTGTCTTTTACAGTACAAAATGCGAATAAATAGCTAATATCGGGACTTTTACAAAATTGATAACTGTCTAGAACAAACATATTTAAGGTTTAGACTACATTTGTTCATAAAGCTGCGTTTCTTTTAAGCTTTTTCTTAGGGGTAAATTTTACTCTGTTGGTTCTAGATGCACGTACAGTCATGTTATTCGATTCAATTCATATGTTTCTTATTGGTTATATCCCCTGTTTTCTATAAGTATACACTTTCCACGAGTGTTTTTTCAGGTATATATTGGCGGCTGTAGGCCTCCGCCATTCGATTAAGATCTACCGCTTTGGGTACAAGTAGGTCTAGCACTAGCCTTTGTTTCTACTACGCTTGGATTACAATTTGTGGCAAACAAAAATTGACTGTTCTTACACTATGCTTTTTGTTCGAAATAACTGCATTTCGTCACGCGTATTGTACCGCGTCTTCTTAACGTGCGTTTTTTTGTATAAAAAATATGTAATTCAACTAGTTTTGACGCAAAAAATATTAAAATCAGTTTTAAAACTAAGATGACATAGCTTCCATCGCTGTCACTTCTTTGCTTCGTATTCGATATTGATGGGTAAAGAGTAATCTTAAGTACGAGTTTTTTATTTAAAATTGTCTGTATTTAGTGATTGCATGATCGTAATTTTAATAGCAGATTATGACTGAAAGAAACTACAAGCAAGAAGGCCATTTAAAAGTCAAAAAAGCTGTAAATCAAGGGCCCACACACAACATCAGATGCAGCAAAAAAATTTAAAACGCCCTTTTGAGACAACTTTAATGAAATGGTGACACAAAACTATAGAATACTATAGAAATGTACCCAAGGACAATCTCCGGTTCTGTGCTTAAGTATTGCTAACTATGGAGGAAATCTACTTGGGCTATTGCGTTAGGATGTTAGTGGATTAGGATATAGGAAACTATAGGAACTATGGCACCTGGAAAAAAAGTCGTGGTGGCCTGGTGGGCCAAGAATCAACCTCTCAAGTATGAGGGCGCGGGTTCGATTCCGGGTCAGGCAAGTACCAATGCAACTTTTCTAAAGGACAATGGGCACTTTGTATGGGATTTGGTACCCGCTCCAATTGTAACGTATGATATATCATTAGAAAGGTATTCACGTGAAGAATAATAAAAACTATGGGGCTTGTCCCAATTAGCTGTCCGATCCGAGTAACGATAAAAATTGAATCAACGTAGCAACAAGTATGTCATCCATATATGCAAATTCATTAAGAGGCATATGTCGTCAGTGTAGTAATTTTAAACTCAGTTAATAGACATCTTATATTGTTTGAGATACACTCTATTATAATCTAAAGGTTGAAAAAGTCTATGGAGTCATACTACCGAAACACAATCGTCATCTGATTTGACAAAAGTTCAAAACATTTCTACTAATCTTTTTTTAAGAAGAAATTCATCATTATCTCAGCACCTCTTGAGGAGCAAGATTGAGTCGTAGTATGTTCTATGTAAACATCGTCTACTGACTTTTCAACTATAATTGATTGTAGATACTAAAAGACTTTCATCAAATACATAAGCTAGTTCTGCGTGAACTGCAAAGGTTTGCACAGTCTTTTTTATAGCAGTCGGCAGGCAAACATTCTAAGAAGGCCAAATTCCTGTTTTTTTGTTACTTTACCAGTTTTTATTTAATCCAACTGATTAAAGAACTACATCTACGTTGATGATTTATGAACATTACACAGTCTATTAGTCGATGTCACGCGAAATGGACAAGGATTTGGGACTAGTCGTCATAGTAAACATTTTTTGCCTTGCCAAGACCTACGCAATGGTACTAGAATCAACACTGTTGGACAGGGTACCAAAACGCCCATCGTCCTTTGTATATACTTTCTAAGTATATCCTGCAATGACACCAATGACTGTGTTTCGGATGGCACGTTATCCAGTGCCGGCTATCCTTGAACATCCTTGGCAGTCGTTACGGGTAGCCAAAAGCCAGTAAGTCTCACACCAGTCTAACCAAGGGGTATTGGGTTGCCTGGGTAACTGGGTTGAGGAGGTCAGATAGGCAGTCGCTTCTTGTAAAGTACTGGTACTCAGCTGAATCCGGTTAGACTGGAAGCCGACTCCAACATAGTTGGGAAAAAAGGCTCGGAGGATGATGATGATGAGGAACTATGGCACCTGCCGATGACAATGTATAAAATACACGTTAAAATGCCAGGTGGAGACTCGCCACCTCACTTACTGGGCCCCCGGGAATCAGTCGCTAAATCGCAACAAGAGGGCAACAGGTACATGAGCGGCTGAAGGGTGAGGAAACCTCGGCGGTCTTTAAACTCAGATCACGCGCTCCCTGTGGGTCCAGCATCACCGGCCCACTCGCCACTTACCACGAGGCACCTACCCTCCGAGCAGGGCTACTTACCCTGCTCTAGCGACTCCACTCTGGTCGTCCAATGAAGGCAAGCCAAGAGGCGGGAGACCTTCACTCCGGCAGGCCGGAGATGGGGGACAGTATACTCTCCCCGGAGCACTCGGATATATAGCCCCGCGGGGTCGCTACTCCCCGTCATCCGCCTCAGATGCCCTGTGGGGCTTCCACAATTAGATATTATTATTATTGGGTTTGAACGGTTAGTTGTACCTAATTCATATTTTATTTTTTGATTGATACCTTTAAGACATTAGACAGTTTAAACTGTCTATAGAGATTTTTGC
Organism: Helicoverpa armigera; assembly: GCF_030705265.1. Taxonomy (NCBI): domain Eukaryota; kingdom Metazoa; phylum Arthropoda; class Insecta; order Lepidoptera; family Noctuidae; genus Helicoverpa; species Helicoverpa armigera. The sequence goes on along the minus strand of NC_087140.1, from coordinate 7,992,805 downwards.
TAATGGTACTTAGCATGCGCTAAGCAGTTCAGAAGTTTTGATGAATGACAACCTTACCTACATATCTATGAATGTTAGTAATTATTTCGCGGAAAGCTATATAAATGAATGTGGCTTTTATGTTTTGTGAATACTAATTATTTTATTTTTCAATTTAAATATTTTAAAAGTAATTATTTTACTCGTGCTACATATGCACATGACTGCATCGTTATTATGATTAAGAAATATAACATACTAGCTTCTGCCAGCGGTTTCACCCGCATCCCGTGGGAACTACTTCCCGTACCGCGATAAAAAGTAGCCTTTAGCCTTCCTCGATAAATGGGCTATCTAACACTGAAAAAATTTTCAAATCGGACCAGTAGTTCCTGAGATTAGCGCGTTCAAACAAACAAATAAACTCTTCAGCTTTATAATATTAGAATAGATATTTTATAGACTGGTTTTGTGATTCCAAGCGTTTGATAGATAGAAATATAAATTAAAATGCAACCATGTATCTGTTTTATTGAATACCTGCTCTTCTAACAGATTATGACCTGCTATTCTAAATAGGAATTTGGTTTTTTATCTATCTACCTACCTAATGTTTCAAAAGCACAAGCATGCTTAACAAATTCAAGCACAAAAAAAATGTACATAACTTGAACCTTATGTTCAAGAGCAGAGAGTTTACATTAGCATTAAAAGTTGACGAGTACTGGGAATATTTGACGAGTATCCGTACAAATCAGACGACTATTGGTACAAATCGCCCTTTTTTTACTTTTGCCTTAATAAGTATATAAACCCATCAAAATGATTAAAAAAACATTAATTACATAGAATAATGAATAAATACCCTATCACGTCATGCAAAAATTTTTATTTTCTATTGAATATTTAACACACAGTAGCGCTTCAAAGTCAGTGATTTCCGAAATCTGACGACTATTGGTACGTTTACCTTATGTGGGTTCAATTCCATAACAAGAAATTACCAGTACAACTTTTCAAAAAAAATTGTGTAGGTACCTTCTAATAAGGTGTATCGTGGACCCCAAAGGCCGATTAAAGTTCTGAAATCACCAACTTTCGTCAAGCAGGCGTGGTGATTAACGCTCAATCCTTTTCTGTGTGAAAAGAGGCCGGTGCTCAGCAGTGGGACTATAAAAAGGCTGACGATGATGAAGTATAAGTTTGCTCTCACAGAGTTCGCATAAGCAGAATGCAGCTAGGTTCTTGTTGAAACTTATAGCCGTATGTCAAACAGAAATTCGATTTTACTTGTATGTTCAGTTTTTATTCAATTTACAATCAATAAAAGATTTTTGACCTCAACAATTGTTTTATTTTTATCTCATGTAGAATAAAACTTTTCAGACATGTGTCTTTCTCGTGATTATATTTAGCGATAGATAGCAATACATATAAAATATCTCTATTTAACGTATAGTTCTTGGATAGTTCTTGCGAGAATGAGTTTGTTTCCCAAAAAGAAGCATAATAATATATTCTAACTAACAAAGTCGTTACACAAAAGACAAAACTAGTTTTCATGTAACTATTATTACCTACTTTACAGTGCAACGTTACTATGTAAAGTTACAACGTTCGTCGCTTCACGTGTAACATGTATTGCAACTAAGTTGTAAAGACAAGAGTATAGAGTAAGAGTTCATGTAGTTGGTGAGAATATAATGTTATATTGTTATGCAGTGTTGACAGCTAAAGTTTATGGAATAAGTTGAATTTACGATATGTATACTTTGTGAGTAGGTACGATGACTTTAATGCATAATAAAAGTTATGTTTTAGCAGTATGCATCAGCGGGTCCTAGCAGGGCCAGGCATGTCGATGCGAGATTATTCGAAAGAGATACCGCGGCCCTGGTACATAAAAGGCCCACGACGGAACACGACGGTTTTTAGTCAGTAAGAGTCTGACACTCCCTCACCGCTGCTAACCCACAGCGGGAGGGGTCGTTGATTGGTTTTTATATACCTGCTTACACAAAGAATATTTCTATTGAAAAAAGAATTATTGTTTTGCAAGAGTCTCGATATCGATCTTCCGATTCAGAAATATATTTGGCAAAGACAGTAAACACAGCTGCATTTCTGATTATAAAGTGCACAACATGCACTTTATATCTAAGATACACGTAAACAATATTGTTTGAGGGTTATACCTAGTTAACTATAAATCCCGTCGTAACTAGGCAGAACTTCCTATTTCCTCCATTCAAAATTTAGCACAAGGAACCCTCAAATTTATTCAACTAGTGTTCACATTCCCTTTTACAATTTAGGTACAATGTGGGTCCTCTAATAGGTAGTGTTGGCCCAAAACAATTTGTCAAGAAAATGTACTGATTGTACATAGAATGTGCTGGTATATACATTTATGTATAATATACTTCCTGTGATTAATTAGTCCGTACAGACTGTTCAAAGTTAGTTGCCTTCTTTTTGACTTGGATTTGTAGTGTGCTAGATACGACACAACTTAAGATTTTATGTAGATACCAATTCAGTTTGAAAAGGCATTTATTAGGGTTCCGTACCCAAAGGGTAAAACGGGACCCTATTGTTTTCGCTCCTCTGTCCGTCCGTCCGTCCGTCCGTCTGTCACCAGGCTGTATCTCATGAACCGTGATAGTTAGAGAGTTGAAATTTTCACAGATTATGTATTTCTGTTGCCGCTAAGTATAACAACAAATACTGAAAACCGAAATGAATATTTTGGGGGGCTCCAATACAAGAAACGTGATTTTTTTGCTCAGTTTTGCTCGATATCGATAACGGCAACAAGTAGATACGGTTTTATAAATAATTTCGTGCGCGAGTCCGACTCGCACTTGGCCGGTTTTTTTTTATAGAATATGCCTGGCAATAAATACATGCTGCTATATTATTTCTTATCTATTTACCTACAACTTAGTCTATGGAAAATTGTATGTCCTGTAGCAAAAGTGGTATGTAAATATCTAGACACACGGCAGTGTGTCCGCCAAGTTCGAGCAAAAAAAGCGACACACCGGCCGTGGGTTATATTACACGAACCATTTCGGGCCAAATTCGACCCCCCTGTAACTCAAAATCTATTTTATTTACGCATATCAAATTTCTAGTATCTGTTGAGACCCCCTCACTTATCTAAAATACAAAATTTCATTAATATACCTATTGTAGGTCTTGAGATATTGACGTCAGAAAATCGCTATTTTTACTATACACTCACTGACTGACTGACTGACTGACTCACTCATCAAAAACCTAGACCACTTCCAATGGTCGTATTGACTTGAAATTTGGCATGGAGGTAGGTCTTTATGTCAAGGTAAAGGGAAAAATCTGAAAATGGCCAAGTGTGAGTCGGTTTCAAAATAATGAAGGTGTTTTATACCCGGTGTAAATTTATACCCCTAAGGAACTAAAACGAACTAAATTTATCTATATTTATATTATATATCTTCGAATGGTCGTACCGATCTGAAATTCGTTACAAAGGTTTGTATTTAGTCAAAGTAAAGTAAAAATCTGAAAACGGCCAAGTGTGAATCACTTTCGAAAATAACAAATGTGTAACTTTGATCCACGAACATAATATATGATAACATGTCATGTCAGTCAGTTGGTAAATCTAGTCCATTTAGTTAATCTAGTTCATTTCCTTGTAAGAAACATAGTGCATATTAAAAATCTGAAAGATAGTATAAAAGAACATTTCTTTAAAATTCCCACCCAAAACATCTGCCAAAAAATAAATAAAAAATGAGATCTGAATAAGTACCAAGTTCCATACACATAAGTTAAAATAGTTACTTTTAATGATGTTACTTGGCAAGTTTTAATAGAAAATTAAATACTTGATTCATTGCGTTTAGTAGGTTTATAACAAGGTGTATGAAAATAAGTAACATCGTTAAAAGTAACTATTTTTAACTGAGGTATGTGTATGGAACTTGGTACTTATTCAGATCTCACTTCTTTTATAGGCGAAGCATTCCCATATTATCGAACTTGGCAGTCTTTCACATTTTTGTTTTGGGTGGGTTATGATTACAAGTAAATAAATCCGCTTTCAAAATTAACTTTTCAGTAAGAAATGATTATCTAAAAGTATAATTATTCCTTCGTATGACACTTCCAGCACTTTTTACCATCATTGCATTAGTACGACCTATTCTAAAACTGGCTTCATGAATTATAATATAACTAGGTACGTAACCTACCTTTATAGTTAGTTACACATTTAACGACTAGTTTCGCCTTGTTTAATTTATTTGTTCCTAAGTTATATTTGGCACATAAATGTTCAGTAATTAGTATGATTTATTTTGTACTGAAAACTGAAGCCAAGGGTTCAAAGTTCTACAAAAGTTTTGTCTTTTAGTTCGTTTAGTTTAGTTAACTATACATAGTTTGGATGAGGTTAAATCACTGTCTACAGTTACTTACTTCGTATTTTACTCGTGGCCAAGTAACAACCGCACGGGTTAATCCTTCATAAGTTAAGCAGCACTTGTAGCGGTCAGACCCTGGATGGGTGACCAGTGACCAACTTGTAGTGAGTTCAAAAATAGAAAAGAGTTGTATAGGTAAGCTTAATCGTTTTTTTTGCGTTTAAGTGAGTAAACATGATTATACACATGTATATGTATTTCTATTGTATTTGTTGTTTCAAGGATCATTTGATCTGATACGTAGCTCGTACGGATAAGCCATTTCAGAAGTTTATGATAACGCCCGGTTTCCTCGTGTTTTCCTTCCTTGCTATTCAGTAAGTACCATCAAAGTTAAATAAACAATAACGAAACGAACGAATGCTCATTCATTTATGAGGGAAGAACGAAAGATTTCTTGTTGTCTGTTTACATAAAAAAATGTCTAAGAATAGCTAAATCTCGCGAAAGAATAGTCGAACGTTTGGTCTAGCTCTAATTGTTTGTAAGTATAGGTAACCGGTAGAACAAACTGATAGCAATAGTCAGAAAGTCCTACGAAAGATCGTTCTGATTATCTTTCCTACAAAAGTCTAATATGGCAGGAAGCCTTAACGTACTTTCATGATAACTGAAAAGGGCTATTTATGGCTTTTTATTTTATTTCTTACCTTTATGTAAGTCGTAGGTACATAGTAAATTTTTAATACTTACTTCGCTAATAAAATTACGGAAACACTATTATTGCACTCACAACATTATGACATTATCAAGATAAAGAAACATTCCTAGTTTGTATCCTAACAAGACCAATTTCAACAGACCCCTAGTTTTTGGGAACTAACAAAAAAAAATCCTCAATGATCGACAGAAAGGTGAAACTAGGAACGGCCAAATTATACTGGTTTTTTGAGGTCCCCAATAAAACTTTTGTAGCGGTCATAAATTTATTCCCATCTATACGGGCTGACATTTTTATTGACCTCCCTGTGACCCTTAGTATTAAAGGTAGATATAATTAGGCCAGTGGAATTGAATTTATTGAGCCATTTTTTACTTCCCCTCATTTTGAATACCGGAAGAAATTCTAGCGAAATAAAGTATGAGGAAAGAATAAGTGGGTCTTTTAAATGTTTGTTTTATTAATGAGCTAAAATGTTGCTTTAAATTAAAATGATAATTATATGTCATTTTTAACGCATGTCATGTTTTGGATGGCACGTTAAATTCGCACGGTGGGTCACGGCTGTCATTTGAACATTTTTGGCAGTCGTTACGGGTAGTAGGACAACCAGTCCTACCCAGGGAGCTAGGTTGAGAAGGTCTGTTAAGCAGCTTTTCCATTTAAATCAAATCAAATCATTTTATTTGCTTGAAATATGGTGTTACATAAGGTGTTAATAATTATGTAAGTTGTAGTGTACAAAACATAGTTCACCCTTATTACGGGTATAACATACCGGAACTCACACTGGTTCAGGAAAGGCTCGGCCTAAAGCAGATGAAAGAGAGAAATTGCTGCCTGAAAATATGTTCGAAAAAATCAGAACTACTAATTGCAACAGAAAAGGCATTGAGTACGTTAAACGAATGATTTGCTACAAAAGCGTTCGCTTTCAGCTGAACTTTTGAAAAGCATCTTGCAATCGGTAGCTATTGAAAATATAACTCGGCATTGGAAAATTTAATTTTCTCTTAGTTTATGTTTGAACGGATTTTTCATTTCCGTTGAGCGCTGTATGATCCAAACATGAGTTTTGTTTGTAACCTCGTTCTGAGGGAGCTACTTTCCTCATCCGGGTAAAATGTAGCCTATGTCCTATGTTAGGTTCTAGGCTATTTTTGTACCAAGCACAGATTTAAATCGTTTCATTAGTTTTGGCGTAAAGTCATGACAGATACAGAGACATCAAGATAAAAACATCCGAATTGAGAAACTCTTTTATGGGAAGTCGGTTAATAAATATTGCTGCAATAATAACTTGTAGCTTTTCTTTTCTTAGACATACCTACTTACATTAGAAAAACTACTGTATAAAACTCTAAAATATCAAAACTGATATTATGAAAAGAAATATCATTGAATAGAACTTACGTCCATACAGCACCGTGTACCTAGTCTACATTTTATCCCCCACCCGGGAATCGAACCCGCAACTTTCCGCGTAACTGAAGCGGCATTCATCTGACATTTAAAACTCATTTACAAGTCAAATGTGAGTTCAAATAAATTAACAGTTATTACTGCGTTGTAACCATTGTGTTTCATGAAAGGGTTAACTTTGATGGCTTTCGTTTCAACGTAAATCTTTTTTTTTATCCATGATTTGGTTATGTGTACTTTCCTGCTATGTATTAGGTTTTTGATGTTAGAAAGTCATTTAATCTAATGAAAGCGAGTAATTCATACCTACATATGTACGTGTGTCTAAATGTACATTGTAAGTTGTCTTTGTATTTTTCTACTATTCCGCCCTTAGTAAGCACTCTCGAGCTTAGCTATGTATTTTAAATTCTTCCGGGATAAATGAGTTACCTAACTTTTTTTTTTTCAAATCCGATCAGTATTTCCTGTAGCGCATTCAATCAAAACAAACAAATTTTCTCAAAGAAACTCCTCAGCCTATACCTACCTATAGATTTAATTCAGCTACATCCATTTTGACTAGCAGTCCATCCAGCCCAAAAACAAAGTTATTTTAACACCGAAAAAATAACTTTGAAAACTCGAAAAAAAAAAAACAGAAAAGTGACGAGCTAACTGAAAAATCACATGCCATGCCGACACAGTTAACTAACAAACTGTTAAAATAAACTAACTTTCAAACAAAAATTGTTAGTTAAAACAGTCAGTCAACATCACGTTTGTTGAAATAACAGTTAACGTTAGTTTTAGTTGCGGCGTGATAACACTAGCGGATTTGACGCTCAGTTTTCAGAATTGGCATTATTGGTAACTCCACTGGATTTGAGTAGACACTACAATATTGACAGGAATTTTTATGCAAATTCATATAAAAAATATACTACTGCTGAAAATAATATTTCAATTGATTTAAGTGATTGTTATTAAAATTGCATTCATATTGCTTTTCAGTCGCATCTTATTTTTAAGGTACTTTTTATATAAAACATCATGACCAGATTGTTAACTTTGAGTTATTTAAGTGCCTATTCAAATAGAGTATAGATACTGGTACAAACAATGACAGTTGTACCCGGGCGGCTGTTGGAACAGAGAGAACAAAACCAGAGCGTGAACGCGTGACAAAATCCTCTAGTATGAAAGTAGTATTATTGTGTAGTACACTCAACATTGAATTAATACCTACATACCTAATTAAAATTTGATCAGGATATTTTGACTTTATTTACCTGACTCAAAGTCCAAATAAAAAACTTATTTATACTGCTTTATTTCATAGATCGAGGCAAGTTAGGAAACCTTATAGTTGCTGACTTTTTTCAACTCATGCAAATAAAAATAAATATTTAAAAAAGCTTAAAATTAAAACGTTTTAGTAGCTAAAAGAGTTCTCTCGCTCGCTACGTCCTAATTTTCAAGTAACAATTAAGTAGTAGTGTAAGTAGCTTAGTGGAACCGCTTAGTTAAGTTATGAACTAACTTAATTAACCCAGTTTTGTGTACTTAGTTAGGAAATTGTTGGTTTTTGACGATGTTTTTTACATATTTCTCCTTATTTTTTTAACTTAACCACTATTTTAAGTACCTACATTTATTGAATAAAAAAATAGGTTACCTTACACACTAAACCTTTTTTTCAGAGTTTTTATTTTTTCCAATTTCGTCAGAATTGTTTCAGCAATTTTATCGTAAAAACCTCCATGTTACATAACGGCAATTTTGATCTTTTCACAATAATGTCAAACCGTCGTGTTTTTTTATGCAGTTTGATTTTATCAAAAAAAAAAAATACTATCAAGTAGGTATTTTTTAAACAGCGGGAAAACATACTGAAAAGAATCAAAATATTTGTCCAAATCATATCATAATATCATCTACGAAACTGCAACAATGACATCAACTTCACATTCCGTTTTTTTCCAATCAAGAGCAAAAATGTAATCATCATTTTTCAATACACACGCCACTCTATATTACACCCTATGTCTTACAACATAAGGTTGGTTTTACACTAGTGTATAGAAACAAACAATTCAATATGTGAAGTCATTTGCGACGAAACAGATATTTAGGTCAAACGATGTGACGCTCTGAGTGTTCCTTGTTTGATATTGTTAAGGAGAAACCGTATTTAAAGTGCGGGTGTGAAGAAAAGACATTACCCTTCTTTGTGTAGCGCAGTTGAGCAAAAAGCCGGCAATCTGAAAACTAATATAAATAGGTATAGCTTCATCTTCATACTCCTCTATTTTTTATCTCACAAATTGCATTCATAGGTATATGATACAATCCATCCATTGTTTCTTTCTGTCTGTTACAAAAAAAACACTAGTTTTTGAAAAGAATATAGTGTTTGGAATTTTTCCATAATATAAATGGATCATGGATGCTATAATGTAAATGGATCCAGTTTCAGTATGTATTATTTCCAAAAACATTACTTTAGTAAGAGATTACTCAAAAAATGAACCTGCTGGTATATTTTAGGCATATTCAAATAGGTACAGTTTCCCAAAATTCACCAAATTCTAGGAAATGCAACCAACGATTTACAGTTCTTCATGCGAAAACACGTGCTCAGTACCAACAAGGATTGTGGAATTACAAAGGCTTATTTACTGTGCGTGCTCGGTTCATACGGGCCTTCACATGAGATGAAAATGAGACCAGGTATGCCTAATTTCAGTATCGTCATCAATCATTTATTGTTAAATTATTTTGTAGGGAACGTCCGAAAGTGGGTCTTTTGAAGAAAAAACACAAAAAAACTCCATTCAAAACAGAAGCGTTTTGAAATATTTGACTTACTCTTCTTGATTCTCTCTCTATTCTTCTTCTTTCTCTTACTCTGGTACATAATAATATATCTATGATGAAACAGAAGAATTCCATTGTTTACTTAAAAGCGTCTCAAGAACTGTTCAAGTGATTTGAAAAATCTTTCGGTGTTAGATAGCTTATTCATCAAGGTACTACATTTTACCTGGAAAAGCTAGCAAATGGATGAACCAACAATAAAGGTACTCAAAACCTACCATTACAAACTTTTAGTTTACGCAATAAACGTCATTTTGACTGACCTATTTAAAGCTAATTAATTGATGTGATTAGGCTTGTTTTGAACCGTGATTAATTTGAAAATGAAATTAATGGACTAGATAAAACTGTAGCGGCTAATTTATGTTTTATTGATTTGTTAATATTATTAATGGTTATTATTGGTTATATGAGATTGTTTATTTGATTATGTCCATACTAATTAGGACTGCACAACATACTGAAAGAATTAGTTTATCTGTTTGCTGTGTGATAATAAAAAAAATATATCCAATTCCTCGATACAGAACCACGGGAAGGTAAAACTGATATGAAATTGAAATGGAATTAAATATATCATATTTATTATTTGTAGTGCATAGAATTAGTACGAAAAAGTAATTAACCAGATAAATAAACAAGAAATAATATTCCAACTAGAAAGTTTTTAAACCACGGAGGAAGGAAAAATAGCGGAGATATCATTAGGAAGGTAGGTCAGGCGCCTTCTTGTAGGTCAAGTAACGTACGGCAGGGTTTAATCGGTTGCTTACGAGACGCTCGGATTCCTTGGTGATTTTATTTTGAAAGAAATGATCGGGATTACACGCATTTTGGCGGCCTACTTTCTTAGTAGATTTTTTGTTCTTTTTTAACGACGTCAAAAATCATCAAATGACCCCTCCCGCTGTGGGTTAGCAGCAATGAAGGAGTGTCAGACTCTTACTGACTAAAAACCGTCGTGTTCCGTCGTAGGCCTTTTATGTACCAGGGCCGCGGTAACTCTTTCGAACAATCCCGCAGCCCATGTTATAACACTATTACGAATATTATTACAACCGAAAAAACAATGTTTACGATTTACATCACTATGATATCATAATGACATACATTATTATCAAAATTAAAGAACATGGTATTATATTGTTCGATGCATTTGTTGATAAAACAACTAGGTAGGTACCTACTCTACTAGCTATTGAAATAAGTAGTAAGTTTTCTACTACTAGACCTATTGGGTGCCCGTTCTCGTACAATTTAAATAGCATTGTTTGAACAATAAGGATTTAGTTAAAAATAAAGACGCTATTATACATAATGCTATAGTAATTGTTAATGCTAATATTAATGTTAAAATAGTGAATGATAATTTTATTTTTGTGAAAATTCTTGGTTGTGATTTTAAATTTTAAATAGAAGTGAGCGTATTCTCCTTAAATAAATTAAAATTACTAACGGGCATGTGGCGAACTAGGCACCATATATCATGACATTGAACTAATAATTCTGTGGCATTCATAGCAATAGAACAAATGAAGAGCATCAGTTGTTACTAAGACGCAATCAGTGAACACATTTCGTGTCATAACTTCAAATATCTTGAAATATATCGGACAAAAAATATGTATTTAGTGTTGTGTTAAAATATTTTAATTTACCTAAAAATTGTATTCATCAAAAAAATATCAATTTGTATTGATTTCGTATGGTGTCTCACAAGGAGTGATTTTGGGGCCAACTTTGTTTTTATTAATAAAAATAGTGGATTGTAATAAAATCGTGAAATACATTGTAAAATAATACGGAAAAAATGGTGCAAATGAAATACAGGTTGAATTTAATAGTTATGATAATCTTGTTGATACGGACAGTCAAAGTGTTTGCTAGAGATGTGAGCATACAAGAAAGATCTTTGAGAGCAGAATTTATTCAAAACTTGTTAAATAGACACCACAAATTAGAAGGGAAAATCAAACTCTTGGGTGGTGCAAGTAAATATGAAGGTAAGCCAAAAAATGTGTAACGTACTCAAGTTAAATGTCAGTGATTGAAAATGTTTATAATTTGTACCAGCTGTATATGAAATAAAATTACAGTGAAAAAAATATGATAGAAACGTTAACTACATGCCATGTATACCTATAGTAGGATTTAAAATAACTGAGTATAATGAAAGAGCATTTCTTTAAATACTATATTCTACCTCACTAATAGTTTCGCGGCATCACACTTTTCTGGTAACTTCTTTAACGTCCAAAGTATGGAACTGTTCACCATTTACACTGAACATGAATAAATTCTCCTTCATAACAAAGAACGACTGCTTTTGCTATATCAGGCAGGCACAAAAACAGATTCATAACATTTTCATTACAGGCAACGTGTACATTTTCCACGCTGGTCGCTGGGGGGCTGTGTGCGATGACTCCTGGGATGATGAAGCCGCTACCGTGGTCTGCAGAGCCTTTAACCGAACTGGAATAGCTACTGTAGGAGGGCAGTATGGAGAAGCTCAAGGTTTGTTATCTTTTTCTAGTATTTAAATAGTCATCGAAGTCTTTTAGTCGAAATACGTCCACTGCTGGAGGCCTCCCCTTAGGTTTGCCACTTTTCTCAATATTCAACAACGAAGATTTTTTTTTGATTTTCGACCCTGAGTGTGAAAACCAAAATTAGGGTTGTAAAATAAGTTTCTTAAAGTGCTTTATTTTTAAAATTTAACTTGAAACTTGGCCCATTTTATATGAGGTAATACAGAACCTAGGGATTGTCCCCTTTATTTACTTTTAAGTAACACCACTCCAGAATTAAAGTTATTTATTATTTGGTTTACTAGAATCATCTATGGAGCATACAATTAGCACCCATTAGACTACTTTCCACTAACTTTACACTATTCTTTACAGAAAAATTCTGGCTAGACGATGTGATATGTCAAGGAGATGAATCATCTTTATCGAAATGTGTATTCAATCGATGGGGAGCAGCCGATTGTGAACGAGACGAGGCTGCAGGAGTTATATGTCTCGATGAATCTGATGCTCGGCTCAAGGAGAACTCTGCTAAAGATATAACTTTGCCAACGAGACAGCTGAGAGAAGCGTTGGATTTGAAAACAACTAAGTTAAGGCTGGTTGGCGGAAAAACTCTTAGAGAAGGTCGGGTTGAGGTAAGAAAAGAAAAATAGTTTACTAACTAGTAATGTTTTTCAGTAAATTATCATAAGCATTAGGATAACAAATACAAAAGTATTTAAAACAGTCACTACAGATTTACCTACAAACGATTTGTAATCGAAAACAGTTCATTATTTTGCTATATATCATAAGAATACTTTTACTTTAGCAAACCGTGCGTATATTCTACTAAGGCAAATCATTTGCTTTATGAAGCTGTTTAGCTGTTTAGCTGTTTCCAATCAGGTTCCAAGTGTACATAATCTCATTTAAATCAGTTAAGTAGTTTTGGTGTGACATTTAAAATATCGACTCTTTGGAACCGTGCAAATAGTTTAAAGTTTCGAAAGATCTGATAAAGGCCTAATTGCAATAAAAAATCGACATTGACTTTAATAGCCCCGAATGGCAACTTTTGTAACCACACTTTCGTACTCCCTAGATCTTCCACAACGAAGCTTGGGGCAGCATATGCCCAGACGGCTGGACCATCTACGAAGCCAACACGGTCTGTCGCCACCTGGGCCTAGGATATGCTGAACAGGCTCTACAGACCTATGTCTTCGGGTTCTCGAAAATTGCGGTCAGTGGTATTAGCTGTGAGGGCAATGAGAAAAGCCTTTTTGACTGTAAGCTCAAACAGAAGGGTGCAGATGTGAAGTGTCCTGGTGATATTGGTGAGTGTTTGTGGACCTTTGTATCCTATTTTAGTTACTTGTTGATGTTATTAACTTACATGGATGCTATTGCTTCTAGTTGTTAGAGGTTTTAATTTTTTTTTTCTATACAAATATCCCAGGTTAGTAGACAGTGTATCATTGACATCGAAAGAAGTAAAATCTTTTAATATATGAAAATTCTAGCTGTTCTCCGCGGGTCCACCCACGTCCCAAAGTAATGCTTATACTGAAATAAAATATACCTAGAGTATCTAAAATTCATTTAGGTTTGTTCAGTAGTTTTGTCGTGGCAGAACGACAGACGAATAAAGTGACAGATTTTATGTATATAGTAAAGTTTGGTAGCTTTATGCCAAATTTTTTAGAATACATATTGTGAAATTGAAGCATATTTTCCAAGTAAATAAATATTATGCTATTGACGAGTACCTTTGTACATAAAATTCCAATAATCCAACTATCGTACTATCCAGTTAAAATGTCAAACGTAACAGCAAAGATAAGACAATTAACACTCACTTTACCCCTAGAATTGTAAACTAGAATAGTAATTTAATATACTAAATGTTCATGCAAATTGAATCACGTTTGATACGCAAAGATTAACAGTAGATAGTTAATAATAATTTATAACGAGGCATTATTGTATTACTAGGTTATGCCCGCGAATTTGCGTGCTTAGATTTCGAATTTCAGTCTAGATTCTGAAGTGAAATATAGTTGTTATGTAATCCTACGAAATAATAATTATTTGTGTCGTCCCACATAAAATCTATACTTATGTATAAGTGAATTTGCGAGAGTGATCCTTCTTCATAAAATTTCACCGGTACATATGATACTATACCTATTGACAATAGGATAGGTACATAGGTTATCTGGAAAAAATAAGATGAATACCAGGACTTGAACATTAGTTAAATAAAATAACTAAATATGAATAAGGATCAACATTTCGTATTTATTCCGATAATATAATAATTATTGTTTTAAATATAACATATTAGGTAGTGAAATCTGCAACAAAGACATCAAAAACATCCATACTGGTCAATGACCTCACTAAACAAGGGAATGAACGCTACACCTGATCATTTTTCAACTAAGCACGAGTTACAAAATAAGAGGAAACCCCAAAAAATAATTATATTTACATTCAATTCGCGAAAATCCGATACAGGATCCGACTTATCGAATTATGAAAATTTCATCAGATTACCGACCTTATGAAATAGGTGTAGGAGGCGGAAGATTCATCTCACAAATAATTAACGTTGGATTTTTCCTTCCGCGTCTTAAGCTCTAGACTATCTGTGTACCAAATCTCGTTTAAATCGGTTTAGTAGTTTTGGGGTAAAAACGTTTTTACTTTACTTTTCCTTTGAAAAAAAGTTTATTGGAAACACAGCAACAACTTCGATTTTGTGATCGATATTAGCATACAAGTGGGTAGCTTAAGTAGGTTCTAATATACTTTTCGAAATTTTTGCGTATCAATTGGGGTTTTTGTCAAAATGTAAATCTTTGCATAAACTAGTCCTATTTAGGACTAGTTTATGCAAAGATTTATATATATTCTGTATATGTATATTTCTGGTTAAAATTAGAAATTGTTACTCACAGATATAATTTCCATAATAATATACCTCTCGTTTACGTAAATAAATACTGTTTTATGTACCAAGTACTCTAATTTCAATCCGATGACATTTGTTACAAAACGCCTACGGAACCCACACATACTCAAGGTGTGCTACATTTACACACACAGCCACGAAAACTTCCAATACATTATATCTCCTGCCATAAATATGATGTGTCATAGTTTTTCATCATTCTGACACATCTCGAACTGTAATGATAAGATGTAGGACTAGATTATTATGACCTTTCTCAGATGGTATAAGTTTTTGTAAGGGCGAGATTCCACTGAAACGCGCACATTTGTTTGCGAACAAAAAATGGACGAAATCGGCGACAGTCCACGACTCTCATGTGTTCGTGCACTAAATTGAAATTTTATCTCAATTTTATTTTATTTTGAACATTTTTTCAAGGGTTGGTCAGAAACCAGAAAGTCTGACAACCAACCTTACCAAGAAGTATTTGGTTGAGGAGATCAGGCAGTCAGAGGTAGATAGTAGCTCCTTGTAAAACTGTTGTACTCAGCTGCTCCCGTTTAGACTGAAAGCCGACCCTGACAT
This sequence comes from Helicoverpa armigera, assembly GCF_030705265.1. Classification (NCBI taxonomy): domain Eukaryota; kingdom Metazoa; phylum Arthropoda; class Insecta; order Lepidoptera; family Noctuidae; genus Helicoverpa; species Helicoverpa armigera. The sequence goes on along the minus strand of NC_087140.1, from coordinate 7,977,352 downwards.
AGTTGGGAAAAGGCTAGGCAGATTTTTAGTTATCAGGCCACAATGGCTCAAAGATATAGAAAATGTTGGCACACATATGTTACTATTTACTAGAAAGAGAGTAGACCAGAAGAAATATTAATGTGCGCCACAGTACCGTACATTGCTACACACTGGTGGAATTCCGCCCTTAGAATATTTGAGAGTCCTTCAAAGTTGGTCGAATAAGTTTTATGTTCTATTCCATCAATGTTCTTGATGTCTCTTCAAGTTTTGTGGTGTTGAAGTAGAATACTGATCGAATGCCGTGGTTTTTCATAAAAAGGAATTCTGTATTTTCGTTATTATTTCTCTTATATTGTATCAAAATATAGATCAAATGATAGAATTTGACATACCAATTAGGCATTTAAATATAAATCGTTATACCAAGCCCTTATTTTTCGAGAAATCACTGTTTAGCTTTAAATTAATGAATAAGCGTAGGCTCCGACTGTAATTGTCTGCTAATTTTAAATAATTGATATTTAAGCTGGTCTCCTTTTTGACTGTCTTCACTACTTTGCTGGGACTGTCTGTTTCCAATAAGCCGTTTTTGGTGGCAATAAACAGCAATTAGTGCCCTGCTGTGAAAGGATCAGTCATTAATACACAAGACTTATGTAACTCACCAGAACCCCCCTTCTAAATTCAGGACATGCAGCAGCAGTGGTATGCACGCACTTCCTAGCAGACCTAGTGCTGGACACGCTAGCTATAGAGCGCTCAGCACACCTGGCAGATGTCATGATGTTCCAGCTTCAGTGCGCTATGGAGGAGAACTGTCTCAGCAGGAGTGCTTATGAGGTCAGTACAAATTAAACTGTCCTCCGTCATGTTGTCGCAAGCCTATAGCGGTGAATATGAACAAATACCTCGCTTGGTCCAGCAGTGTTCCTTTAAAAGCTGAACTCACGGAGGAAGCAAAGAGGTATAAGGGATGGAGGTCAGGCACCTTCTTGCAGGTTAAGTAACCTACAGTAGGCGGGACCATAGCAATCAGTTACTATTTTACTAACGAGGTCTTCGAGTTCCTTGAGACATCTGTCAAAGATTGGTCTTGATTGATTGGTTCTAAAAAATATAGGCAGCTTCCAAAGTAAGTGTTTGAGGGGGGTAGTAAAGTTCTTTGCCCCCGAACATCCGCATTTTAGTGACGCTACTTTCTTGGGAGATTTTGCGTTATGACAACTCCGCTAATCATTTTGTTTTCCATGGGTGAAATACAGACTTGTTTGGCACGTTTTCAGGTACAATTGAAAAATATCTATTTAAGTGTTATTTGAATGTTTTTAATAATAATATTTTATTTTACCGGTACCTTGGACCCTGTGCCCGATATCGGTGGCAACCTATTTTTTTATATTTTTAAATGTTTTTTATTTTTATATTTAATATTTAAAAATGTAAATAATATGTTTGAAAATAAATAAATGACAAGAAAATATTTTATTTTTATTTATCAGGTCCAGAAATTAATTCCTGACTGGCAGTACGAAACCCGTCGACTCCTGCGCTTCACAGCGGGGTCACTGAATGCTGGCAATGCTGATTTCAGACCTTACCTGCCGAAACATCTGTGGCAATGGCATTTGTGTCATATGTGAGTATTTGCTAATAAATTATTAATTGTAGAACACTTAGTGTTTTGGGCTAAGTAGCTTAGTACTGAGTGTAGTGTATAATGTTGCCTAAGCTCAGATGTAGATTCCCACAAAGTGAATTGATACATAGGTAGTTATGTAATCTTCAGAATCCCTCTCACTCCTCATGGATCCTCTCAAAATATATATAGGGATTTGCTATATATACCTAATTGCTACCAGTTGCCATTAGTGGCTTTCATCAAATACAAAGTAAATCGGTTTTCGCAATCCTTAAGACAAAACTTTTTATTTGTATTTTCATACTTATATTAAAAAATAAGAATTAATTAGTTTTGTCTTATGAATTACAAAAATCCTCCCAAGATTTAGTTGTTTAGATCTGCTGAAAAAAAGATAATAGCCGCGTCATACATAAGATCAATATTATCTGTTCTCATTTTAAGGAGATCAGCCAGCTTCGCAGGACATATTATAGTGCACGAGCATTTGCGCAGACACAGGTGCACTCCCTATTCCTTCACTCTCATAACCCGACGGAACGGCAATCCGACACGACCGGAAAGAGATCGTATCCTATCCTATCCTATACCGTATCCTTTCCAACTATCCGATTAAAGGAAAGACCAACTTTTATAAAAAGACTAGTAATTCATATACCTAATGACCTATCTCTTTCAGGCACTACCACAGTATGGAAGTATTCGCCACATTCGATGTTCTGGACGCCAATGGTCAAAGAGTGGCTGAAGGTCATAAGGCCTCCTTCTGTTTAGAAGACAACACTTGCAACCCTGGTGCTGAAAGGCAGTACTCCTGCAAGAATTATGGTGATCAAGGTATGGTAAAAAACTTCAAAAAAAGGCATCAAAAAGAATGAGCTTATTTTCGTATCTTTAGGGATATACCTATTTAATTTATCTTCATCTATACTAATATGTATTACGAAGCTGAAGGGTTTGTAGTGTGTTTTCATATTAAAACTCTCTCGAATTACTGAACCGATTTGAAAAAAATCCTTAATTGTTAAATAGCGTATTTATTGAGGAAGACTGTAGGTTTTATATCAGGGTGCGTGCAATAATTTCTTATAAATATAAAATGACATCTTCATATAAAATGTTGACTTTCTGAGTTCAAAGTTTCAAGTGATCTTGCACCTAAGCAAACATACATACGTATGTACATTCGCGTTATTACTTTGACTTTAACAATGACTTTAATACGCCCACAGCTCTGTTTTGAGGATTGCAGAGATCAAAGCCCTTTTATAATCCGTGCAATATTAAAGATTCGATTCTATCAAAGTGATCTTCTCGGTCAAAACAGAAAATTCTTAATTTAAGCATGCAGGGTTATTCAAGCCTTTGAGATTATGGATATTTTTAGGCTTTCTAATACCTAAGGATCCTTAAAACTTCAGAAAATTATGTTAATGAAAGTTTTGTCTTTTCAGGAATTTCAGTGAATTGTTCAGACGTATACATGTACAATATTGACTGTCAGTGGGTAGATGTTACTGATCTGGCACCCGGTGACTATCGTTTTAAGGTAAAGTGTCTCTTAAACCTTTTTAACCATAATAATTCTAACTAGAAACAGTCAGCAATAGATTTAAAGAAGCTTTAACTTTAATGGATGTTTCTGCAACTGACTTACTTTCTATATAAATGTTTGGTACACAGATGTACTAGCTAGAAAATGAGAAAAACATAAACTAATAATTTTTATTCGGATGCAGCAAGTAGCTTAATTGCTTACAGAAGCGATTATTTAAAAGATCATCAAAAAACCCCACTACTCGTCAGCTAAGTAAGAATGTTATTGCAGGACAAGTTTTCACCGTAACTGAAATACATATTCCAAAAATATCTACCACCTTTCAATCTGTATACCTATATCTGAAAATCATCTTGAGTAGTCAGTCTGGACAATAAAATTTGCTCTAAAATCGTCTCTAATTTTGATATCAGTTAACTATGACATACATATCTTAACATGGACCATAGATGCCGTAAATTTTAATAGCGGTCCTTCGAGCATTATAGACAGTCTTATCAACAATTCCTTACACTGCAAGTACTTGATGTATCGGTCACCAGAGACCTATTAAGATATAGAGGCGGTCGTTACTTATAGCTATATGTCACGATATACAAATTCCATATTCAAATTGTATGCACAAGCATGACAGTTCGATTCAAGGCTCCGGCTGAAATTGGTATGAGGGACTTAAAAAAATCATCGTGCATCGAAGAGCATGTAAATAAATAAATATTTATTTCAGACCAGGTACATATTTTTGTTAGTAACAATATACCTTTAAAACTTATGTAAATTAAAAAAAAATACTTTACGTTAAATGCTAATGTCGGTCTTGCACCTAATCTCTCTGTGGTCGTGTCGGATTGCCGTCCCATTGGGCTATGAGAGTGAAAGAATAGAGAGTGCACCTGTGTCTGCGCAAATGCTTGTGCATGTCCTGCCGTCGCCGTGGCCGGAATGATATTTTAATATGTTTTTTTTTTCATTTTTCCAGGTAGCAGTAAATCCTCATGCTAGAGTGGCTGAACAGAGTTATCATAACAATGCAGCATCATGCACGTTAAGGCTTTCCACTACTTTCGCCATGGTGTATGGATGTCAACTCGAAAGACCTTGATAATGATTCAATTATACGTTTTGTGCTAAAGGAAGAGTTTTTAACCGATTCCCAAAAAAGGAGGTTTTCAGTTTATCATCGACTTTATGGACACATTAATAAATAACATGTCTTATTCATTATGCCCTCTGAAAACTGAAAATAATATTCAAAACGTACCGAAAAAGTTTAAATTTGTTTTTTTTTGTATATACATTTTGAAAGAGAAAAACTATATAACCATCCTCTTTTTTGCTATTTTTCGGTCTAAATTCGTTATTAGTTTTTGGGTGGTTTTAGTTAGAAAAAAACAAGATAAAGATTAATTTCTATGATTTTATTCATGACTTATTAATTACTATCACAATGTCATTGTACAAATTAACAAATACATATTGAGCTGACAGAGATTACCTACTCCAAATTAACTTAATTTAATTAAAATATAAAGGCATAAATTAATTGTAGTTTAGCTTTATAGGATAGTAGATTGAAATTCAAATCCAGTAAAAAGTGAAAACTCATATTAGAACGTATTTTAGTTCTTTTTTTAATTAAAAATATTACGGTTTTAAAGACAAACGTCAAAAATTTGTCCATTCATTAAAAAAGTGTACATTTATGTACCTACGATATTATAACCTAACTTTACTAAGTAAACACAATATTTACAAAGAAATTGTCACAAAACATAAAAAAAAACCTTTACCTAATTCGTACCTAAATAAATACATTCAAGTTTTACATCTACAGTTTTTGAGGCAAAAACACTAACTACATGGTTAACCAAGAAAGAAAGAATGTAGAAAAAAAAACACTTTTTGAAAGTGCTGTTAACTTTGAAGAAAATTTTGAAAATGTGTCGATACTAGTTGTTTAAGTCACTAATGTCTGTATTGCTACATTATGCATTTCCATTTAATCCATATATGTCAATAAGATATAGAGAAACTTTTTTGCATATATATCAATAAGATTGCCAAAAAAAAAACGATATTTCGTCATACATGTTCACGTTTGCTCACTCTATATTTTTCTACTCTATGAAAAACGGCATGCTACTACTAGTGTACCTTTATTATATCCTTATCATAATACCTCGTAATTAAAAGGAAAATTCAAGTCGAATATACAAACCCACCCCTTTGCAATTTACCTGCACCAAAACGAAAATAGCCATAGATAGATAGATATAGAAAACTTTTGAGCTGGTCTATCTAAGAAAAAATATTCATAACTCTGGACCAAGTTTTAATATTTAGCAAAAAATATTTGTTCATGTTTAAATCTAAAACTAAATTGGTTTTCTACCTACTTCACACTCTGAAAATCTAACCCACAAATTCTAGACTACGACATGACTAAACTATCTTCTAAAAACCAAGCATTGAGCAAATTCACAAAAGCCTTAACTATTAAATGTTGAAGACACTTCAGCCCTTCTTGAATTTGAGGAGTAGGATACTCGTGGTGAGGTAGACTGCTATCCAGGTGGCTATGGAGATGAAGCCAGCGGAGACAGTTGGGGTGCTGATGCCCCAACCTCGTTGGAGCATGGAGCGAAGACCCTCGGTGGATAACGTGAGGGGGAGGAAGTAGCTGATCCATTGGAGGATAAAGTGCATACCTGGAAAAGAAAGTAAGTATTAATTAAAGTTTACTTTGAGTCTCAAGAAGTCTTGATGACAGTTTTTAGAGGTACCCTAAATTGCAATACCGTTTGCGGCAAATATTTTTGCAATTCTGAAGTTAGCTACTTAATGTCCCAAGCATGCGCAGTAGTGTTTTGTTTATATATTTTCTGGCCATTATGAAGTCAATAGTACCTAACTTCGGATAAGCAAAGCTTCACGACGAGATTAGTACGAAATAAAGCGCAGAGAGTCAAATAGCTTATTAACTTTAGAATTACAAAGTTAAATCTATGTTGCAGTATTTCCTTAATAACTTAAAACGTTGAAGAGCAGGTCTTACCTTCAATAGGCCAGATGATTCCACAAAGCAGCACCATAGGCAAGAATGATCCCAGAGCCAAGTATGTGGCTGTTCTGTCAGTGTCACAAATTGTGGATACCACGAAACCTGCAGACAAAAAAATATTTAAATACATGTAGATTAAGTCACTATTTGATTGAAAAGGCCGTGGTCAAGTAACAGGTGGACTGGTCAATCGTTGGTAATGTTTAGGTTGGCGCAATCGGACTGTGGATGAGTGACTTCCATGCTTCAGAAGTTACAATAAATTAGTAGCTCTCGGCTGTCACTTAAACATCTTTAGCCGTTGTTGGCAGTCAAAAGCGAGGATATGAAATTGCCCGGGTAACGACTTGAGAAGGTCAGATAGACAGTCGGACTATTTGGTACACTGGCTCACTCACTCAGCTGCATTCAGTTAGACTGGACACCGACCCCGACTTTGTCCGAAAAAGGCTAGGCAGATAATTTTTACATCTAGAGCTTATATCACTTTATTACATAAACACCTTTTACTTCCACTTTAAAATACCCATTAACAACTTACCAAAAGTCATGCCACAAAGACCAGTCAGCACTGTGAGGAAGATCACCCAGCCCACTGGACCCTTGATGGTCAGGCCGAAGAGTAGGAAACCAAGGAGTAGCACCATACCAGACTGGAGGAACATGATCAGCATCTGAACGATGACGTGGGAGAACAGGATCTCGGTACCTGAGAAAAATGGTTAGAATTAAATAGCTACAATATTGAAGAGAAAGAATAATACTGAGAGAGGTCTGAAAAAGTGTCAATAGAAAAAAGGGTGCAAAAACTATTTTGATACTTTAACTTTTTTTATTATTTTGAAAGGTAGTACATAGTAAATGTAGAGGTAGATTTGTAATATATTGAATAGGTATGTAGTTGTATAAATAGGAATGTAAATATCATTAAATAAATTAATACAAACTATGTTTATAAACTTAAAGTCACTTTCTATTACTTAAAATCTACAAACTAAAATAAAAGAATAAAATAAATAGCCGAGTGTTAGGCGTCAAAGATTTTAACTAGGTATTTTTTTCTTCGCATGGAGTGAAGGTGAATGATATTTCAAAGTAATCTCATTTTTATTTTTAATATTTTATTAATTCTAATGGTTTCCTTTTCAAACCAAAATTATATTTCAGCTATTGGAGTTATTAGATTTTTCGCGGAAAACTCACTTTTATTTTGCGAAAATGCCAACTTTGTAATTCTCCGAAAGTACGCCATAGGTTATTGACCCTTACGTTTCTCCCGACAAAAAAATGAAAACAAAACACTTGTAATTTTAATATCAGACCCACGAATAAAGATAAAACCTACCACCATTTGTACCTATCTTTATAACACCTTTAGATATAAAGCATACTGCAAACTTTTAGTCGGCCGATAGTTTGTTTGGGCTCATATATCAGTATGAAAATGAATGGACTACCATTCATGTGCACACTAGTGCACATTACAATGATCAGGTAGTTAGCCAGTATCATACCGACTGAACACATTTCGAATGGAATCAAGATCAAAATCAAAATCCAAAATCGTATATTCAAACTTGACTGCAAGACAGCACTTTTTGAACGTCAGAAATTTACAAAAGACAGTCCCCAAAACGCACACCCGTCACCACTTCCTATGTGTTTTTGCTGGGAAGAAGTTTTTTGCCAATCATCGGGTCAACTGTCGGCCGACTATTTAGTCTGCAGTTTGCTACTCTTTACACTTTAGCAATAAAAACTAATAGCTACATTAAAAGGGCTAAAACACCTAATTCTGTGCAGGCGGTTATCCGCCCTTTCATTCTTCAGTTTGGTCTAATAAAATTATATTGAGGTGAAAATGTTAGTTCTGTCTGTTGTAACCTTGGATGAAAGGTAGGATAGGATGGCCTTGGTCAGATTCAGAAAAGTTTGGAATTAATGATATCTTCCAAAACTAAATTAACTTATTCAGCTTCTTATTTGGGAATTTACAAGCACTTATAAATGTCAAAAATATAAATAAGTTTAATTCGAATTGATAATACTGTTAGTCAAGCAAACACTTTTTTATGGCATTAAAAAGTATTTTTTAACTCATTATTATTTTTCAACTCGTTAAAGCTACCCCTAAACTTGATAAAATAATATTTATTTATTTATGTAGGTAAGTAAATTCTTCCGCAACAATAATAACATTAACCTTAGGCAAAATAACCATCTTTTACACCCAAACGAAAACATTTGTATTTACCCCAAAAACAAGGGTAAAAAAACTTCCCCAAAGTCAACAGAGTTATTAATTTTTATTAATTCAACCGTAATAATTGGGTGGATAGGGTGAAAATCTGATTAGGAGTTTACCTCAAAGAGTAATTGGGTGCCATTTACAATAAGCCAGTTTTGAACACTGATTAAACTTGGGTTCCGTAACTGACTTCTAAACTGACTCCTGTACTATTAAACTAGTTAAAACAGTTTAAATAGGTTAGGAGCCCATGAGCATTGAGTTAATTTGTTAATGTTTGTGTAGGATATTTTTGTGGTAGCGTTTCGAATAAAATATGAATTTAAATTTTTTTTATTACTTACTAGGAAACCACTGTCTCCGCAAAAAATTATCTTAAGCCTATTGATAAAATCAGAATGAATCTCTGTGCAGTTGTTTTTGGACTTATCATAAGTAGACAGACTGTCAGATACAGTGGATTTTAATTTGTTAGTTGCTTAGTTATCAATTTCACACACCATAATGACATTATACACATAAATATAATATTCGATTTCTGTTCAACTTGTACTTATGTATATGGAAAACTTACCAGTGATTCCTGAAACTAATGACCTCTCCAGGATTCCCTCGTTTCTTTCAGCCAACATGGAGCCAGAGGTCAGGGCAACAGCCAAGAAAAACACGATACTGTGGACAAGACATATATTAAGTTTTTCATTCATTTCAATTTTCTTTATTTGTGGTAACATATCTTCTGTGAACAACACTAACCTTCTAACTATCACGGTTCATGAAATACTGCCTGGTGATAGACGGACGACGAAGTCTCAATAATAGGGTCCTGTTTTACCTATTAGGTACCCCCAAAATCACCTTTAATGCCGATAAATATAAGCACTCAAAATTCCTATCATGTCTTACTTTACGCCAAAAATCCTACCATGTCTTTAGGCTAAAAATCTAACACGAAGACTCAAGTCTTCAAACCAAAGATTTTAAATCCGCCAGCAGTTTAAAAACTAAAAACTTGTAAGCTATGATAAAATATGTTAATACTTACGTAAGAATAACACCGGGACCGGCGAAGTCTGTAAAGTTTGGTACGTCTAATCCGTAGATAGGCTTGTTGAACTGAAAAAATAGGTAGGCTTTAAAAAATCCTTACTTATACTTATATAGCGAGATCTGAAGGATCTTGGGCTATTAATACCTATTACAAAATCGACACCTAAAAGAGAAAACCTCGTTAATTAGAAATAACAACTTTTTAATCGGAAGATCGGATTCGAAACTGAATATGGAGCAGAAATCTAATTTCTGAGGGGTTCATTCTAAGACGTCGAAATGCGAAAGTAACTCTGTGTGTTGTACAGACACACGCTATAATGCCTGAATTGTTTAAGATGATATTTGACACAGACGTAGTGATACCCTAGAGACGAATATAAACTATGGCCCGTGAGTCAAATCACGAGCGGAAGCTAGTACTTATTTTAAATCAGTTCAGTCTATTTACAATTAAACCATAACCTAACCAGCTTTTGCCATATTTAAGTTCATTCAATATTACAATTCATTGAACTTTAAGATTCCTAATATCCTAATTTGATGAATGAAATTTATTTTAAGAAAATCATAATTTATTAACAGTGATCTAACGGCCTTCCCCTTTAACTTTTAGACTTTCAACAAAATAAGCCGATTAACAGGGAATTTTCATTAATTCAAGTTGGTTCATTCAGAAGCAATCAAGTTCAAACCAGTGGTGTTATTTTCTGATTAGCAACCTGCTTTGGAAAGCAATGTAGCATGTGGTTTGGTCATCATTACTGCTTTTGTGAGGTCAGAAGTCAGATTTACTGAAGCACAATCATTATTCACACACACATATTCGCAGAATGAGAAAATTACAGACGTACAAAAAATGATTCGGACGTCGCATTTTCCAAAAATGACACAAGGCACAGTCGATTTTGATCAAAATGTTTAAGAACCACCGCTGTTACACCAGCTTTCGTAACAAAAATATTATCTAAATCGGTTCATCCACTGGTTACCTTAATAATTACGCGTATCCATACCCATATTCTTGTGAACGTTAGAAAAGTTCAATATAATCCAAGTTAAAGTAATTTCTCATCTCATTTACAGTCATTCTTTTGATTGATCATCATAATACACTTACATGTACAGGAATAGACATGATCCTGGGAGGCAGCTCGCAGACCTCGGCCAGATGCTCAGTGGCTTCCATGAAGGCCAGCTGCAGGTCTCTGCTCAACATCCACTCCACTTGCTTGTCTGTTAACAAGAGAAGTAGGTAAATTAGCTACATGCATATAGTTAGGTGCTAACATAAAAAGCTAAAGAATTCATTTGTTGGTTGAACCAACATGCTGAACCGGTTTGAAGTAATATTTGAGCGAGGAGGCTTAAGGCTACGTTTTTATCCATTGCCCGAAGTCGTTTCCACAGGACACCGATGAAATAAATACAAAAAATGTGCCAAAGGAAATATGTAATTGCATAGTTTTTTGGTCCATCTTATTATGAAAACGTTGGTATAAGAATTTAATACATAGTTTTAAAGTAAATGAAGTTTCCAATTTAATAGCTCAAACATACGAAAATAAGATGAAACATCTTCATTCCCATCAAGGGACACCATCCACTAGATATAGAAAACCACAAACAAACCCCTACCGACCCCATACATATAACCCTTTGCCTTCAGTAAACAAGAAAGCAGGGGGTATTTATTACCCCCAGCAATAAAAGTCACCCGGAAACCTCTAATAACGGCACATTAATTTTAAGAAAACCCAAAACTAGGGGGTCGAAGAGACCTCGTGATTGACTGTTTAATTAAAGGTAGATTTTCTGAAGGAAGATAATAACTATATTTCGTACTAGTTGAGTGGTTAAATTCATATTAAGTTTATGAATTGCATAATTTAAGACTCTTAAGGTGGTAGTATGTTCTTATATAGGTTTCAAATGGTGTAGAATTGATAAGAAAAACACACTGCAAACTTTTAGTCGGCCGATAGTTTTTTTGGTCACATAAATTAGGTATTTAAGGGTTTATTACACTTGACTAAATTCAGTCGTCTAAATGATTCAGTCACTAAATTCAGTCAAATGTAATCACATTTAGGAAGGTAGGTTTTATTAAATAATTTAGAAACCTAATTAGACATACCTAATAAGATGACTGAATTTAGTCAAATGTAGACTCAGTATGGATAATAGTTCACATACTTATTCTTAACAAAGATCAGAAAACTGGCTGATATCAGACCGACTAAAAAGTTTAAGAACCTTAATGAAAACACAGAAATTTTCAATTTCAAAATATTATTTTCCCTAAGATTCCTTAGCGTAGCTTCATTCATCTTTTCCTTAATCAAAATCTGAGTAAATAAATAATTTGGGAACTTCATAAGCCACCTAATGGAGATCAAACAATACTTCTTAATCCTGACCGTGGTTAAGTAAATAAACAAAGCTTTAATCTCCGTCTGAACCCGGTTCACCTCAAACCGGTTCAACGGACGCCATCAAGCAAGCGATCAAAAGTAACGTTTGTTTTGAATAAATACGTTTTGAAAAATAAATGTAATAATTTAAAAAGATTGAATTAATTTATTTTGTGATTAAATGTGATTGCATGTGACATTTTAAATGTATTTGAGAAAAAAAGAAAGCCGTTTTGACCTAACGGTTAAAGTAGCCTCTCAAATTCGAGTGTGTGGGTTCGATTCCAGGTCTGGAAAATATCAAATCTTTAGAAGTAATAAATATTATGTACTTTCTAGGTATATCATGGAGGATACTATGACTCTTTCAAGGTACTTTCTAGGTATATCATGGAGAATACTATGACTTACTACAAGACATTTTAAGGAAACCTTACACTATATTAGCGACTAAGAAAGTAAATCCCATAGGGAATTTTTCGATCCAACAATATAAAAATCTAAGAATCTACTATTCTTAAGAAATAAACTAAAAGTAAGCCACAAATTAAACTACGTTACAGTCCGCAATTTCTAGAAAAAACTTACTAGGAAAGTTAAAAGATACTTTTTATATTCCCAAACCTTTTTGGAAAGCCCACAACTGGGAATAAAAAATAAACTCTCCAAGGAGGTTGAGTGTGTTCTTTGGTATGTTATGGGAACTTTTTGGTAAGAAACTTATTACATACTCAAGGTTTGTTAGACACGAATAATTTATAAGTTACCTTTCGTGTGTAAGATGTTTTACCTAACATTATGTAGATAGTAGAATTCCACTCGCGTCCCAAGGGAACTATTTCTTGCATCCGGATAAAAAAGATACAAAATGTAGCATTTGTGTCGCAATTTATATTTATTATTGTCAAGAAAGGGCGAGAGAGGGCGCTACTGTGCCAATGTTTACTTCGGCTCCGTATTAAAAGTGATCTCAAAATAAAAATAAGTGAACTTACTCAGTGGAAAAGACAAAAGTGAAGAGACAAATAAGTGACTTACAACATATATCGTGGATAACGTCTTACATTGTGGGAAAACTCTGTAAACAGTGAGAATTGCGTGAATGTGAACTATCCGTGTTTCGTGTTTAAACAGTTACATCTCCCTTAATTTAGACAATTTGAAGTGAAGGACTAACTAAAACTGATGCAAATCGTGAGCTTTCATAATTCTAGAAACCGTTTGTCAATATAAAAGTGATATAAATAACCCTACTTCATCGATACCGGGATGACTTGCACAAATTAGAAGTTTAGAAGTGGCACAACTGTTCAAAGAGACTAGCGACATCTGTGGAAATCTACTCGTACCACTAACACAAGTCGGAACCATCTTCGATCTATGATCGATCTGCTAAGTGAACAGAGATATCAACAAAGACACTAGCGACACCTGTGGAAATCTGCCCGTATCACTAATACAAGTCAAAACCATCTTCGATCTACGAGCGATCCAACAACCTTAGCAAGCTGACTCAGGAACACAAGAGGGCGCTAGCTTAACCAAAACAACCACTTGAACAACTGTAGTAGGTACAGAACAAGTTAAGAGATGGAGGAAATAATGCACGAGCTTCGAAAAATTCGAAGAGATTTGGACGAACAGAAAACCGCAATAGAAAAAAGTGGGGAAAAAGTGACCGAAAAAGTTACGCAAAATATAAACAGTATATTGGAAGACAAGTTTAAACTATTCAATGAAAAATACGAAGATCTAAGGGAAAAATGTGAAAACCAAGAAAAGCGACTGTATTTTCTGGAAAAACAGGCAAGAAAAAATAACATCGTCTTTTTCGGAATAAAAGAAGTGGAAACATCATATTTTAACCTAGAAATTCTCATAATGAACTTTATCAAAGAACATTTTTCTCAGGACCTGGATCGCAGGGATATTCAAGAAGTGAGAAGAATAGGCAAGAAGGGAGAAAGACCTCGACCAATAATTGTCACTTTTTGTACACTTGGCACAAAAATAAATTTATTTAAAAATAGAAATGCACTAAAAGATACCGGTTACTATATAACTGAAGATTTTCCACAAAATATTCTGGAGAAGAGGAAAGAGCTTCAAGAACAAGCAAAAATCGAAAGGGAAAAGGGAAACCTTGTAAAAATAAAATACGATAAGCTTGTCATAAGTGAAAAAAACAAAACAGCTGGAAATAACAAAAGAATGCTTTCAACTTCACCTGAAAACAAAACTACAAAAGGAGCTGAAACAAATACACAGGCTAATAAGAAAAATAAATCTCAAACGCAAACAAGAAGAACTTCAAGCCTATCGGAAGGCATTTTAAAACCGGCAAAACCGGGCATGCTGAATTACCTGGTCAACAGGAACACTATCAGCTCATCAGATCTACAGCAAAATAACAAAGTTAATATATAGCAACTACCGCCCCCCTCTCGCAACGTTAACAAACAGCAACCACTATCAGAAAACCTAACTCATCTTCCAAGCCGGCTGGTCACCGTGGAAGATCATGACCAAACCCTCCAAACAACCCTCCACAAAATGAAACCCCACAAAATACGTTATATATTCTGACATACAATGTTAGAACACTTTCATCATATGAAAGTTTGATAGAGCTAAATGAAGCTTTCAAAGAAATTAAATACGACATTTTAGGTTTAGCAGAAACAAGAAGGAATGGAAATATGATAGAAGAGTACGAAAACTTCATTCTCTGCTACACAGGTCATACACCTGGAAGACATGGAATAGGTTTTATAGTTAAAAACCATCTTAAAAATAATATAGAAAGCTACATTGGCATTTCTGAAAGAGTAGCCATATTGAACCTGAAATTTGAGAGTACTAGATTATCCATCATTCAAGTCTACGCCCCTACTGCACAAGCAAACGAGAATGAGATCGATGACTTCTATGCGACAGTAAATAGGGCAATGGAACTAGTACATAAAGACTTCATATTGATGGGTGACCTAAATGCTAAAATTGGGATACCAAAAAAAGAGGAGCATTTAATCATGAAAGGTCACGGATACGGAATTAGAAACGAGAGAGGACAAAGATTAATCGATTTCGCCATTGAAAACCAACTGTCAATTTTAAACACCTTCTTCAAGAAAAAACACAAACATAAATGGACCTGGCGATCACCGGATGGAGCGTACAAAAACGAAATCGACTTTGTACTATCAAACCGACCACGTTTGTTCAAAAATATAGAAGTACTCAACATTAACTACCCTTCGGACCACAGGCCAGTAAGAGCTACAATATCACACGATACACTTTTCAAAAAAAGTAGAACAAAGTTTGCTAACTGTCAACAGAATATAATAAAAAGTGAAGAAGAAATCTCCAAGTTCAAAGAATACCTAAACTCTTACATATCGAAAGACCAAATGTTAGCTGAGACTATTGTCCCAGTTCAAAAATATTACGACAACTTAATTAAAATCATCACATTAAGCTTACAAAACGCCCGAGCAGCACAAAACCCAAAGAAAGTCCACAAAATATTTTCAGAGCGTACATTAAAACTTTTTAAAAGAAGACAAGACCTGCAAAAAAGTTCAAATAAAACTAGAGCAACAAAAAACGAAATCTCGGCGCTTTACAAAGTTGTAAACAAATACATAAAAAAAGATTACGCCAACTATAGATACAAAACTATTGAAAAACATTTACGCCAAACTGGAAGCACGAAAAAGGCATATAAAGAGCTGAAATCAAATAAAACCTGGATAGAAGAGCTAAAACGAGGTGAAATAGCCAAAAAGAATCGTGGCGACATCATCAGCATAGCGACAGAGTTCTACAGAGATCTCTACAGCACAAAAGAGCCAGCAGACACTAGCCACGAGAACCTATGTCACAACAGTGATGGCAACGTACAAAAAAGTCTGAAAATTGATGAAAATGACGTCATTGAGGCATTGAATAAACTGAAACTAGACAAAAGCCCGGGCTCGGATAACCTAGTAAACGAGACTCTAAAGATAGCCGCTCCAGTACTAGCTACACCTTTTACAAATTTGTTTAACTCTATCCTCGAATATGGTGAGACACCCACGCAATGGTCTGAATCTAATATAATTCTCTTATACAAAAAAGGCAACCCGAACGATATAGGGAACTATAGACCAATAAGTCTGCTGCCGAGTACATACAAGCTATTTTCTACAATCCTTACCAAAAAAATTAGCTCTTCGTTGGAAACAAGACAACCTGTCGAACAGGCAGGATTCAGAAAAGGCTTCTCCACCATCGATCACATCCACACACTCGAACTTCTCATTGAGAAATACCAAGAGAGAAGAAGACCACTGTACTTGGCTTATATTGATTATAAAAAAGCATTCGATTCGGTGTCACACAACTATATCTGGGAAACTCTAGCAACACAGAATGTGGAAAATGAGTATATAAGAGTAATCAAAGCATATACAAGAAGAGCAAAAGTAGAGTTAAACTAGAAACAGCCGGCTCTTGGTTTCCTATAAGGAGAGGCGTGAGACAGGGTGACCCACTGTCCCCTATACTATTTATAGCCACATTAGAGTCGATAATAAGCAAGCTTAACTGGAACAAATGTGGTATAAAAGTAGAATCAAAGTATTTAAGCCATCTACGTTTTGCCGACGACTTGGTGCTGATATCAGAGACAGGAAAAGAACTACAACACATGGTAAAGTCACTAAATAAAGCGAGCAAGCTCGCTGGGCTAGAAATGAACCTCTCTAAAACTATGGTAATGACCAATAACACCAAGGTACCAATTTACGTCGACAACATTCCTCTCCCATATACGGAAAAATACATCTACCTAGGCAAACAAATAAGCTTCGACAGGCTAAACAACTACCAGGAAATTGAGCGCAGAGCCCAGCTGACATGGAATAAGTACTGGAGCTTCAAAGAAATATTTAAGAGCAACATGCCAATTAAATTGAAGACAAAGGTCATGAACTCCTGCCTTATACCATGCCTAACCTATGCTTGTCAGACATGGAAGTTCAACAAAAACGTCAGAGAAAAAATTATAACATGCCAACGAGGAATGGAGCGGAGTATGCTTAACATTAAGAGAATAAATAAAATTAGACATACAAAAATACGTAACATCACAAAAGCAACAGACGGTTTAGCACAAGCTCTGGCGTTAAAATGGAAGTGGGCCGGACACATAGCACGCCTGCAAGATCACAGGTGGACAAGAAAAGTATCAGAATGGAGAGGGCCAGTGGGCAAAAGAAAGAAAGGGAGACCTTACAACAGATGGGAGGACGAAATAAAACGCATAGCGGGTCCAAACTGGATGCAAATAGCGCAATCCAGAGAAAACTGGCTATTTTTGGAGGAGGCCTTTACCTGCAGAGGGGTTCCTACAGATTAATAAAACATAATATTATGTAGTAAAAGCGTGCATATAAAACGTGGAACTACTAACTTATTTAAATTTTTATTTTATTTGTGTTATTAAAACTTTTCGATACTACAATAAACAACTAACTTTTGTAATTGTGTATTTTCTGAAGGAAATAAAAGGCTTTTTTATTTTTTATTTATTTATTATTGTCAAGAAAACATTGTTTGTTAGTTTGCACCGTAAAGGCTTCAAAACTACTGTACCGATTTCAAAAAATTGCACTTTTTAAAAACTACATTATTACTGGGTTACATAGGCTGTATTTTTTGGAGCTAGTTTCCAAAAGACGCGGTTGAATCCGCGGAAAACCGGTAAGTTATCTGTATAAACTTCGCATTTTTTTTTCAAGACACAAAAAACAATTGAAAAACTCAACTGGGAACATTTGTACCATTAATTCTAAGGTCTCTTAGTCCCTTCCGTAGTCGTGTCATCCTAAGCACCTCATTCGTTACAATGAGTGCCAGTTGTCTTAATTTTCGTAGAGTACCACTTTACGGAAAAAAACTTGAGGTAAAAGGAATTTTTCTCACCATTTTTTTATCGTGGATATATTTACCGTTTAACGTATGTGTTGGTAATAAATGTAATGTGGTGTGAGTTACCCTTTGGGAAAGGCTGTCATGATCTTTCATGTATTTTATCTTTCGCTAATGTAAATATCTTCTCATATTATGAATTCCAAAAGTAAGGATGTATGTGAACGCGCCCAAACGCTCTGCGACGGAACGCATCCAGTACAGCGGGGCGCGGGGGGGCCATAGACAGAGCAGCATAGCATGCGCATTACCGCTCGACACGCTCAGTGCCATTTTTATTAATACGTTATATTGGTACAGTATTAAGTTGAGCCTTTTATTTCTCTCAACATATGTATATAGGTATGTATGTTTGTTAGCAAAAACAGCATGATGGTTTTTGATGAAACTTAGGAATAGCATAGATAATATTATTTCAGATATTAAGATACATGTAATGGCTAATTTTCATATACCTATCCCTCGCAACGCATACAGGCGTCGTTTAGTATATGTATCCCTCAAGATGCGGGTAAAACCATGGAGGGAAGCTAGTAAAAAAAAGGAAATCCCTATTCCTACTGATTTATACAAAAAAAATTATAACTGAAAAAAAGGGAAATAAAACGGAAATCTAAATTGATTCCCATAATTTGCATGGCCGTATCTACTACCATTCTAAATTAGACCCTACTAACAAGAATTTAAAGTCTATTATTTTTATAGCAAATTTTAATAGGAAAAAAAATATCAGGAAAGCTCCAATCACAGTGATTAGGGTGTAAAAATCTTATTAAAATGCAAATTGTAGGGGAGCCCTTGTTTTTAATCACTGACCTGCGTTTAATTAAGGTAGCGTACACAACATCCGTAGATAAAGTCCTTAGGTACTAATATTTTGGATGTGAAAGTAATTCTGACTGTCTGTCGCGCTTTCACGTTAAAACTATTGAATCGATTTAAAAAATGTAGGTACACATAACACATCCAAAAATATAAAAGAGGATATTATTTTTACTATTTTTATGCGGATGCAGGAAGTAGTTGGCTTGGGATGTAAGTGGAACAGTGTTAAAAACTCCGTTTGTCCCGCTCTTGGAAAGACTCCCTCCTGGACACGATCTCCCGAAAAGAGTTTGGCAGTCCTTAAACAGACTCCGAACGCAGGTCGGCCGAAGCAAAGACAATCGGTCCAGGTGGGGTTTCACGGGCGGGGCGGACCTTGGGTGCGAGTGCGGGGCTGCTATGCAGACCATGTCCCACCTCATCGCATGTCCGCTGTGCCCTGAAACGTGCTCGCGGCAGGATCTCATGAGCGCATCCGGCCGTGCTCTCGCTGTAGCGGCATATTGGGCTGACAAAGTGTAGTCTCACTATAAGACATGTCATCGACACGAAAGAAGAGAAGGAGTGTTAAAAAGGTAGTATAACTAACAACCTGGGAATCAAACCCGTGACCGTAGACGAGTACCTACAAGCAGTCGTAATACCTATAGGTATTTACTAAATATAGAATTTTAATTTATCTAGTAAACATACACAGTCTATTGATTTAAGATGTAAATATAGATATCTGTACATAAGCGTCCATATTTTGCTAAGACGTCGCCGCGTCGCTTCATAACACAATAATATAAAATAATTAAATCATTCATTCAAAACATCAGCCACTTAGCCACCCACATTTACTTGTAAACAAATTAACATGTTTTATTAGCTTAGGATCTCGTAAAGGGATTGCGCACATGCAAACAAACATGTCTGTTTGTTCGTTCGCTTGTTTGTGCCAAATACGGCAATATGGCGGATCCATGGAGTAAGGAAAGATGAATGGAGTTGCCATAAGGTAAGTAGGTCAGGCGCCTGCTTCTAGGTCAAAATACATACGATGGGCATGAGCAAAAGATCACTTACAAGTAAACTAGGGTGAGCGTTTGGGTCCTTTGAGACATCTATAAAAAAATATTGGTATTACAAAAAATGATCGAGTCCAAAAGAGGCGTACAAGGGCGAAGACAGTAACGCCTCACACACCCGTATTCTAGCGCGCTATTTTCTTAGGAGATATTACATTACGGCACCTTTTTTATGGGAAATCATCAAAAGACTCCTCCCGCTGTGGATTAGCAGCCTGAGGGAGTGTCAGACTCTTACTGACTTAAACCTATGTATCATGTTCCTTCGAAGGCCTTTTATGTACCAGGGCCTCGGTAACTCTTTCGAACAATCCCGTTATGACATCTCCACTAGTCATTTTCTTCTCCATGGTTTTGTACCAAATACGGCAATATGGTGGATCGGAATCCGCTCAAACGTTTCGACGCGAATTGGGACAATCATTCGGGTGTACGATTATTTGTAAGTATGTGGGCTATGTCTTTGAAAATTACGTACTTATGAGATTGTGTTACGTAGAAATGTTTTTCTTTGTATTGTTACAAACCTACAACGTAATTTTTTATAGATGCCTGTCCTTTTATATTGAACACACTCTTCTTAGTTTTTATTTTTATGATTGAACCACCTGTTCTACGCAGTTCCAACCTTATCATGAGGGAACTATTTCTCACTCTCGGATGTAAACGCTTGTCCTTTTTAGGCTCTAGGCTACCTGTACTAAATTTTATTTCAATACGTTCAGCAGTTTTAGCGTGAAAATCAACTATTATATACTTCCACATATTATAATAGGTATTGATAAGGATTGTGAATAACTTCAGAAATACAAACGCTCCTCACAAAATGACCAAACCATCAACCATTCATTAAAAACTGTCTTTAAAACTCTAATTAACTACTGACCCAAATACAAAATAAAGCAGAAAACTCAAAACAAACGTGGGTACCTAATGAAAAAAATACGAAATTCCATTACTGCATACAGGAACTCGAAGACACACGTTTGAATTACAAATGGGTAATGGGGGAATGGGGAAATGGGGAGGTTATTTTTTCATGTCTTTTGTTTGAACCCCTTCAGTATAAAATTTTAATTAAAATGGAGCTTTATGAATTTCTATGAGTTTTGTTTCATTGTTGGGGTTTATGAAGCTGACGAACAAAAATTATTTGCTGCAGGTTGTTTGAAAAGCCGTTTTTAATTTTTGCGAGGTTTTTTGGTCGAAATTAAAGCTCGAAGAAAATAACCCCAAATATGAGTTTTTGAATCGATGTATAAAAGTATGTCAGTCTATGCGTTTTTTAAATAGAAAATTTTAATTTTTTTACCTATAAGAGTAGGTCTCTTTCACAAGATTCAGAACTATTATCGGGTAGGTACGGGTTTTTTATCATGTATGGAATTATACTCTTTCTTTCTCATTACATAATGTAAGGGCAATTCAAAGCATATGGCTACGTTCCTTTCATCTCTATCTCACAACATAAAAATCTCAAAATATAAATTGTTCCGTGAAACTTTAAGTATCAAGAACTTGAGCACAAATAAAAACAATTAAAAATCATCCATAGTCAACAATTTTTTCAACTGTTCTTTTCTATCTTCTTAAATGCAAAGGCCACAAAATATAACTCACCAGTCTCATCCATATGCGCTTCCATGTCAGAGTTCTTCACAGTCCAGAAGTTAGCATGCCTTGGGTCTGTGATCCTCAGCTGCAAGGACTCGGAGAAGTTCGAGTGGAACACCAGCACTGCCCTCGCTTTGCCGTGAGCTGATTCTTCCATTGCCAACTCTTTTGATGGGTAGTATATCTGGTGGAAAAGAAAAACATGATTAATTAATTGCACTATATTTATACTTACGTAATTTATGTAAGTTTTTTGTAAGACTTGCATTACATTATGCTAGCATAAAAAATGCTATAAGTTATTTCAGGAACTGTTCCGATTTGAATAAATATTTCAGTGTTAGATAGCTCACTATTTCAGTGTTAGTGCGTGAAGAAGTTCCCACCACTGGCAGAACCTAGTACATAGCTATCCACAGTACCTATCCACATATTGTAAATCAATTATTTTGTAATTTTTCATCACTTGATTACTCACCAAATTCGATTGCCGTTTCGACAAGAAGTCCAGATACTCGCAACTGAATCTCGTCAAGTTCCACTCATAGGTATTAGGGTCCTGAGGGCAGAGGTTCTTGTTGTAATCGCAGAGGGGTTCCGTAGAGTTGACCTCATAGTTCACCACAGCAATGGGCAGACCCACTGGGTAGTGGCCAATGGCGAGGCAGAAGAATATCATCTGGGAGACTGGGAGGCCGAGGAGGAAGGCTAGAGCACTGGAAGAAAAAAACAATAGGATTAGCAATACTTTAATTTTTAACCGACTTAAAAAGTAGAGGGCGAAGCTAAAAGAAGAGCTTCAAATGCCCAAAATACCGTATGGTTGCTGAATGATTTGTATTTGAATACGTCTCGCTCATCAATCTTTTAATTAAACCTATATAACTATGAGTAATCAGGTTAGGCACGAAAAGACTTCTAGCTCTCAGATTGAACTAGTTACTAATAGAATAGTAAAACATATATAGTTCAATAAAGACAGCAAGATAAATAAAATATAAGTCATTTTTTGTAAAATCCAAACTTCACCATTATCAGTTTTCAATTCACTAATTCCTTACCCGAAATTCCTAAACAAACTCAAGAAGTTCTTCCAAATCAAAGCCTTCATGTGGTGCCACTTCATCGGCATATAACTCTCCATGCTTCTCCGAGGCTTCTCCTCTGGAGGCATGGCTTCAACTGGAGCCAGCAGCTCAGGGGTCACCACCACGCGACCCTTACTGCTCATGGACACGTTGTCTCCAAACTCGCCTGATATTTCTCCGATTTCTGCTTCTTCTAAGTCTACTGCGGCGGGGTTCTGAAAGAAGATAGAAGAATTTATGAACTTGCATGTGGATTTTACCACGATTTTTTTCCTAATGAACTACGTATTTTTTTTTATAGTACTCGAATTTTCGCTACTAAGATTTACTACATTATGTTCCCCTTGTGACGAAACTTGAATTGTTACAATAAACGTGGTCTCAATTCCAACAGAATTCATACACACAGGCACATCGCCGCACTTTTTCGATTTCCATAATAATTACTTCGAACATCATCTTTAGCAAATCCTCATAATTTTTCAGATCCCATAAGCTCTTCCATTTTACCATTTCATCATACAACGTTTAAGTTATACAGCTTTACTTCTCTTATTTCATCCTCTATTCTATTCTACTCACCGGTATAGCAGGCAGTTCCACTCTCTCCACCACGTCAGCCAGGATGCTGGACCTCCTCCTCTTGCCCAAGTTCTGCAGCACCGACAGCTTCAAGAACACGTCTTCTAAACTCTCACCCTGGTAGCGACGGATCAGTTCTGTTGGTGATTCTTCGGCTAGGAATCTACCTCCTCGCATTAGACCAATCTGTGAAGAAAAAATAAATCACTTGAATTAGCAAGTTTTCAGCTGTTTACGACTGTGCATGAGGCAGCTGATAACAGTAATACCATGGACGGATTACCAATCTGACATCCACAACCCAGTTCCCGAGTTATCAGATACCCATCGGTAAGATTGGTTGTCAGGCTTTCTGGCTTCTAGACAAGTAATGACGGCCGAGTTTTACCAGTAGCCACTTACATATAGTGTGCCTTCCGAAACTAATTCTATAACTTTAATTTATGGTTTTTATAAAACTTCTAAGTACACCTCATTTCGAAAATAAAATATTGTTGAAGCGCTAAGAGATTAGCTGCCATGACTCAAACAAACGCATTAAACAACCCATAAATATTTTATGATCTACTTAATAAACATGATAAATAATACCTTGCATTTTCAATCACAATAAATGTCCAAAGATTAAAATGCAAACAAAAACTATCACCCAACTACTTAGGTACTTGAATTAAAATTGAAACGAAGTGTTTGTAAAACACTAGCGACCTGCCCCGGCTTCGCACGGAGTACCAGTATTTTCCCAGTATTTAATGAATGTTATAATACATATAAACCTTCCTCTTGGAGCACTCTATTTGATTAAAAAACCGCATGAAAATCGGTTGCGTAGTTTTGAAGATTTAAGCGTACAAAGGGACATAGGGACAGAATAAGCGACTTTGTTTTATAGTAGTAGTGATTACTTACAATATCAGCCTGTTTGGTTTCATCAATATAATGGGTCGTTATAATAACTGTAGTGCGACCACCTCTTGTAATCTCCACCAAATGGTCCCAGATGCTGCAAACAAAAACATTTTTAATAAATTAAAAAACTCACATAAAACTACTAGTTTTAAGCACCAATCCCTACTAATATTATAAATGCGAAAGGAACTCTGTCTGTCTGTCTGTTACGCTTTCACGTCTAAACCACTGAACTGATTTTAATAAAATTTGGTACAGAGATAGAGTTGACCTTGAGAAAGAACATAGGATAGTTTTTATCCTGGACTTTAGAAGAATTCTCTTGGAAACGCGATATAACCGAACACTACGCAGGCTAAGCCGCGGGCGGAAGCTAGTATTGAAATATTCCAAAATAGTTGTCCAACTTCGCAATTCATTCAGATTTTGGATAACGCTAAAGTTGTTCCATATCGTCAATTAAGTTAAGCTTGGTTGATTCCCAAATTAATGTTTTAAGGTATTTTTGCTTTTGAGGTACCTAATTGAATTGAATTAGCAAACTTAAAATTCAAGACTTGGAAATACAATGAGCTTCAAATTAATTAAAATGCATTTAAATTAGCAATGTTCTGTGGTTTTAAAACAAATTATATTAATTAAGCATATTTCTTTAAATTATATTCTAGGTTTAGCTTGCAAGATATTTTATTTACGACCGTGACTATCAAAACGTACCTAGTTCTCTGCATTTCAGAAGCACAAACAAGCTGTATTCTTATTTAGGTTACAAGCAAATAAACCAGTAAATATCGCTTACTTAAGAAACGAAAACCTAATAAAAAGACATACTAATATTCCATGAAAGTTTTCATCAATTTGACACAAAATTTCACAAAATGCTTGTAGTCGAATAAATATTTTGTGCTTGAGTTTGAGTCTCAGTCCTTGTCTAAATGAACCAATCTTACCTCTGCCGCAACACAGGGTCGACTCCAACAGTTGGTTCATCCAGGATCAGCAGCTCAGGGTCATGGATGAGGGCTGCAGCCAACGACGTCCTTCTCTGCTGACCTCCTGATAGGTTCTTGACTTGTCTGAAATTGGCAATATTCTTTGTTAGCCACTAGCGACACGCTCCAGCTTCGCACGGGATAATAGTATTATTAAGTTTAAAAAGCGCTCATCGTCCTCTCCTGTAAAAACTAACTTTGCTGTGCCTGACAGGGTCCACAATTGTTTCTTTTAATTTTACCCACCAGCTTGTACACATTATGGTATGCAATAAAGTATTGAGTATTCTCCAAAGACTATAAGTTATTTATTTTATGGTATTTCCCCACTATTTAATGTATGTTATTATACATGTAAACCTTCCTCTTTAATCACCCTGTCTATTAAAAAACCGCAAGAAAATCGGTTGCGTACTTTTGAAGATTTTAGCGTACAAAGGACATTATAGGGACAGAAGAGGCGACTTTGTTTTATACTATGTAGTGATTATATACGCCTTCAAGTGTTATTAGATTCGGTTGGTTAAAATCATTCAAGCTCAAAGATGTATTTTATCGATAGACTAGTTTCCGTTAGTGGCTCCATCCGCATCCCATAGAATTTACTCTGCGCAACGTAGTCGGAATCATTCATGCTATTAAACCAATAGAAAGAAGGAGGCGTGAGGAAGAGTTATGAATATTATCTGTGCGCATTTTACATCAAGATATACAAAACTAGATTGTCTTGAATTTGCTTTAGACAATATTTCTGCAAATTGAACGATCAGTTTATATTAGTTTTATTTAGCTTGATATGTTGCTCATCGCATGTCCACTGTGCCCTGAAACAGTGAAACTTGCTCGCGGGAGGACCTAATGAGCACATCCGACCGTGCTCTCGCTGTGGTGGTATATTGGGCTGACAAAGTGTAGTTGTACTATATGACTTGTCATCGACACGAAAGAAGAATAATAGCTTGATACCGCGTGTATCTACACCAGCGCAATGATGTCTCTAATACTTATACATCAGATTTAGCCCACAAAATACTAATTCGTCTATTCCATTCTATACCTGGTAGGGTTGGGAAGTTGCAACAACTGGATAAGGAAGTCGATACGCTCTTCCACCACTTTAGTCTTCATGTTGGCAATCCATCCGAAGTAGATGAGTGTCTCCCTGATGGTAAACTCTCCGAATAGAGCTATTTCCTGCAATAATACAAAAAACTATTTGAAACGAAAGACGGTACAAGAAGACTGAAAATAAATGGTGTCTTTCCTTGGGAAATATATAAAAATACAAATTGTAAAAGTTTCCTTAGACTATAGAATAAGATAATCAGAGAAGCCATAATGCAGGTAGGTCAGGCACCTTCTTCTAGATCAAATACCTATGGTGAACAAAGGGATCAGATACGACGACTTTCAATGATTTTTGGTGTTAAAAAAACCTATCTAGAAATGTCAAACTCTTTCGTATTTAAAATAACATCGCTAATTAATTTAAATATAATTATAATAAAGTGAAAAAGACAGTAACATGACAGTTCAAAACCCACAGTATTTTATTCATTTAAAATTAATGTACTTCCTTTTTATCGTCCCACTGCTGGGCACAGGCCTCCTCTCACAGAGAGAAGGATTCAAAATTAATGTAAAAAACTAAATTTATATTTAACTGAAGCATAGCTAAAACATATTTTACAGGTCAAGGCTTTATTATTTAACCCTCAACCGGTTACATAATAACATAAACAATATTGTGTATTGTTTGTATTATAATATACAATATTGTTTCTTCGATAAAGTGTTAAATATTAGTATGCCAATAGGAAAACATACGTGGTCTCATCTTCATTGTATGGTTAGGATGGCATGGGAATATACTTATAGCGATAATAACACAACAATCTATTCGAGTTTTGAAAACAATAAATAAATCTTAAGCCACTTGCATCAGTAAAAAATCATAATATTTCAAAATTGCTTATAGTTTTAAAACGAATGAATTTTAAAATTATGATTTTGAAGGTGTGTTCTATAGATCTAAAATCCACGGGTGAAACAGTTTTCATACAAAAAAAAACGAATCGAAATCGGTTCATTCATTAAGGGCTACGGTGCCTCAAACTTATAACACTCCTCAGGAGTGTTAAAAACTGGGTATAATTTTCAAATATATTATTTAACGCAGTTAAAGCATCTCTTCACTTAACCTTTACATTATTTCCGACCCTTATCTTCTAGTTTTCAATATCTAAAATATAGTTTTAACAGATGAGTACAGATAAATGCAGAATTAGTTGATACGCGGTTAGTACCTACTTCAACAACAAAATATGCTTGTTTATTTTCCTATCCACAAACAAAAGCATTTCTAAATTGTTTGACAATTTCAAAAACAAACCATTCAAACAATAATTGGCCACAAACAACAAAACTGTTGGTGTACCCCACACTGACAACTTTTTAGTCGGCCGACTGTTCGATCGGGATCTGATAAGTACCATATGGTAAGTACGCACATTATAAAAATCAAACTTCTTACCACAAAATCTTTTAAACGTCAGTTTAAGACTTGTCTAAAAAAATGTCAGATTATGACGTTGACATATGGTTCATTTTGCAGCCACATTTTTTTTAAGACAAGTGTAAAACAGATGTTTAAGTTTTTGTAGTAACGCCACAATTGTTTAGCCGGTATCAGACCGACTGAAAAGTGATTGGACCAACCATGGGGTCAACTTTCGCCGACTGTTTAGTCTGCAGTTTGCTACTCTTATATAACACAAATAAATTACCGACCACATATCATATGAATGCGCTTCACCGATCACAACGCTATCATTTTATTTTTCACACGGCAATTTTCCGAATTATTTCTATCAACCTTATCCCTTTAACATAAGGTTGATTTTCCCTTAACAATATGCCATCATATTATCGCGATATATTAAGTAAATGGTATTAGGACAAATTGCCCTAACATTAGCAGTAAGTTTGAAACAATAACATGTCGTGTGTCATCTAAGTTTTATCAAAAAGCTTCTTGAGCTAAAACTTTAAAATGACAATCAATTAATCAGAGGATATTTTTCTGAGAGATTTTAACTTGTATTCAAAGTGTAGCTCTGTCTTTTCCAGTCGTTAGAAGTTGAGGGTATGTATCATCGTAGTAAATATTATTATTATCATATTAAGTATGTCATTTCAATGCAGTTATGTCCATAATGACCCCTCTCGCTGTGGGTGCAATGAGGGAGTGTGTGGGTGCCGAGTGACAGTCAGACTCTTACTAACTTAATCCCACCATGTTACTTCTGGTGCCCTACATAAGTATACTAGGGACGCGGTAGCTCTTTCGAACAACACCTAAGCACTAAGATGGTTTTATTTGGGATTGGTATTTTGTCTCTCTTTGGGATGAAATACTTTACACAGTACATAATCGAAAACCACCAAATTAACTGTAAATGATCTACAAACCTGAGGCATATACCCTATCCTGGGTCCAGGAACTCCACTGCCAGGGCTACCTGGCTTTCCTCCCAGCACCCAGATCTCTCCAGAGTTGAGCCTTCGTCTACCCACAATACATGACAGTAAGGTGGTCTTTCCACAACCTGATGCTCCGAGAAGACCGTATCTGAAAAGGAGAAGATGGAAATTAAATATTTTACGAGAATTAAGAGAGTAAAGTTATTAGGTTTTTTTTTATAGTTTAGTTATTGTATGCCTTTGCTCCAATGCTTTATTTGACACTTCGGGCGATCAAAGTTAATGTTTTTTTAGCACCGGACGCAAAAGGAGCCAAAGAGAGATTTTGACATCTATGTATTTCTATCTACCTGTAAGAGTGTTTGGTATTATATGATGACTGTAAATGAGCTCATTACCTTTACCGTAATATACAAAGATAAGCCCAGAATACAATAGCCAATAGAAGAGACATAAAATAACCTAGCTTTTGCTTTTTTCAAAACACATTCAAGATCAAATTTTAGTTTAAGATAAAACGCCTACCACTAATTTTAAAACCACTTTTTAAGTACCAACATTAATTTCAATGGAATCTTTGATATATTTTTCTCAGTTTTTCCGCCTCTGGTCGCAAATTGAAAACATTAACGCTTTAGACCTCACGCCATTTGCTTCAAATTATTTAAAAAGCTTTCTTGCCTATTCCACAGAATGCCAGCCGTTTGTCAAATTTAAAATGGTTCCTTTTGACATTAGATATTTTTGGCGCCATTTTCCTGGCATCTTAAAAATGTAAAATGAAAAGGTGCCCGCTGATTTTTAAATGTAAAATTACGATTAGGAAATAGCCAATTCATTACTTAGTAATACCAATTTAATTTAAATGTTTAATGTTGCTTAGCCAATGTCACTTTTTTTCGTAATGTCAATGAATACATACTGGTTTGATTAAGCGCAAATTATTATAAGAACAAGGTTTTATTACTTTAGAACATTACATTATATCTAGCTTTTTCTCGCGGTTTTATCCACGTCTTGGAGGAATTTCTTCCATATAATCTACGGCCTATGCCAACCGGGATAGTGTAACTTCACAATGAAATAATCTTTCAAATCGGTTTATCAGTTTTCGAGTACAAGTAATCAAAGTACTCTTTATAATTTTAGTTTAGACGACGAGTTGCTATATGCTTTATTTCTATTAATTAAAGAACGATAACTTACATGGATCCTTTTGGCACGGTCATGTTCAATCCATCCAAGATAATGTTAGGATTCTTCTGTGTGCCGTATCTCTTGTGTGCTCTTCTTACACACACTGCTTGCTGTTTCCTGATAAAGAAGAAAAAATAGACATGTTATATCGTTTATCATAACTACTATACGTTCACGTGATGTTAGGCTTTATATATAATCCTTGGAACAGAGAGTCTATCTGATGTTAAGTCAGTTTGATAGGATTTGCTAGAATTGTAGAATAATTGATTTGAATATGCTGGGATAGTAAAGAAGATAGCGTATCAACCTACCTCAATCTGTTAAATTTCTTAAATATATTATCAACCCTATCACAATAGTGGAAGGTTAGTATTCGATTGATAAGATAGATTCGGGTAGGTTGACCTGCTGGCGTCTGTATAATATGGTATCAGAATTTCCATATTATAAGACTTCTTAGACTAAACCTTAAAGTTCAGCAAACATTGCCATGTAATATAACTACACTGTCATGATGCCAGTCTTTTGAGAGGACGGCGATGAGTTAGAATTTGCATTAAGTATTTGAATAAAAATTAAATAAGAGTGCGCGCCACAACTCAAGGCCAGCACTATTTATTTTTGCATATAAAATAAATATAATTGGCATTTAATTATACCAGCACCGCATCCATCTAACTTATTGTATGATAACGCTAAACTCACCTAGAAGCGACAGTAGACTTCTGAGTTTTGAACATCTTATGTCTCCTGGCTATCAGTTCCTCTTCTATGGTACTGATAGTGATCGGAGCCTCCGGGGCCCGAACATCCTCCATGGATATCGTGGCCCCCTCATTGTCGTACGCTGGCATTTTTTACTGTAACAAAAGAGGAAAGGATATAAATATTGGTGTTATTTTGGAAAATTGATATATATATATTCTAGGTAGACGTAATGACGAACTCAAAAGAGGTCGAGAAATGTAGTCCTGCAGAGCCAAGATTACACAGGGGCGCTCAGATAGCACAGGTATCTAAGACTTCGCAGGGGCACTAAGATTGCACAGGGCTCCAAGATTACACAGGGGCGCCAAGATTGAACAGGGGCACCAGATTGAGATACTGCAGTGTGGAATTGTAAAGTGTATCAAATGCGCGATCCTTATTATAATAATTATAGAATTGGTTTACTATAGGACAAATTTTCCTCCACGCAATTTTAAATACTTACTTTAAATCTATCGTTAGTTAATATTGCTCAGTTTTACCAAACTTATTAAAGAATAAACTATACAAATGACCGCTTGATTTTACGTTAGCACTCAGACTGACTTTACCAATGTCAATGTCAAGGGTTGTATAGACGTTCAAGGTGAAACACCATACGCACGCTATTAGAAAAATATAGGTATACATAATTTAGATATGAAAGTCTGTTATGAAAAGTCGAATTAAATACCTGATAAAAATAACTACCTAATCATAATCATAATGTACCTAAGTCCTAGTAATAACAGAAATTGTACTCTAAGCTTAATTAATCTACACAGAAGCTGTTGGTAAACCCTTTTTAATAAATAAATGAATAATGTATCCAATCACTATCATTTTTCAAGCAGTGCAACTATGTACTAATAAAACAAATATGTAACATATGAAAAGCTGATTAATTTAATTACGTGGTTCGGGATAGTTAAATCTTATTGATTTTCTTTACTAACTGTCCTTACTGAAAGTTACGTAGGACATTTTTTTTTTTTATCCTGTCTTAAACTACAATATGTATTTCGATAAATAATAATTTATTTAATCCTATGCCTGTAGAATAACTTTTTACATTGCGAATCAAAGCTTTTTTATAATAACCTTGTCGTTTTATTAATGTGTGTAATATCATAGAATCTATGACATAGAAATAATTAATATTTCATAGCTAATATAAGTAAATACGAAACAACAAACCAGTTCATATCGAACTTTGGAACAGTTCACAAAAAATCTCCCACACACGAGTAGAGACATATGCTGAGGGTTCCGCATCAATTGCACCAAATTATACCTACTTAGAATAAGAATATTTTATAATAAATGTTGAATACTAAAATATTTTTTCAAATTGGTTCAGTATATTAAGCTTTTGGGTTGCAAACAGAAAAGTCCACTTTATAGTAGGTATACTTAATACAGATTTATTCCAATTAGCACACACTCTTGTCAGAATTTTCAGAAAAAATCAAGTCTGTTCCGTGAAATATGGCGAAAGCTAAGGCTCCATTGGCGTGGAAACTGAACTCTAAAAAAGCGATATTCATTAAAAATAATGAATACATGCCTTTTCGAGGTAAAATAAATTGTTTTCTATGGAATTTATTTATTAATACTTATGTAATATCTATAAATAAACTGTGCTGGTAATGTTCCGCCATTAAAAAGGTTAAGGCGCAAGGTCGTCAACCTTTTGACAGTAAGCATGTATTTAATCAATGTTGTCAATTTTATTTAATTTATCGTTGTTTTACATGGGAAAATAATAATTTTAACTATTTATCTCGTTTTAGCAAAAAACAAATGAATTCTTGTTTTATTTTTTTAATAAAGAAACCTGATAGTAAGAATATGAATTACTATTACTTCTTTTCCTAGTAAAAGGTATTAGTTTTTGGTTTACCTAGTGGAACTCTGAACTGTAAGTTTCGATGTACGGAACCTATTGGGCTCATGTATTTTCCCTCGTATTGTCGGTATTCCCCGTATTTTTGTCATGTCAGTTAACTTGTGAAGATCCCTAAATTATATTATAAACTATTAACAACTATATATATACATATTATTCCTTTACTGTATTGTTGTCATTAAAACAACAAGAAAAGTCAATTAACAGTTATAAAAACATAAACAAAACAACAAGAAACGTTAGACATTACATTATATTATCATTATGCGCAAACGCAGATTATTGTAAGGTTATATGTCAATTACTGGGCGGCCATTACTGTAAGATGACATTAGCACGCGGAAACTATTATTGTAGATATGTAGGAAAAATTGCATAACTCTAGGATAATTTGAGTACTTTATGATGGTACTTATAGGGGTCTTGTAAATATCGCACTATGGGAAAATTCATTAAAAGAAAATATGCTATTTTTATTGAATAAGTTCACCAGTACATTTCACTTTGATCTTTCAAGCTATGTGTGTATATCTATGAGGGAAAATTGTTATATTGAAAACCATCATTAACCGCTGCAAAAGGACATAAAGATAACCAAATTAAAATGAATTATTGAAAATAAAACGAAAATAACTTAACATCGATCAGCTTTTTTAAATTAATATGAACCTTTGTTACTTAAATACTTCCTAAAACCAAACATATGTTTGTTACGGAAATACACCAAACAAAATTCAAAAAAAAAACCATACCCACATAAAAATCATACATTAATCAATTAACAACTTCATCTATGTTACTTAATTGACGATAATATTTCCTGAACTACGTATAAACTGTATAAAAAGTTGTTTTGATCATCTTGGGCTATACTTATTGTGATCAATACAAAGTACGACTATGGAAAATAACTGGAAAATATTGTTCTAGTACTGAAGATAACAAAGAAAACGGTATAAACATTAAAATGTCTCTAAGAACAAGGTTTTACGGACAATTATAGGAACTAAACGGAAAAACCTATTGATCGATGCGTAGTATTTTTTTATTGTTAACTAGCTGTTTCCCGCCTTGGTCCTTGGGATTTTTTTTCCCATGTCCGGATAAAATATATGCCGATGAAATCCGGAGATAATGAAGCTTCTTTGGCAGTTAGCTTCTTTAGCTTTCCCAACAGTGAAAGAGTTGTTTAAATTAGTGTAGTAGTTTCGGAGTTGTTAAGAAACAAAGAAATAAGTATATCGTTTTCATAATGTAAGAAGTTGTATAAAGTATATTTTTATTTACAGGTACCTAATCCGACAGCTTTTATGCATTTCCAATAGTCACCATTTTTTGACTGTAAGGACATTTTTGTAGATCGAATCAATTTTATTTAAAAAAAAGAAAAATAACTTCGTACAAAATTTCCATTCAGACTAATTCTACACCACATTTAATTCAAAGAACACACAATTTACATGAAAAACTAATAAAAATATTACAATGTAAAGGATTTTCTTTGAAATGTAATATTCTTCATCAGACCGATTAATTAACAGCCTAGCGGTTAAAGTCCATGACCACAGACCGGTTGGTCCGACATGGTCTGACGTCATCAGAAATACCCAAACGCTTATCGGATTTATTTAAATCATGAATATAATCTCCTCTTTAATACTTTTTAGCTTTCGCCCTTTGAAAAAAAACACGTATTTTTAACAGTTTCTAACGATTTTGAACCATTCTTAAATATGAAAGGTTATGGCACCCAGACTAAAATCACTCGCATATTGCAAAATTTGCAAACTTATAGTCCGCCGATTATATGTATTTAGGTATCAGATTAAAATTATAGGCTACTTATTATTCCATCCTACGAGCCTTTTTCCCAAACTATGTTGGGGTCGGCTTCCAGTCTAACCGGATGTAGCTGAGTACCAGTGCTTTACAAGAAGCAACTGCCCTATCTGACCCCCTCATCCCAGTTACCCGGGCAACCCAATACCCCGTTGGACTATTGGTTAGGCTACTGATTATTCGAGTGCAATATTTTTAACCTCTTATAAACTGAACGATGTCGTAGATAGAGTGAAGTGGAGAAAATAAGGAAAGCTGAACTTCACCACCATTCATAGCAGAAAAGAGAGAAAGATAAAGCCTACAACTGCCAATAAAACGCAAACTATTTCCAAACAAAATTTCCTTAAAACCAGTTCAAATGTTTCAGAGAAAAGATACAAACTAACTCACATACAAACTTATACTTAAGGTAAGCAAGGATAACATTACTTTATAAGAAGCAAGTGACTATTAAATAACATTAATGACTATTCACAACAATAAGCTAATGATTTACCGACCATAAATAAAAGACTACAGGGGGTAACACATAAAGGTTTTATCGCTTCTGAAACAGCACTTTGTTAAAGCCTTTTCGTTACTTTGTCTCACTTATTGTTTGTGTGATTTAAGTATCAAGATTAGTTAGGCTCCTTTATAGTTTGACCAAGTCATTCAAGTATCAAGATTAGTTAGGCTCCTGTGGATTAAGTTGTAATATAAGTGATGGCTAGAGTTGAGTGTGCTGAAAACTGGGACTAAGGGCACTAAAAGAGACGTTTTTAAGAGGCTAAGAAAACAGCCAAATGCGAGTCACATTTTTGTAAAGGTTGATGCGCCCACTTTGTAATTACATTCTTGCAAGTTGCATTCACAAAAAACATTTTTTAAGTCGCGATTGGCACTTTCATGACTGCTAAATTCGTGTCTACTAACCCAAAATTTCAACTCTTTTGCTATCACGGTTTATGATATACAGCCTGATGACGAACGGCCAGCAAACTCTTGGTAATGGAGTCCCGTTTGAGCCTTTAGATACGGACCACTAATTAAAGTCAAATTAAAAAATAATAAGTTGCTATACATAATCTTTCTATGGAACATTATTGAACCTGGTCTATAAAGAGAACACTGCAAAAAAACCCGGTCCCAGCAAAATTACATGAGCAAAAATAACTTGTAATTTAATCCCATAGTTCAGATAACTACCCACCCAACTACTTTTTGCCTATAAGTGCACATATACGTTCATATATGCGTCATTCATGGAAAATTCTAAATTATACCTACCTACATATTGGCATTTCTGACGTCGAAGTAACGTCAGCAAATAACATAAAACCGGTTTAAACGAGTTACTGATTACTGAACATTGATCGTCGGTTCAAAAAAACGATAAAGGTTACCCCGGTTCAAGTTTTTGTCGTGCGGTTGTTTTTGTAGGCGATTATTTATTATTTGTGTTGTTGCGATGGTGGCTCGTGTAAGAATAATGTATTTTTGAGATGTAATAAAAGGATTTGTTGGAAACTGAATTCTAGAAACCAGCGATTTTCTCAAGGGATTTAAAAGAATATTGATTGAACTGCTCGAGTACCTATGCATATTTCAGCACATGATTTACCTATTGTTCAAACTATGAAATATCTTACGAATATGCATGCATTCAGGGATAAATATCACTTTTACATCGATTATTATTTATTAATTATCCGTGTAAAATGTTAGTTCATATAGTTTAAAATAACTTTAGCCGATATGGTATTTTTTTAATACAAATTTTTTGATCAATGGAAAAGCCGTACAAAATTTTTAAAGATACTTCAATTCATCAATATTCACATTTTCCTATCGTACATACGTAAATATCACCATTCAAATCAACATAGTTAGTCACACACGCACAGACTAGCAAGCACAAATACAAGACTATTATTTGCTCGCGAGGCTGCGCCCGCGTCGCTTCCCGACGCAATGACCTTTGCAGGCGGTAATTTCCACACTGAGATGCAAAAATAACAGAAAATATTATACGGAACGATGGAATGTCTTTCTTTGAGTGAGAACTGGGTTTTATTTATAACTAGGTAACATAAATATTTATAAGGTTATCATATGCATTTGTTGATTGAGTATTTTCCCACATGGCTATTTGACGTTCTTCTGGGACCTTGGTCTGTATCTTAAGTTTTCTTATAGTCTTTTACAAAATATGCATTTTTTGGTACATATTCACACAAATGTATACGTATCTACATGTATATCTTATTTAAAAACATACAATTTTAAAGAATTAAAGATTAAATAAATGGCCTACTAAGTTTTAACTTAGGTAATATAAAAATTTATACTGCAAGTCCTAGGATATATGTATGACCCACAGAAAACGAAGTATTAGCTACGGGAAATTAGTCCCAGACACACAATATACCTAATATCAAGCGAAGCCGAAGGAAAGCAGTGGCTCACAAAATCCCTATAAAATATCAAAGTCACATGAAAAGGATTTGTGAATGAAAGGCGGAAGTTTATTTTAACGAAATTCTCAATTAGTCTGGCATTCTCTCAAACTTGAAGTTGGTACAAAATTTTCGACTCCAACTAAGTTATACTTTCATACTGAAGTAACTTTGCCAAGTATTCTTGGAGCACTTTGACAATTTCATTTTTGTGAATAGAAATTTTTTTCGGATATTGTTCTGGATTTTTTAATGAAACTAACTTACGCCAATGGTTTTACTCGTGACACAGGAACTACTCCATGCATCTGGATAAAAATATACATAGCCTTCATTGGTAAACTGCTCACCTACTACTAAAACCATTTGTCAAGTAGGTTCAGAAATTCCTGAGTTTAGCTTGTTCAAACTAACAAACTCTACAGCTTTAGTGTAGAAGGAATATTTGAGTAAACTTAGGCCATAAGTAAAACTTTATAAGTAACTAGCCGTTTTCTCGCGGTTCCACCCGCGTCCCGTGGGATCTACTGCCCGCACCGGAATAAAATATAGCCTATGTTACTCGCAGATAATATAGCTTTCTAAAAATATTAATGAAGTTATCATATGCATTTGTTGATTGAGTATTTTCCAACATATCAATGATATATAATCAATAATATTTGATATTCTTTTGTGACCTTGGTCTGTATCTTGAGTTTTCTTATAGCCATTTTCAAAATATGCATTATTTGGGCTCTTTGCTTTGGTACATATTCACACAAATGTATGTATTTTATTAAAATACATACAATTTAAAGAAGCAGAGATTAAATTAGTGGCCAACTAAGTTTAAAACAAAAAGGCACCTAGATAATATGAAAAATTATACTGCAATTCCTAGGATATATGTATGACGCACGGAAAACAAAGCATTATAATAGCTACAGGAAATCAATCCCAGAGAAAATTACACAATATACCTAATATCAAGCGAAGCCGAAGAAAGGCACTAGCTCACAAAATCCCGTAAAATATCAAAGTCACATGAAAAGGATTTTGAATGAAGGACGGAAGTTTATTTTAACGAAATTCTCAATTAGTCTGGCATTCTCTCAAACTGGAAGTTGGTACAAAATTTTCGACTCCAACTAAGTTATACTTAAGCCACTTTCATACTGAAGAAACTTTACCAAGTATTCTTGGAGCACTTTGACAATTTCATTTTTATGAATAGAAACTTTTTCGGATATTGTTCTGGATTTTTTAATGAAACTAACTTCCGCCAAACTTTAAACTCGTCTTGTAGGAACTACTCCATGCATCTAGATAAAAAGTAGGCTTACTTAAATGGGCAATCGAACTCAAAAAAATTATAAGTTTGTCCATTATTTCCAGACATTGCGTTCAAACAAACACACAAACTTTTCAGCTTTATTATATTAAGTAAAACTTTAGAAGTAGGTATATAAAAGTGGAAAACCTAAGTTTAAAGAATGTTTACTTTCTACTAACGACATCTATTAGACGCAACTAACAACTCTTTCATCTTGGAATGTACAAACGTGTGAGGCAGAAGACTCCTTGACTATATATTCAAATCAAAGCTCAGTGGGCGTGTCCTTCAAAAATTTAATTAATAGTATATGGTATACCGTTTTAAACATAATGTCAAACTTGTTGGATAGGTCCCATAGTTTTTTTTTCTTTTTGCATACAAAGTCCTTCAAAATCTCAATGACGTACGGAAAACGGCTTTCGAAAAAATATTTATAACTTAACTTTTGTAGCACGCTATAGCATTTTTTGTTTAATATCCGTCTTGACTTGCAAGAATTATGTTGCTATCCAAAATGTTTTTTCAAGCAAAAAATAAGTTGAAAAAATATCTTATGATTATTCGCAACTAGCGACGTTTCCCCGTGGTTTTGCCCGTGTCCCCTGGAAACTTCTGTCCCTAGCCGGGTAAAATCTAGCCTATGTCATCCGAGGATAGCATATCTTCTTAGCAACGAAATTAATTTTTAAATCGCTCAAGTATTTTCGGCGCTTTTTAAGACAAAAACAAACAAAATAATCATTAAAAAATATCCAAAATTAACCA
The DNA here is from genome assembly GCF_030705265.1 of Helicoverpa armigera. NCBI lineage: Eukaryota > Metazoa > Arthropoda > Insecta > Lepidoptera > Noctuidae > Helicoverpa > Helicoverpa armigera. Next base: position 7,938,636 of record NC_087140.1, on the reverse strand, counting down.
TCATCCTTGTATTTATCAAAAACACATTAAAAAAACAACAGCAAATGACTATTCAGCTTATAAGGAAGACCATTAAGAGATGACACTGAACTTTATGATCACCAGACATCTTCACCTTGACACACATTGGCTATGGTATCATAATTGTGCAATTGATTGAGCCTCCAATAAATATGGGACCGTGTATGAAAAGATGGACAATGTAATTTATGTAACTACTGCCTTTTTTTGATATATGTATGTAATTTAAGTAGTCGTGTATCATCTGCCGAGACCTTTTTCAAAAATAATTTACAAGGTTCGTCATCACCATCTGTAAAGCCCTTTTTTCCAAAGTAACAATGCAAGGTTAAAGACATGTATTTTTGTGGAATATGACGGATTTCCATTTGGAGTCCAAGGCATTTTTCTCTCATCTATAATGTATAAATAATTTCATGTCATTTAGTATTTAAAAAATGTAAATAACTTCGAAGGAGCGAGTCCAGATTCAATTTCAATATTTATCGAGTCAGAACGAAAAAGAAAACATGTTTTTCTCACAGTCTTAAATAAAATGTAAATAAAGAACAGTTAAAATTAACTACATATTCGATTCATTGGTTTAATTTACCCATTAATTAATAACTCATTAACATTATTACACTATTGAACTCACAGACAAGCCGTGTCTATGACACAATGATCATCAGTCGGCTAAGGAAACTTAATAGTTACACTTAACCTTGAAATAATCCATGCGGAAACAAAATGGAAGTTATTAGCAAACAATGCAATAACATCTCTATTAGCATTTGTAATTTTATAAAGATTGATGATACTGAGAACTATATCTATAGATAGGTAATCTAAAACAGTAGATTACCAGGTCAGGCAAGTTTTCTAAGTTTATATATATGTACTTTTTAAGTAGGTATATTTTGGACACCAATAACTGTGTTTCGGATGGCACGTTAAACTGTAGGTCCCGGCTGTCAGAGAACATCTTCGGCAATCGTTACGGGTAGTCAGAAGCCTTATTGGTCTGACAACCAGTCTAACTTAGGGGTATTGGCTTGCCCGGGTAAATGGATCGAGAAGGTCTGATAAGCAGACCCTCCTTGCAAAAAACTAGTATTCAGCTGCAACCGGTTAGACTGGAAGCCCACCCCAACATAGTTAGGCTCGGGAAATGGAGATGATGAGTGGGGACATTTCTGTTTGTAATACGAAAAAACGAAACTACTAAATCGATTTGAAACATTATTTCTCAGTTGAGAAGCTACACAATTTCATTTTCTTTACTGAATTCAGCTATTTTTAGCTCTATAATAAAAGTTATAAGCTGTGTTTTAAATACAAACTCATTCAACTAAATAGCAACTGTATGACTGCATCTATTGAACTAGTTTAATTTCAAAATATGGCTTCTCATTCAGACTAGTTTTACGAAGCCCAATTTAAGTTAATTTATAGAGTACTTTATAGTTAATGTATGTATACTTATACGTTTATTAAACATCGACTTTTATTAAAAGTTTGAAAACTCTCAAACTGCAGACTAAACAGTGGCCCAACAGTTGACCCGATAATTGGCATTTGTTTTTTAAAGAAAATCTGGATTCCAATCAAAGTTTTTAGTCAGTCTGATATCGGCTAGATACCTGGTCTTTGTAATGTGCGTACTACCATTCATCTTCATACTGATTTATGAGCCCAAACTAACTGTCGCCCGACTAAAAGTTGACTGTGTGCTTTTTACTTTTGAGAGTTCTTAACCTAGCAAGTATCAATTTGTCTAGTTCAAAAAGACATACAATTTTGTAGCTCGCTACTTTCTTGACGACAGTTAGGTGAATTTATATTACAACATTCTTTAATTTTCATGTTAAGTTTAGCATACGTTTTAGAACTCCGTAGCCAAAGGGTTAAATGGAACCCTATTTCTAAGACTCCGCTGTCCGCAGTTGAAATTATCACAGATAATGTTTTATTGTTGTAAATATTTCAGGGGTTTCCTATATAAAAAAAAAAAAAACAGTAAGAGTAGATAAGTACCCGGTATGGAACCCTCAGAGCGTGGGTCCGACTCGTACTTAGCCGGTTTTTAACATAAAATTGTATAATAATGCACTTTTAAATTGTATATTCATGTATTTTTGGATTTCTATTCCAATAAATTTTAAAAATCATGTGTGTTAGAAGATCTCGTGCTCTAAAATAATCCAAGTAATTCTCCGTGTTTTCCTCTGTTTAAAAGGATGCCCTTACCAAAAAAAAACTGCAAAATAAAAGAGGTCGACATTTTAATTGGAAACCAGTACTTATTAGTAAATTCGGTTGCTTCATCAAGCAGTTTGTGGTAACGCATGACCACCGGTTAACCTTGTGTTCAGAAAGGCTTAAACAGTCATTATGTGGGGTTTCACCATATTATTATAATCTGGTCGAAAACTTCCATTGGTGCATGAGTCATTGGGTGGGCTTGAGACTGTAAATAACTGGGTAGTATGTGGTATTGTCTATATTTCATACACGCATAATATATGTACATATATAGAAATCCTCACTACTCCTATTTTGAAACATCCGAATTGAATATTTTAAAACCTCCTCCTTTTTGGGAAGTCGGTTAGAAAATAAAGAGTTTCTTCCTTTATTAACTTGAATCTGAGAACTAATAGTCTAATTTAAAGGGATATTTCTTTCAGTATAGGAAAGTCCGTTTATCGAAGAAGACTGTAAGCTAGGACACTCGGGACAATTGTGTTATATACTGGAGGAAGCTATATATCTAGATATTTATGGCAAAACTCAAACTTAATAACTTAACACTTATTTTGTAAGTTACATATAAAAATATTTGGTCTGAATTTATACCTATAGTACTGAGCCATTAAGACTTATGGGGATTATTTCAGTAAGTACATACATCTTCAAACAATATCTTAATACAATATTAGTATCATTACCCCTCACTAGACTAATTAATAAGGTTCCTTACCCAGAAATGTGGTTAATTACTCTCAAACCTAGGTTCTAGTAATTATCGTACTTACGTCACAATATAATTAATTCCCGAGAGCAAACATTCAGTGGCTTCGTATTTAACCAGTGTAGCGGAAATGTATGCAATTAATATTACTGGGTTGCCCCTACTTATTATGCAGTTCATCTCGACAGGTTGCAAGACCTAAGTGGAAAAAACAATAGTATTAGGTACTATTGTTTTAGATATAAACTTTTTAACCGACTTCCCAGAAAGGAGGAGGTTCTCAATTCGGATGTACGATACAAATATCAAATCCAATCCATTAAATCTTATTTAAATGTCAGTTGGAATTTGAATAAGACCAAGTAATTTTCTTAAACATAAACTGTAGTTAACTTTTGTCTCGAAGTAGTTTCCGCCAACCATTTCACTTACTCCTGAGCACCTGGATAAAAAGTATCCAATCGATTTCTTGGATAAACAGTTGAGTAACCTCTGAGACAAACAAACAAACAAATAATTCTTTCTATCTATAAGGAGGTAACCATATCTATGCCTAATCTATCTACCTATACCTATATCTATAGAAAAAGAAAACTGTCATCCGAACAAACGCCGTCAAAATATTTAAGAAGTTATATGCGTTGATAAAACCAAGCAAATATACGACACAAGATCAAAAGGTATCATGGCATACACAAGAACAATCCAGCTAATTAATTATGACAAGTTAATAACTGGTCGTTTTCCTATCATTTGTTGACGCATTTCCTTGTAATTTTGTCATAGCAGTGACGAATCAATCTAGAGACACGATCTTAAGACTTTACTTTGTTTTTAAATATAAAAGAACACGTTTTTGAAAACATGACACTTTTTGGTAAAAAAAAAATCTCTTGCTTTCCGAAATAACCTTTTAATAAAAATAAAAAAAAAATCATGAATTTTTATTATTTCAAATCACATATAACAAAATTGATTATTTACAATTCTACTTATACTACAAACGTGAAAGCTTGTATGTATGTATGTTTATTCCTCTTTCACGGAGAAACTCCTGGCATGGAATTTATGAAACTTTTTAGCAATACACATAGCTAAGGTGGAAAGTAGAAGAATCCGCGGAAAGATTCTAGTGGCTGCTATGAACAAGCCAGAAATAGTTACTTAAAATCAATCATTATTATGAAATAATAACAAGCACGGCTCATTAAATACCATATAAATGGTAATACCATACAAACTGTTACATTAACCGCTATAGTTAAGTTATGGGACTTCCAAATTAACTATTTGACACACCTGCTCACAGATTTAACTGCTGTGCTCTTATTAAATGTGGTTTGAAGTTTATTTATTGTTTTTCATAATGGGTAAAGTAGGCTTGAAGATAGTGTTTTGAAAATCAAGGCTTGTAAAGTAAAAAGTGAAATGCATTTATCATCAACATACCTTATCAGAATTGCTTTTGAATAGTCGTGAAGGTAAATTGGTGGGTCCTGGTTTTCATTTTTAACCCCCGACGCAAAAACGACGGGGTGTTATAAGTTTGACGTGTCTGTGTGTGTGTGTGTGTGTGTGTGTGTGTGTGTGTGTGTGTGTGTGTATGTGGCATCGTAGCTCCCAAACGGATGATCCGATTGTAATGCGGTTTTTTTTGTTTAAAAGGTATGTCAGTCGGGAGTGTTCTTAGCTATGTTTGGTGGAAATCGGTTCAGGTCTTCAAGGTCATCAGCTCGTTTGCTAGATGTGATAGGAATGTTACACGCTCAGTTTGCTTGCAAGTATATGTGGGATCTGAAATTTGAAACACTAATGTCTTTTGGAACCACTGAGCTGGTCTGCTGTTAGGGCACGAAGGTAGGAGACGTAACCCTGAACTGCCTTTTAGTAAACCCATCGAGTTTGGGCTCGTTGAATTTGTCTTGACGAGTTCTCTTCATGTTTCTGATTGACGAGAACCTGATGCTGGAAAAGGGGTGTGGCGGATGAAACCCTGGAATACCGGAATGAAACGGATAAACCGATTTATATTTTTGCTGAAAATCTAGTTTGATATGAGGATTGTTAAACAGCTTCCTTTGGCCAAGATCGCATATAGCGACCCCATCTTAAGATAAAATAAATTAAATGAAAGAAGGAAAAATTAAGGAGCTCCTTTAAAAGGCATGAAATAAAATTAAATTATAAATTTAAAAAAACCCCCGACCCAAAAAAAGTATGCAATAATTATGACAAAAGGTTAAAAACGCTAAACGCTATAAAAAGCAAAAAATAACTTTTAACACTACGTAAACTAAATTTTGACGTGTCGGGGGACCGCTTTTTACCTTCATAAATACTTACATAAATCAAATGATACCTACCTAATTACAACAATCGTTTAAAAAAAAAACACGTATCTGAAGTAATGAATTAGAGCGGTCCCCCGACACGACAATATTTAGTTTACGTAGTGTTAAAAGTTATTTTTTGCTTTTTATAGCGTTTAGCGTTTTTAACCTTTTGTCATAATTATTGCATACTTTTTTTGGGTCGGGGGTTTTTTTAAATTTATAATATATCTTTGGCAGTCGTTACGGGTAGTCAGAAGCCAGAAAGTCTGACAACCAGTCTAACCAATGATTATCGGGTTGCCCAAGCAACTGGGTTGACGAGGTCCGATAGTCTGTTACTCCATATAAAACTTTGATGCTCAGCTGTGTCTAGTCAGTCTGGAAGCCGACCCCAATATAGTTGAGAAAAGGTTGATGAAAGATACAGAAGTTTAATCAATAAACATCCGGGTACTAACTACGAAGAAAGTTGTTAACCCTCAAAAAGTCCGGAAAAGAAAGAAAATTGCCACCATTCTTTCCTCTATATTGAAGGTTAAACATATGATAAACATATTTAAACTTTTCCTTCCGTAGTAGATGAGTCAAACAATTTATAGTAAGTACCTATAGGTTATTTCCTGCAGACCAGTCTACTGTTTTTTTTATTATTAATATGTACTTATTGTAATTTTATTGTCTAGATGAATAATGTAATATAAGTGCATACATTAGATACTGCAATTTACACTGAGAACGCTTTGTTTCTTTTTATTATATTTCCCACGAATTTGTATATTTGTAATCATATCATCTTATTATTCTTGCTTTAAAAACAGGATCTATTTAATCTGTTTATATATTAAGAATATAGCATTTTGAGACAAAATTATTCTAAGTAAACAATTAGGTAGAGCCATCAAAATATATTCTGAGTCATAATATAAAAATAGTTATTTTTAAGCAACAATGACCTTACTTTAAAAACATGTATTTAGATTTATTTATCTATACAAAACAAATTGGAGTGTCTGTTTGTAATATTAAAATAACCACATTTTACTAAGTGCATAAATATGTATATTGTATGTATACGGTATATAAGTATATGACTGATAAATGATATATTTTATTTTTGCAAATAAGTTTAAAACAACACTTTTACACGTCAATTTTAATTGGAAAGCCAGTTGAAATCTTTTTTTTCCTATCTACTAAACTAGCTTGAGAAGAAACACCGAAACCAACTCAAGGGTCATAGCCTCTTTAAAATTACTTCACCATGGACAACTTTAAAATTACTAAACAATGTAGGATTGACTATACCAAAACAACCTTTTTACCTATATATTTTTGTATTTCTGACCGTCTGTTTCAACTAACCTTTGACGCTATTCTACTCGACCCAGCTCATTTCATATTTAAACACATTATATCACAATGTCATGATAAAATGTCGTTGGCTATGTGTCACAAATCATAATACTCTTTAGTCGGTTAAATTGGGAAACAACGAAGATAATGTCAGTTTAATACATACGAATATTAGGTACATAATGTAGTGATGTGCCTAGGAATGTGAATTGAAATATTATAAAATAAATTCTGTCGCAATTTTTTTTTATTTATTTATATCAAAAACAGCTTATTTTATCTTTACAGGTAATTATCATAATTATACCGACACAATATTAAATAAAAAACATTAAGTATTCAGGTAATTGTAATATTCGAGAGCCATCTTCAGTTAACGCATGCCAATTTTGACCCTGAATCATTGTAATAGATTCAGAAAAAACCTGAAAAAAATATATGTTTCTAACACGGAGAAGTTCAAAAAGTTGGGAGAAAAACATTTTTTCTCTAAAAATATCACAGGCTAATAGATAAGCAAGTTTACTCCGAAGACTTGTAATTCAATATTATTTGTTTGTTCTTTACCAAGTCACGGTCGTTACAAGTTATAAAGTCGAGTCTTGAACAACATTAACAAAATTACCCAACTGCTCACGTGTCTGTGTAACTCACGTGCACAAACAACTATGCAATCTCAATAATAAGAGATAAAAATCTAGAAAATGGCCGCCATTTTCCTTTATCGGACAACAGAACTAATAAGGTATTTAAGCATACATTTGTATTGTTGTTTACTTTGAAAGTCACCTCAATTTATTTAGTTTTAAAAAAATATTAAAAACATATATCACAAAAAATATTTTAATAGCTTACATTAATTTACCGCTAAATGTGAATTTTGCCATTAAAAAAACAAAATTATTCAATTTCTTAATAGTTATCTAAATTATCCATACCTGACCTTTTTTATGTCAATTTATAAAAAAAGTCTATTTCGTGACCAAGCATTAAACAAACAGATTTTTACTAAAACTATCGCAATAATACTTAAGACAAAAGATTCTCAGTGACTTTGAAAGAGCAATAAATAACTTCAGTAAAAAAATATTGGTATTGGACAAAATTGCAAAAAAAATCTTAAGCTTGACTTCAGCTAAAGGCAATTTATTAATACGTCAATCACACGACCTTCGATAAATCTAATATTAAGACATACATTATCCGTCCAATAAAAGTCTCCTAACTATAAAAAAAACGTTTTTATACAAGCTTGAATATATTATTAAACCGAATTGCATTTAAAAAAATTAAAACCTGTCTTTACCACAATATTTGTCAAAAAAATCTGACATCACGTAACAAAAATTAGAAGATTATTAAACCAAAAAAATACGATTAAACAAAATGAAACATGTTTAAATAGACATAACAATAAAAAACCGGTATTTGGACGAAAAAAAATAAGAAAAAAACCGTAGTCTGTGAGTGGCGTCTTGACATAGAGAACAAAATGACTAGCGGAGGTGACATAACGGAAAATCTCTTAAGAAAGTAGCGCGCCAAAATGCGGGTGTACGTAGGAACGTTACTGGCTACCTTGCACGCCTTCTTTGGACCCGATCATTTTCTAATCGTTGCCAGATATCTCAAAGAGCCCGAACACCTCGTTAGTTCACTCATAACTAATCATTTTTATCATGCCTACCGAACGTAGTAAACTTCTTTCCTCCTGCCCTGGTACCCAATTTTATTTAGGGTTGTCGCAATATGTCTTTCGCTTCCATTTTTCCCTATCACTCGTCATACTGACACTCACTCCCTTCCTATTCATGTCACCCTTCGGGGAATCCATCCATCTTTTCTTAGGACTAGCGTACGTACGTATTTGACCTAGAACGCTCGACGGACCTGCATTTTGGCATCTCCGTTCATTCCTTACTCCGTCTACATCACTAGTTGACCGACTTGCTTCATGCTGCCATTCAGGGCATGAACACATTACTATTACACAATTATTACACGAACAGCTCGTGTGATGATCGTATTTTTTGTTCAACTGTTAAGAATTGCGGATTCTTGATGATGAATTGGGAAAGATGAGTTATTGGTCACTGTGTTTTGTGGACATTAAATATACGTTAACTCCGTTTTTCTAGACTTTAGATCTAAATGCATCTGACAATATTAAGATGTCTTCAAAATTATTTTTGTAGGACGATATAGATTTAGCAAATCACATGATATTTTTTTGCTCATACTACTTACTATGGACTACAATATAGCCAGAACCTCATTTCCGATGATGCTATTTCCGAACGCACTACATATCCTAATCATGATATCTTTCTTTCTCTCTAATCTTTTTAGTGCCCCTTCTGCAATCGGTAAAGTGTAAAATATTGGATCTCTTACGCTTACGGACTTAACCTGTTCATGGTCCTTCACTTGCCCTTTTACTCGAAGGCCGAGGTAACTCTTTCGAACAATTCCATAACTGTGGCAAATTAGGTACCATTTATCCGAAGTGTTAGGAAATATTTATGACTAACTAAAGGTACAAAGTACAATAGGTTACTATTATAACTAGAGAGGGTACTCTTTAAGTTACACACTGCAAATTTTTAGTCGGCCGATAGTTTGTTTGGGCTTATAAATCAGTATGGAAATGAATGGTAGTTCGTACATTACAACGGTCAGGTATTTGGCCAGTATCACAAAATCAAAATCAAAAGTCATTTATTCAAAGTAGGCTGAAAATCAGCACTTTTCGAACGTCAAAACAAAAGACAGCCCCCAAAACGACTAACACCAACTGAAAACTTTAATTGGAATCAAGACTTTCTTTAAAAAAAAATATCCAACCATCGGGTCAACTATCGGCCGACTGTTTAGTTGGCATTGTGTGAATTCTAGGTAATAAGTACAAAGGTTGCTAACTTAGCTCAAACTTAAGAAATACGTAAATAATGATTTCCTTTTCAAATGAAGTAGCGGTAAAGCGATTTGGTAATAGAAAAAAAACCCCAATACAGTTTCGTAAATCGCATTGGAATTTGGCCGAAAACGCAATTTCGTTGAGCTAAATTTTGTCTGTGGTAGATTTTTTTAAAGATTATTGATGTTTCTATTTGAACATTTTTCCTCCTTATTTTTTACACAGATGACCTTTTTAAAAGGTGTCTTAGACGTAGATAGACAGCAAATATTTTTGGAACATTTTTCTTTAATTTTTCCTTATTTAATTGACGTAATCATCAGACTACAAGGAATAGTTAAATATTTATTTTTAGAACAGTTAAAAGAATGCACGAGTTGAACAATGCTCAATCCTTCTCCGTGTGAGAGGAGGCCTGTGCCCAGCAGTGGGACGATAAATAGGCTGTAACTAACTAACTAAAAGAATGTGTTGTATCTGATCTTTATGAACGGAACATAGGTATCTACCTATTAACCTTCTCATCCAACATGTTTAAGTTCAAAATTAACTTACATTTCTGAAATAAAAGATCTCTTAACAGAATTTTATCTCGAAATAAATAAACTACCGAATAAATGGATTCGTACTACATATTTACAAAAATATCAGGAATTTAACTGAGTCACCATTCTTTAAATGTCATCAGAATTTATTTTTAACTTTTGTTAATATAATATGTAATACATGATCATATACATAAAAAATATTAATCCTTTTCACACAATTGGAATCCATTCCACGTAATAAAACTAGTTTGTAGGCATACTATATTTTACAAATTGGAATATAAGTCTCAACCAATCAAATGTCTCCTTTGTACTCCTAAAGATCAAATCTCAAGTATTCTGTAATACCAACCTTATATTAAAGGCATTAAGTAATATATTACAACATTCGTTTATCACTTGCAAGTAGGCACGCCAATGTTCGACTATTGGGGCCAAGGTTTGCTCCAACGGAACTTGCAAGCAAAAATTAAATTGTTTTTTGTACTATTATGTTGGTTATGTCATTGGTTATGCGAAATTATTTAAACACAATTGAAATTGTTGGCTAATATTGTTGTTAATGTTTGTTATTTTATTTATACGGGAGTTAATTATTTGAATAAAGTTATTTCATCTGTGTAGCCTTTTCTCTACAATTTTGTCGGATGCAGTGGAGTAGGTAAAGTTATAGGCACCGATATTGAGCCTTTCACCTGCGCAGAAGCGATTTATTGGTTTATTGCCTTATGTGTACAGTGCGCAAAGAGATCCCCACTCTTCCGCCGAGAGCTCAATATCCGTGCCGATAACTATACTAGTGTTTTGCATTGAGCGGCTGCCTATCTGACCCCCTGCCAAGACATTCTTGCAGCCTTTGAATGATTACTAAATGTCATTACAAAAAAAAAAATATCTAGATTTTCGGAACAAGTATTGGTCCAACATATTTTTTCATTTATGAATAACATTAGCTGTAATGTGTTAAATATGATCAAAAACGGAATAAGGACACTTACCATACATCGATCGTTCAAGGACAAATACTAACAAGATATAGTAATTAACTAATATATCATTAATTTATACATTGTCAATAGTTGCTTACCTAGTTAATTATAGATTATGAACTGGTCCGAGGAATTTGAAATATATACACGTGTTGGTCGGTTACATTATAAGTTTATAGGTAGGTTAAGCTGCAGTAGTCACGGTCAGACTATGGATGGGGAATCAAATTCTAACATGGATTTTACTTGGATAAAGACTCCATTTATGAAGTAAAACATGTTCATATAATTATGGCGGGAGGGGTTTGAATAAATCAAAGCCAAATGTTATAGTCTCAAAAATTGAGAAATATTATTTTTTATTTTAGATGAACAGTCAAGAAAATATATTGCAAGCTTTTTTATCTGTCTTTGAATACGGGAATAAAATACAAAATGGCGATCAGAACAGATCATTTCGTTTTCCTATTGTCTTCAACTAAAACTATGAAAATTAATAGCAATTTGTAGATCGATATTACAAATTACCTGAGCCTCGAAAGCTATAAATATAAACTATGATCACAAAAGGTTTCCCTTAAACAAGTTGTTTATGGTATTGTAACACCATAGGATTTATGGGGGTCTATTAATTGGTATGACTATGTTAAACTGATGGTTTTCCGCGGTTTCACTTACATCCAGTGTGAACCATATAAAATATTAGCCTATATTTTGTATATTATATGTATAGTATATTTAATTGTAAGGGTGAAAAAAATATAATGTTCATTTTGTAGCAAATTAAATGCATATTTTTCCAAATTGTTAAGAAGTTGTCGGGAATAGAGTTTTGTTCGTTACACAAAGGTAAATATTTTTATTTTTCTTATTTATAACATACCTACATATGTAAAGAAATAAGGATCTGTCAATGTGACAGGAAAAAATATGTTTAAAACCATATCGTACCGGAATAAATACATAGTTTTTTTGCGTCTACGTCTTTATGTTTAAATAAATATTTGTCTTTAGCTGCCGGAACAAACACAAGAAACTAAAATTATTTAACAATTTGTACAATGAACAGGAAAAGTGTTACGAAAAATCTTTTTATTTTTTTCCTATACTGTTATCTGGTAATAAAACAAATTATATCCAAATACGCACACATTTTTTGAAGACTTATTGAAGTTTTTATATTATGTAAAAATCATCATAATCCTGCCCTTATCCCAATTTTAATTGATGTCGGCGCAGCATGTTTTCTTTTTCCATACATTTCTATCTGCCGTCATCTCACAAGTAACATTCTTTCTAGCCATGTCGATTAAATGTATGTATACCTACGTATATGTAAATTATGGTTACTAAATAAATCAAAATTATTAGCATAGATAGTAAAGGAGTTTTATGTCTATAAATAAACTACCGACAATCTTAAGACAAACTCCGAAGGTTAGATGCATCCTAACTTTCATTTCTGTCCGTCAGACTTATGAGTCAGCAGAACTAGTCAAACGTAAAGTATTGCACAAAATCTTGATATGCAAACTGTATTAAGAAATTTTAATGCTCCGCTTTTAAGATTTAATGAAGCAATACTTCTATATAAATTAGCTAAAAATATTTTACTAATAAGGACTTTAGTGAAAGAAATGTTTGTTAATTACACATAGAATCAGTCGGTATGTACATAAAAAATGAGGCTTTAACAAAAAAACGATAAAAAGCATTTGATGTTTATAGTACGTGTCTTTAGCTGTAGGTTCCTTTAGCAGGGGAAGCCCCGGTTCAATCCACCAAGGCTTATGATTTTTTTTACTCGCATATAAAACAAACTTAGAACTGTGCAAAGATTATATAGGTACTCTAATAATAAAAATAGGTATGTAATAGGTACCCATTTAATTGTATGCATTATAAGTCTTTGACACAACTGTACTTGTTAAACACTATGCAAAGAATATTCATGCAGTATTAAAAAAACTACACCCAGTTTAAACAAAATCACGCCATCCTACGCCATCTTGTATCGAACAATTGTGATTCCCCCAAAGGTGAACGAACTACAAACTACAATAAAAAAGGATTTTGGCATACCGTTACTGGTACAAAAAATATCTGCAAGACTTTGACGTGAAATAATCGGAGGTGCATTTGTTTGAAATAAAATTGGTATGGTTAAGAAGATTATTTTGTGGGTTATTAATGGTTTAAAATTGAGGTAGAAGTGTAGGTACTAACTACACTTACGCGTCTGTATTTAGGTAAGTTTAAAGAAAGCCCTGCAATAATCAATATGCCAATAATCTATACCTACTAATATAATAAAGAGGAAACTACTAAACTGATTTGAAAAATCCTTTCACTGTTGGTTAACATCTCTTCCCGAGTAACATAGGCTATATTTTAATTCCGGTACAGCCAGTAGTTCCCACGGGACGTGAGTGAAACCGCGGGAGCACGACTAGATAATTAGGTATTCTTTAAATAAATAGTACCTACAGTTATTATTGAAAAAAGTATTGAAATTAAAATTGCTATAGATTTTCGTTCTCAGAAGGGAAATTATTTGCAGAAACTACATAACTACCAAATAGGTAAATTTTGTAAAACAATCCATGTCCTTTATTAACTTATAGAATACTTTTTTATTTATGTGTGGATCCGATTCTCTGAAATATATCAAAATAAATTCAGGACAAAATAAAGAGCAATAAACCAATTTCGATCTGAACAGTAAGTAATTCCTAGAACCTAAAATAAATCAATCCTGAAATAATATCTAAATATCTAGATTTTAGTTAGCCAACTAGTTTAGGTAAATTGTTATTTCTAAACTTTAAACTATTCTAGTTTCATAAGTTGTTTTTGAATTCTTGTTGTTCTAGAAATGTTGAATAATGCATTTTAAATTAAACGTACTATAATTGTTTTTAGATTTTGTCAATATCAAAATTCTAAAATCATGAATTCAAAAAAGCGAAAAGTGAAATGTCACTAATTTAGAGGTATACTTAAAGAATTATAATTCTTCACAATGGCAGAAACAAAATTATGTGTTCTGCCATTTATCTTCAACTTAAAGATAATAAAAATACTGAATTTTATGATGTGTCATTATTAATTTTGGCATCATCCGTACCTAACTTTTAATTTAATTTTCTAGCATACACTTCGTAAGTCAACACCTAGAAATATGAAGTTTGTCTAACTCGATTATATAACGCTGGATTTTTGACGTTGTAATCTCAGGAACAATTACTGGTCTGATCACAAAATATATTTCACTGTTAGAAACCCTATTCTATGAGGAAGGGTATACCTACTTAGGCTACTTTTTACCCGGGTATGTAGGTGCAGTAGTTTCCACAGGATGCAGTTGAAACTAGCAGTAGCTAATTAATCAATATTTTTTCATCAAACAAACAGTTGAATATTACATGTTCTATATACCTATATCTGAAATTCCCCAATGAAAAACCACGCATTCCCCGTTCTCAAAATACCTTTGTGCGCAGCCGGTTATGTTGCCTTTTTCAATTTCACGTTCCGCCTCTCTTTGTGAAATACTGAAAGTTAATAGTTCTGTAGTTCTGTGAATTCTCATCAGAAACCATTGCTATGGTTTTCATAACTGTTGGTTATTTTTTAATTTGAGTAAAATTGTGGATCAAAGTAGGAGTTCTTTGTAATTATACGTTTTTGTCATTCAGGGAATAGCATTTTCTTTCACATATTTGGTCCCACCAGCAACATTTTTAAATATGGCGAATAAAATGTACTAGCTTTTAATCCATTTTAGTATCATTAATTTCTACTAAAAGTTGATTGTATGCGACGGTTCTTAGTCAAACTAAAAATAAGTAATTTTTTAACCATATCGAAAGATCATAAATAAGGTTTCAAATAGGTAATACTATTTTACATTAATTATGTTGTTTGATCTCCAAATAAACTTTAAATAAAGCAACTAATTCCATGTTTTTCTCGTTGAATCGTTGTTCTTGCAGGGACTGTAGTGCATTATATGCAAATAAGATCCCATTGTAATTTCAGTTTTCGCAGAGCTCTTTACGTCTTAACTTAATAGTATTTGAATGGAAATGTTTTAAATACAAGGTTGGTCGAATTCTAATCTCTGTTGAAATATCTCTTCAAGTTGTACTGGCAACTTACCTAAACAACATTTAAGATTAAAATGTAATTCGTGTTTAGATGGGTAATTTAAGTTTTATAAGTATTTCATTAATTTAAAAGCTAGCGTTTTAATTTTTACCTAGGTAATTTATACAAACTTAAGTTACTAAACAAAATGAAAAACAAAAAATCTAATTATGTATCAACAAACTCATCTGCAGAAATCATAGGCAGTACATATTTTAGTAAAAAAAACGTCGAATAATTAGCACATTTGCCAAATTTTATCATCCAAGAATATCAGGATTTAAACCCGCCAAAATAAAGAAAGAAAACCACGAAACCATTTGTATGCAAATTATATAAAATGCAAGTACTTTAGACTATTACCCACGGAGGAAGGAAAGATAGCGGAGATGCCATAAGGAAGGCAGGTCAGGCGCCTTCTTGTAGGTCAAGCAACGTACGGTAGGCGAGATAAGTTACTAAAACTAACGAGACGTTCGGGTTGCTTGTAAAATCAAAACCAATCTATTAAAAATTGGTCTTTATTAATTGGTGATTTTATTTTGAAAATAATGAGTGGGTTTCAAAGAAGGCATGTAAGGGCGGAGCTAGTAACGTTCCTCGTCCCCCGAACACCATTCTTCGGAGATTTTGCGTTATGACATCTCCGCTAGTCATTTTGTTCTGCAAGCTATTTCCTTTCATAAAACATGTGTTGATGTGACACTAATGTTTTTCCTTCCACGATTTTGTTACAATCTTTTCTCTGGATGGGAATGAAAAAACCATAAGTGGGTAAACGATGCAAGTTCTATGGTTTTGAAGCCATCAGTTGTTTTTAATGGCTTGATTTACTTAATGTATGGGTCTTAAAAACTCCTTAATTTTTAGAGAGAGAGAAGCAAAAAAGGAGCTTTTATTTAGGAACTGGCTTTTTTTCCGCTATTTCGCCGAGACTCTGGTAAAACTATTTTAAGTTCTCGGTTCGTTTTTTTCCATTCTATCATCTATCAAATTCAATTAAAATCGGTTGAGCTATTTTTAAAAATTAACAAACACACTCTTCAGCTTTATAAGAGTTTGTTTGATCGCTTGAATTTTAAAATCTATGGAACTGTATCGATATACCTGTACAGATTTAGGTAACTACTATTAGAATTAATTTCCCTTAAAAAGACATATATAAACCTCCGATAAAAGTACTCAGAAACCAAACACTAAATATTTTATATAACTGGATGAAAGAACATGCGAGATATCAGTGCTTAACGATCATAATATAATTAATAGGTACACGAATTATAACAGGTCGGAATTCACAACTCAAATGCTATTAGGAAAACTGGTTCTTCTAGTCTATTCGGTTAGAATACTACTAACTTAAGTTAACACATACATTTTGATAATGATAATATTGTCATAGGCCCGGTTTCCTATACTAGACGGAGATTATTCGAAAGGTAGTATTTGCGTAAAAGAAAAAAAAATACATAGGTCCACATCCACACATTACCTACCAACCAATTGTATTTGTCCCTATCTTTAGCGGCAATCTTTTCCAAAAATATTGGTACTGTATGTGGAACGCTCAAAATAAATTGTTTAATTAAAACTTCAAAAATTCCCATAATAGTTATAAGAAATCATGACGTTAAAAAAAACCGAATACTCGTTTTGCGAATAGGTGGTATTTCCAAACATTCACGATTTTGCTGTGAATAACCATTTTTAAGTATATAGCCCGGTTTCCACCGCGAGCGGAACGGACCCATTAATGACTTCGTTAAACTCGCAAACGCAAACTGCATACTTGTATTTCCACCAACAAATAGTCGGAAGGAAAGAGCCGAACGTGTAGAAAGAGTAGAAATGAGCTCGCTCAGTTCTAGGGGGCGGAGCGGAGTACTTACGGACTCCGCTCAACTCGCAATTACAATTTACATAGTAGCGTTTCCACACAGAAAGTGGTGAGCGGGGCGGATTGAGCGAGTAAAAAGAAATTGAAAAGAGTCCGCTGCGCAAGGCCTGCACCGACTAGTTCAGAACGGACTCGCTCGCTGTCTGCCCCCCGCGCTTCTCGTTTAGCGCGTTTTTTTTCTTTGCATAAGATACAACAATGCGTGCTTCTTTTTTCTGTATACATAATCACTGTCATCGCTCGATTCCGTGTCACTCGATAACATCGCAACCACACACAAACAGCTCAAAACTTCAACTGAACTCGTTCTCTGAGGAAATTGTCTATTCGTTATTCATTTCTCATTTTCCGTTCAGCTCAGTCCGCTCATTTCTCTATCTGAGTTTCATTTTGCAGTGGAAATCAAATGACCAACTCTTCGTTGGTGGAAACGCAAACCTCTTTCATTAAAAAGGAGTCCGTTCCGCCTAACCATTTTCCGCACATTACCCTTTCGCAGTGGAAACCGGGCTTAATAGGTTTGGCAACTAGGTGATAATTTTTTAAATAATTATTTTTTGGGATTCTACGCCAACTAATGTTTATCTGTTTGACACAGAATTAAAAAATACTTTTTGCATTACGCAACTTAATAAACGGTCTAATATCATTTGCCCGTGCATCAGAGAGCCCGTATATGTCGGTCCTGCGCCTGATCTCTCTCCGGTCGTGTCCGATTGCCGTCCCATCGGGCTATGAGAGTGAAGGAATAGTGAGTGCACCTGTGTCTGCGCAAATGCTCGTGCACTATAACATGTCATGCGCAGCTGGCTGATTTCGGTTAGGACTCCATCAAAATTTTGATATTTATACTTCGCCAAGTTTAACAACTTCTATACATATCGCATATGGTATTCTAATCAAAAAAATAAACAACGTATGTAACAATTTGCGTAATAGTCAACGTTTTTATATGACTCTGCTAATATATTGTTTGGTGAGAAAACCTAGCTATTGTTTGGCTAAGAATATACGTAAAGTTAATGTTGAAGATATTTCTTTTTTTTTATGTAATCATGAATCTTTATTTACATAGATATTTACAATACATATTTACAATAAAAATCAAAAACTATCCTAGTAAAACAAACAACTAAAAAGCGTCAAAAAATTCGTCCCCATCGCTGTCAACTGGGAGCGTGCCCAAGTCGTGCGGAAGATATTTCTTAAACAATAACTTTATTGCAACTTCAACGTTGCCAAAATATTAAGTATTATTTTGATTTCTTCCATCCGTATTCATTTAAGAAACATAAAGTATTTGTAATTTTAAAAAAATGTATCCAATCGGAATCGGCGGTTGTCAGGGAAACAAAGAGAAAAACTTCCTGCATTGTATATTTACATATTACCTTAGGGAAATAATGTAATAATGCAGATTTCCAAGTGCATTGACAAGGTTGTAGCTAGTCGATAGTTTACCGTTTAAATTAGTATACACTAGATATTACTTAGTAGCTAAAATAATCTACTATCTACTTTGAATGCCTGCAGCCTTAATTGCTCGATGTATGGGGGCTATCTTAGTTCGATTGAAATTTTCAAATCAGATTAAGTTTCTGAAATTTGCTCTACTACAAAAAAAAACATCTCTTCACCTTTATTTACTCAAAATAGATAATCCCAATTTCTTATTTAGAAACCCCAATATGCAAGTGAAACCCCAAAAACACCAATGTACATTCAATAAACCCAAAAATCTTTAACTAATTTCGATTTTGAAATCATCGATTACCCTTCACTGAACTCTTTGATTACCACAAAGGGCGACATTGGGCCCTAACTAGATCGTTACGAACAAGGAAATTATCGTCAGCAATTATGATTTTACTTTGAATGCTACACGATGTAAAGGTAGCTACAGATTGGCGGTAAAACGTTTTACAAGTAAGAGTTGTGATTTAAAAAATATTTTACAAGTTACAAGACATAACAGTACTATTTTAATTTTATACAGCTCAAAGGGTTGATTGTTACAAATTCCTACTACGATTTGAATTGAAAACTTTTTCAATGTGAGACGACCCATTTTCCATATGGATTTGCAATTAGTTATAAAAATAAGAAAAATAAAAGAGCAGATAAAAAAAATATTTGAATTTACCAAGTGAGAGCACAAACCGAGGTATTTTAAAACGTATGTGTAGGTATACGTATATTGCAATATGATGTTTTATTTATTTCACCTTGCCATAACCAGCTGACAACGACAAGAACTCTAGGAAATATTGAGAAGAAGGTTATAAATCAAATGAGTATCAATGACGTCCTTTGGATCGAAACAGGTTCTATCCAATTAAATATTTAAAAAAAACTGCAAGTCACCGTCCAATCTCTATAGCATTCCTATTAAAAATTATATTATAACCGACATCATGGGCAATATTGAAAAAAAAAACTTAAATATTCTAATATGTATAACTAGAAAAAATATGTACAAAAACGCTTGACGTAATACAAATCATAGTTAGTTAATTAAAACATACTAAAACATACAAATCTTAGACAAATGACGTATTTGTTACGTGGGCAATTAATCTTGTCCACCATATTATTATTATGTATTATATAAAAATAACGATAACATCAAAAAAAAAGATGTGATTTTTATAGAACCTTGTTCTATGATTTTACTTTTGATGCACATATTTTTATAGCGTCTGAGTGATATGAGATTATGACGAACTTTACATCAAGATTCTTTATTTTTTCCACAACAGTCTAGATTGTGAAGTCTAGATTTTGATATGAAAGGCAAATCTGTAGCAGTATATATTTTGCAATAAATAAATATGACCATCATTTTATTTACTATCCACTTTCTGTCACCCGCGTCTTGGGGAGATTACATTGAACACTAAAGCAAAAATTACTCCATAGTATTTTTCACCAATGAGCCATCTAATACTGAAAGAATTTAACAAATTAGACCTGTAGTTCTTGAGATTACGGCGTTCAAGCAAACTAACTCTTCGTGTATATAATGTTATAGTATAAACAGAACTATTAATGTACACAGTCACACTTAAGTACTTCTTTATTCATTATACCACTTTAGTGTCTATTGTTAGACATAGGACTATCCTAACGTGTGACATGCCGTTTCTCACCTTTATATATCTTCATTATAACTTGGATTACCCTATGACTAACCCTTCGACGAATAGATCACTAACGCAAACATATTTTGTAGTATTTACTCTGATCTTACGCACCTGCCCTTTTCCATTACAAATTACTTATTCCTAGAACTGTAATCTACAACTTACATATTGCATACTAGCCGTTTTCCCGCGGTTTCATCCGCATCCCGTAGGTACTACTGCCCGTACCGGGATAAATGCCTATGTTACTCGCAGATAATGTAGCTTTCTAATGGGAAAATAATTTTTAAAATAGGTCTTGTTGTTTTTGAGTTATTCATTACAAAACAAAGTTAAAATATTAGTATAGATTTGATGTGACAAAACTGCTCGTTTTTGAGGCATCTAAAGTGCACTATTCGAGCATGGTGTACAAGTTGAGAAATGCGTCAAACCCATCTAAAATAACAAACTTATTTGGCAAGAAAATCGCCCAATGCAAACTAACCCTAATGTACCAGTAACAATAGTCGCAAGTCTGTAACGACTTTCCTTATGAAAAAGATTTTTTAATGTCATTAGGCAACAGTGTAACAATCGGCATTGTTTTAATTGCTGAGCACAATAATTGTTGAAGTACAAGTGAACTTGCTTTGTTTTGTTTTGCTTTGTCTGAGGTAGTGCAGGGTCACTGTTGGTGGTTTATGTCCTTGAGATATATC
This sequence comes from Helicoverpa armigera, assembly GCF_030705265.1. Classification (NCBI taxonomy): domain Eukaryota; kingdom Metazoa; phylum Arthropoda; class Insecta; order Lepidoptera; family Noctuidae; genus Helicoverpa; species Helicoverpa armigera. Next base: position 7,917,632 of record NC_087140.1, on the reverse strand, counting down.
CTACTAATACAACAAGTACGAAATTTTGTAAGGATGCATGTATGTGTGTCTCTGTGTGTGTCGGTGTGTTTGTTACTCTTACACGCTAAAACTAGTATTGATAACACTTATTTTGTACTTATTCTGATAACTGTCCGATGGTGTCGGATTACCGTCCCATCGGGCTATGAGAGTGAAGGAATAGTGAGTGCACCTGTGTCTGCGCTATAATGCTGCTTGTGCACTATAATGCCCTGCGCAATTGGCTGATCTCCTTATATAAGAATAGCCTCCATGGTCATTATCATTTTGTGGTCGTGTCCCCTAATTAATTACATGATTTTCCAAAAATACGATTGATAAATCGAATAGCTCAATTTAGGAATTTACCAAGTTAGGAAGTCGACCCCAACCTAGTTAGAAAAAGGCATCACAGGATGTTGGTTATAAAACCAACACCTACTATGTTGAATAAGCTAGCGCCAAGGCGAACTACACATAATTAAGAATTAAGGCTAAACTAGATTAGATTACTAATCATTTCTATGATGTAGAAGATTGAAAACGTTTATAGGCTTAATAGCCAATTATTGAAGTCATAAATTATATATTTTCCAATATTTCAATAATCAGCAGTATCCTAAAACGTTTTCTTAAGTCTAACTACGCTGAAAACTGCATCAAACGGTTCAGCCGAATGTGAGATAATCGCGCACAAACATACTTTTAAACAGGTCAAACTGAGAAAAATCATTTTTTGTAAATAGTCCAAGAGGTATCGGGTAGAAAAAATTACTTTAGCATATTTTAATTTTGGTAAGAAAATATGAGACAACTGGACTTGTCAGAAAATATATGTAAACCTGGACCCCTGTATCTTTCAAAGTAGTTACCTACTTATATGTTACCTTACCTGTAACTTAAGCCATAATGTAACTACTAGTTAATACCGGTATTCTGAACTTAGGCCACTTAATACTAGCTCAGACTCTGATACCTATATGCACATGGTTTCAGGTTGTTACAATATTATGGTACCTAATATATTTAAACATGAGCATAAAATTTAAATTTTACATTGCACGATTATTTGTGACTTTCAATGTTATGAAACGTCTCATTAATTAATGAACTAAAAAAAACGGCTCTTAATTACCGACAAAACATGACATTTAAATCTTGGATGAAAATAAATAGATAAGCAATATTAAGAAATTCCAACACATACCTAAATAAAAAAAGATGGCATGTCATAAAATACATAAATTGCTATAAAAATCTTTATCCAGACCAAAAAAGGAGGTACTACAGAACAGGACTTGAGTAATTTTTCAAAACTGGTTTCTTATGACGCAGTAGACCCAAGACCTTACGAAGGTCTACCACGGAATAAGGAATGATGAATGGAGATGCCATAATGCAGGTAGGTCAGGCGGCTTCTTCTAGGTCACATACGAACGGTGGGATCAATTACGAGTGAACGAACGAGGCGTTTAGGTTCTTTGAGACATCTGTCAACGATTTTTGGCATTACAAAAAATGGTCGGGTTCAAGGAAGGTGTGTAAGGGCGAAGGCAGTAACGTTCCTCGTCCCTCGCACACCCATATTCTTAGGAGATTTTCCGTTATGGCACCTTTTTTTTCCGACGTCAAAAATCATCAAATGACCCCTCCTGCTGTGGGTTAGCAGCGGCGAGGGAGTGTCAGACTCTTACTGACTAAAAACCGTCGTGTTCCGTCATAGGCCTTTTTTGTACCAGGGCCGCGGTATCTCTTTCGAACAACCCGCAGCCCCGGCAGGCTTTGGCCCTGCTGGGACCGTTATGGCAACTCCGCTAGTCATTTTGTTCTCCATGGTCTAGAACTAAACAGGTTGTAGGTACAAGTTTGTAAATACTAGGGACTTTTATGTTAAGAATAAATATATTTTTAAACCCAGACGAAAAAAGAAGATTTAAACATTGACCTCTATATGGATCTGTCGGGGGCATCGTAGCTCTTAAACTGGGGAACTGATTTAGAAGCATTTTTTTTAATAAAAGTTGTGTTTTTCAGTGGTGGTCCTTAGAGGTTGGTTTTGTAAATCTCTGTTGAGACTGAAAATATATTTCCTAAAAATCTAACAGGAAAATTGTTAATATATAAAATTAGAAATACCTAAAGATATTTACAGTATATTAAAGAAACTGGTTTATTTCCTTCTAAGAAAATTTATTTTAATAGAATTGTTTTTACATTACCTAAATATTTATTAAGTTTTTCCTTATTTCAAAAATCCGTGTTTAAATTGAAATGAAATATTATTAACATCCCACTAGATTTTTGTTCACGTGGCTCAAGACAAAAACAGAATAATGACTAAAATTTTCGCGATTTCTGCATGTATAATGTTTATAATTATTTCTTAAATTATTCTTATTTTTCTAACCGGTTAATGAGGTATAGTTTTTGAGTTTTTCGGGTAATCTTCGAACCTTTTGAACTTACTGCTATATTTCGAAAAGTATTGTATCACTTTCAATTGGTTGCGTGATTTGTGGTAAAAGCTCCCAGGTTATATGTATGTGTATATTTTTCCCTGGATATAGTTCCCTCGAGACGCGAATGAAACCGAGAAACATTGCTAGTAAAATTAAGATAAATTAAAGTAATACTGGGTACCAATATTGCCTACCAACTTTACAAACCTTAGTTCATACGAAAGAGAGCATGAAAAAATAACCAGAGGTTTTTCTTACCACAAATTATTATGACCATGATCACCGGACGTATATGTGGAAATATAGTGACGTCACAACTACTTGTACAGTCAACTTCAGGTCAGTGGTAACAGTTTTATAGGAAAATCGTACTTATTACTATTGAGTTAAGATGCATGACAGTTATCACTGATGTGCGGCCTACCGTACGTAATATGCCAACAAATAATGTATTAGTAAACAATAATTTACTTGAAGGTCGATGAGGATTTTCCTTAAGATTTTATACATTGATGGCTCTGGTTGAGATTAGGGTTATGTGTTAGAAGTTAAGGGGGAAATGTATAGAATTTATGTTGGAAGGATTTTTTGTAGTTTTGTGAATGGAAATAAATTGGTCATTTAATATGACATGCCAGTTGAGTGTTCGTAAAAAATGTAGCGCGTGCTATTTCTTTTCCATACATACTATTAATTTGCTCGATTTTAGAGAAAAATCATATTATTACGTTTAGATTAGAATTAGATTTTTCTTCCTAATTGTTAATCACATAAAAATCATCGCAGTAGTTTTTGTCTTCATCGCGACCGGACAGACCAAGTTAAGGACTACGTTTTATATGAAATTATAGTGAAAGTTACACATAGATGCTTTTCAGAACAAAAATATTCCCCTTTACGAAATCTGTAACTTCATATTTTTCGGAATCATTGTGTAAGTGTAATATTTGCAGAAATAATCATCATTACAAATATAGCACCCACATTACACAAAGTCAAAGTCCACTGTCGGTCTGTCTGTATTGACTTTAAAGTCATTTTACAATGATCTTAGATGGCTCGGTAATTCTAAGAAAAAAGAACAAAAAATTGTTTTTGTAATGTCATGATGATGCAGAATATCGGAGTTAGGATATTAAAATGCAATTTTGTAGATGCTCCGATATTTCACTCACGTCTTAGGAAAATACATTAATCACCATCATCATCATCATCAGCCTGTCGCAGTACACTGCTGGACATAGGCCTCTCCAAGTGCACGCCACTGAGATCGATTTTCGGCTTCTCGCATCCAGCTCCTGCCAGCCGTCTTGCGCAAGTCATCACTCCACCGTGCCTGAGGACGTCCTACATTACGGGAAATACATTGCATACGGTTAAATAGTACCTCCCTTACTTGAACCAATGGGTTTAGTGTTAGATAACATTTAGCTTAGCTGTAGCTTTATAATTACAGTATAGATAATATTTTGATATTCATTTGTATGTTTACTTCATTTTGGACTCTGGTTTTAAGTTATAATTTTTGACTGTGTTTTATTGGTAACTTATATCTTCCAAAAGAGGATCCACACCTGTCTGAACTTTTGAGAAAAACAAGGTAAAACTCCAATCAAATTACGACCTTATTACATTTAAAATAAGCTACAACATAAATTGCCAATATCCATTACAAAATAAAACGCAACTATTTCCCGATAAAAGCTTGACTTTCAAACAAAAGCTCAACAAAACTGCTATCGTAGTAAACCCTTTTGAAAAAACTGTCAACATTTCAATGGGCTTAAACCCGTATGCATAAAAAGTACGATAAGCCTACAAACAAAACTGCAATGAACAATTCCTTGGAACACTAAACTAACTGGATTCGAAAAGACCATACATCTCTATGCAAAAATCATCACCTTTAAGCTACTATGTTGGGGTCGGCTTCCAGTCTAGACGGATGCAGCTAAGTGCCAGTTTTCTACTTGGAGCAACTGCCCATCTGATTTCTTCACCCAGGTACTCGGGCAACCCGATACCCCTTGGTGAGACTGGTAGTCAGACTTTCCAGCTATTGAATACCCGACCCGTAACGACTGCCAAAGATATTCAAATGACAGCCATGACCTACCAATTTATCGTACCTTCAGGCGACTATTTTATCCACATAGTCCTCGTTCTTCTAAACACTCTTTATGTGAAATTGACTTTCAGTTTACAAGCGAGAGTCAAAGCAACCCAACAAATAGTGATCATTGAATATATGCTTTCGATTCGGCAATGGCGTCTCCAAAAGGTTGTATGCTCTAAGAACAAATTGACGTTTGACTGACAGCAAGAGTACCTCTGTGAGGCATTGTGCAAGTATTTACACTGTCATGCAGAATTATTGACGAAGTGTGGGATGTCAAGGTGACTGCCATCTGACATCAGCCGTGACCGTTTCATGTTCTAGGAAGCTATTGCTCATTTTGTGTATTAATGTGACAGCTTTAAGATAAATATTTTAGAAATAGGTAATTTAGTAATAAGTTTGCATCTTTAGGTGTATTGTGAAGAGGTTAAGTTGCGGATTTGTGTAGAATAGGAAACTTGGACTTTAAAGTCTGAAATCACCAACCCGCATTGAGCATGCGTGGTGATTAACGCTCAATCCTTCTGCGTGTGAGAGGAGGCCTGTGCCCAACAGTGGGACGATAAAAAGGCTCAACAGCATCGAGAGATAAAGACTGATATAGGGCAAAAATAAGACAGTTTTCGTTCAAATCTAACTTTACTTATTTAAAGAAAAAAAATTGTACGCAAACGTAACTTTTACCTAATTACATTCAATTATGAAACTGTACATTAAAAAGGTGTTAATCACCAGCCATTACCTAAAACTTAATGATTTATTATACAAGTAACAATTAATAATATTATGCATTTTATCACGTACACATCTAGAATCATTCTGTGTCCGTCTTTATATAGGTTGATGACAATGATCATTACGTTTTGACAATAAAACACATTAAGGTGTGTGGTTATTTTTGTGTGTACTGGCTAGTAGATTATAATTTTGACAACGTGGTCAGTGATTTTGGCCAGAAGTGTAGCTAGAAGTTACATCGCATATTTCTCTTTTTGGGGTCTGTTAGGTATCTTAGTACTTTTATTTGTAAAGGTTGACTTGAACATTTCTTCTGTATGATAACTTACATAGATACCCACTCGAAGCAGACTAAAACTGTGGGCCGATATGTGGCCCGATGGTTGAAAATGACGATTAAATCGAAGTGATTTTAAACCACTTGTAGAATTTAACTCATTTGTTTAGGCGAAAAGGGTTGAGCTGTTCGGCTGAACACGCTTAACCTCAGGAACGGCATGAGTTGAAAAAAATCAGTTCCTATTTTAATGTTATAAGTTAGACTTTATCACGGGGAATGAAACTGCGGGATAGACATTAAAAACACATCCCCATTTACTCAATAGTTAAAGACTATAACATACCTAAATAGATGTCGCTAGAATTACTCTTACATCATAACAGTCTCAAGATCTAATGATTGCATTGTAGGTATCCTACTTTGGCCATATGAATTATTGCAAGATGCAAGATGTAGATACAGATGAGTCTAGATGAGTTTTTGCTAAATTCACTCATATGAATGGTAATTTATTCTGACACATGGATAAGTACAGAATACGCATCCTATAAATACATAGTATACATATACTATACAATATCATATACTGTAGTGTAGACTAGATTTACATCACTCAAATTATGAGAACAAACCTCATGAAAATACTTTCAGGTTATTTTGGGTTTATCACAAACAGATGAACAGACGGACAGAGTGGATTATTTTGATATTTAATGTATTCATTTTGTTTTAGGTTTCCTCCTTTTTAGTAGAAGTGTATGTAACAAGAGGTAGGGCTAGTATATTAAATTTTCTCATCTCCAAGAAAAGCCTTAAAAGTAATATTTTGAAAGGTAATTTTTATTTCTACAGCGTTAATTTTAGCAATTCTATGTTAGCATTTCAATGAAATTCAAATTGCTCTGAATTATACGCATTATTGCAATGATTGCGATAGTGATATTATTTCGTGGAATTAATCAGTTCTCGCAATGTACAAGTAATGACCAAATCAATGCATAGAAATATGATGGAATCAATATGTACACGTATTCATTTTAATATTTACATATATATGAGATTCTTAGCTTTTCGACACTTAACTTAAAAGAACACCAAAATATTTGTATCGATATTTTCAGATATTTTACGGAATGATAGCCATCTTCCGCCAGCAGTTTTACCTGCGTCCCATGAAAAACACTCCGAGCTTCTAAATAAAAAAAGTACCCTAAAGGCCTTGATGAGCCTTCCTTGATAAACGCTCTATTAGATACAAACTGTGACCCATACATATCAAGATGATACCAAAATTGTAATCTTTAATCTTTTTGTTTGTTTGAAGGCGCTAGTCTCAAAAATTTCTTACTGGTCCCATGTAAAAAATTCTTTCAGTGTTACATAGCCCATTTATTAAGGGACATCTGTGGAGATCTAAGGGGGAGGCCTATGTTCAGCAGTGGACGTCCTATGGCTGAGATGATGATGATGATGATGATAGACTATTTTTTATCGAGTACGGTTCCCACGGGATGCGGTACTGATGGAAGCTAGTTATATTTATATTATGGCCGATTTAAAATGCAGACAAAACCATATGTTTAAGCTAGTTATTTGCTGATACGTCTCTTTTATCCACTGATGCACGAATTACGTGCGTTCGTGATAGGTCTGAGACGCGTTTCGACACTGCTCCATGACTCATTGAAACAATGGCAATCGTTACCTATTGCGTTTTGTTATTGCTGTTGTGTTGTCTTTTGTATGTCATTAGGTACTTGTATTATAACTGTGAGGATTTTTTAGCCTCCAACGCTAAGAGTTATGGTATGTTTGACCAATATGTGTGTCTGTTTGTGGCAACATAGCTCATAAACGATAAGTACTATGGATATTTTAGACTTTTTCCCAGCTTTTTTGAGTGTAATTGTACAGTGGCAATTATCATTATATAGCCTTTTAATGTTGTTACTGATAAATGGATAAAAAAGCATCCCTCTTAGACCCAATTTCATCAAAAATGGTTCACTAGTACAGTAGACAGCATAACATAGACGTTTCAATATATGTATTGTGTTAATTGTGTTGTTATAAAGGTTTAATTGCAATAAACTTCACTAAGGTTAGAGGATAATTTGCACTATAAACATAACAATACTAATTTGTATTACGATTAACTTCCATTTGTCCTTCTACATGTCTAATTATAACAAATATACTGGTCAAATATTTTTTGGATTTTTTGTTGGCATTTTTTCACCTTTTTTAACCGGTTAGAGGTCCCGCACATTGCAAACTTTTAGTCGGCCGATAGCTTTTTTGGCCTCATAATTCAGTATGAGGACATCTAAGGGGGAGTCCTATGTTCAGCAGTGGACGTCCTATGGCTGAGATGATGATGATGATGAAATCAGTATGAAGATGAATGGTAGTACGCACATTACAAAGATCAGGTATTTAGCCGGTATCAGACTGACTGACAACTTTGATTGGAATTAAGATTTTCTTTAAAAAAACCAACCTTCAGGTCAACTGTCGGCCGACTGGTTAGCTACTCTTATTCGTAGCAAAGGAGTGAAATTATATTTTTGGTTTTGTTATAATAATTTAAATCTTCTTCACTATTAATTTGATTGAGAGGCCACACGTTTGAATTTTTCCATCAATAATAATTAATGTTAATTGTCATCACGAAAACTCTTGATTTTTGTGGTTTTATGAAAATTGCTTAGACAGGTTTTTCCTTATTTAAAAGACAAAAAATACCTCTAGATGTATGGATAATTATCTTAAACGTATGATTGTAAAAAAAACATATTTTTCAATGTTACGTCACAATGATTGTGTGGAAACCACCACAATTATCATTAAGGTATATCTGCGTCTTTAATGTCAGGTAATTTGTATAAACGACGATATTTTTTCAATAAACCACATACCTAGTCATTTGAAGATCATAAAAAAAAACTTGACGGTCACCGTGTATATCCGTTTGAGGCTAAAAATAATATTAATCTCATAAATAATCTTACTTATCTAAATATTCTTAAAAAAACTCACGTTTAAAATTCCAATCTTAGTGAACACAAAAACATGAACAGTAATAATATTATTAAAAATAATTAAAAACAAATGCACAACACAACACAAGCACTGCGGTATTATTAATTTAATAATATTCGCGTTATTATTTCGAGAATAAACCCACGTCCGATCTCCTCGAACGCTGGTATAACACTGAACTTGAATTTAAAAATCGAACACTCCCGCGCAAGTTGTGGTCTTGATTACCTTCAGATCGTTACTTTCGAAAATATACCTACTGGCCTAGGAAATAGGGCTTATAATTGCTTCTGGTTAATGAGTCTAGTAGTCAGATGCTCGTCTAATAAATTAATTTATTTAGCGGATTTTCCACTTAAATGCAATATGTTGGGTGTTCTTTGTTGAAGATCTACATGGTTCTTAAATCCAGCCTATACTTGTAATTTAAAGGAAAAAAATATTAATAAACTATAAAAATACTTTTGATAATTAAATACTATATGGATACTTAATAGGGTTTTGATTTAAAAGCGATGAGGTTCTCAATTTGGATATTTTTTTTGTTGCTTAGCTCTTACGGTTTTAAAGACTTATCTAATTTCAAATATAAGTAGTATGCCAAAAACTACAAAATACAGCCTTCAAAATATATCTTACATCAGTAACTAGTGCTTCATCTAAATTGCGAAGATATTTCATATTAAGCGCGATTTTGCAATGTCCTAATGATGCATTTTCTCCTTGAATGATACCTCTCTAAACTAAATAACTAAATTGAATTCAATCGAATCCTTTTATAGCCATTTATATATGTCCAATACTTATATGATTCCTTATTTAGAGACAGCCAATTTTGGAAGACATAGTATTTACGAAATCCTAAGATTTTGGAGTCTCCCAAGGCTTGTCCTGTGACATTCATGTCAAGGTATTAAAACAAATATATTGTAAATATTGGTACTTATAGTAAAATTTGCATAACATACATCATCTGCCTAGCCTTTTCCATAACATACAATGACGCTTTTTTCCCAGAAAGACATCTAGTCACCTCAGGTTTCGCAAAAATAAGTTTTTCCGTAGGTCTATAACCGGGGAAAAATGTGTAAAACAATGGTTTCCTTTTAACCGACTTCCCAAATAGAACGAGGTTCTCAATTTGGACACTTCTTTCACTACTTATTGGTTTTCAAACACGTAAATATCCTTATTTTAAAGCTTTATCTTGTGGATTTATTTTCTGTTAAGGGTGTTTCAAGTGGTTTTACAAACGTCCCGAGGGACTCACGGGGTGTAAGTAGGAGCCTGTCACCATCTCTCTCTCCCTTATTTTTTTTCCCATCGGACTACAAGAGTGAGGGAACGGAGAGTGTAGCTGTGTCTGCGTGTGCTCTTACTCTTATGCTCTTACTACAATGTCCTGCGCTGCTGGCTGATCTACGAGAAAATCGTAGATCGCTATGACCAGAAATCAGTCAAGAAGATATTAATTCATTGTTTTAAGGAATAAATTATGGTTATCAAATCCAGTCGAGTCGAATGTTCAACATCAAATTTTTTTTGACAGATTTTAAAAGTTATTAATAGATAGATAGATAGATAGATAGATATACTTTATTAGGTACACCAATTTTACAATTTTGATCTAAATCTAGTTAAGGTAGGTGACATAATGGGCGGTCTTATCGCTAAGAGCGATCTCTTCCAGACAACCTTAGGATGGATTGAGACGAGAAGGAAAAGATTATACGGTAGGCAGTTAGGCTAAGTGTACACTTGCTCCTGCAATTTGCGCACCTAAATATTATTACCATAAATACTTAAATTATAAACTAAATATATATACATACATATATGTTTATATATATATAAAATAATAACAATAAATACATATATACCTTTAAATAATGTCAATGCTAGATATATATACTTTTTATAAATATTATTCTACCGTTAGGAGGAAAGGTAGTGGCTTTTTAACATTCTCTTGAAAACGGCTAATGATTGAGCCTGTCTTATCGTAACGGGCAATGCGTTCCATAGCCGAACAGCCAGAACAGTAAAAGATTTGTCGAAGAAGCTAGTGGAATGCATCGCCATCTCCAGCCTCAAATTTTCTGATGACCTTAGATATTTTGTATGTGTGTCATAAAGGAACTTGAAACGTTCTTTAAGATAAGGGGGGTTAGTGGGATTAAACAAAATGTTGTATAGCAAAGACAGGATATGAGTATTCCGGCGAAGACGTATAGGAAGCCATTTGAGCTTTGAACGAAATTCAGAATATGATCATATTTGCGCAGGCCAAATATGAATCTAATACAAACATTTTGAAGTCGCTCAAGTTTATCTAATTGTGCCTCTGTAAGATCCGGATAGCTGACATCTGCATAATCAAGGATGGGAAGCAGGAGGGATTGTGCGAGCGCAGTTTTGGTGGCAGTCGGGAGAAAGTTCCTCAGTCGTCTCAGGGACCGGACAGATGCAAACACCTTGCGACTAACCTCTTGTAGTTGAGGGCCCCAGGAAAGGTGTTTGTCAATAAGTACACCTAGGTTTTTGACTTTGTCCTTGACTGGAATGGTAGTGCCATTGAAATTGATGTGCGGGAGTTGTGACCAGCTAACTTTTTGTACCAACCTAGAACTGCCAATTACAATGGCTTGGGTTTTTGAAGGATTAACCTTAAGACCGTAAGCCTCACTCCAATCAGATATTACAGCCAAGTCACTATTGATGATGGCGATTGCATCTGCCAGATCCACTAAGGCGGCTTTCCTATAAATTTGTAGGTCATCAGCATAAAGGTGGTAGAGAGACTGAAGATTATTGTAAATTGAATTTATAAATATCGCGAAAAGTAAAGGAGATAAAACGCCACCCTGTGGCACGCCAACAGAAGTATAGCACCATGAAGAGCATTTGTCTTCTATGCATATACGTTGACGGCGTCCAGACAGGTAACTACGAAACCAGTCAATCACCGTTGGAGATATGTTAAGTGAGCCAAGTATGCCAAGCAGGATGTCAAAGTCGACGGTGTTAAATGCATTACTGAAATCTAGCAAGCAAAGGACCGTCAAATCTCCCGTATCCATGCTGCAGCGTATATCCTCAGTAATATTGACTAAGGCTGTAGTGGTGCTGTGACCAGGTCGGAAACCGGATTGGAACGGGTTCAGAAGACTGTTCTTGCAAAGAAAAGCATTAAGCTGATCATGTACAAGACGTTCTAGGACTTTAGAAAGGAAAGGTAAGATGGAAATGGGACGATATTCAGAGAAAGAGGTAGGATTGGATGTTTTGGGTAATGGGATGACTTTTGCATCTTTCCAGATGGATGGGAAAATACCATAGGACACAGAGTAATTAAGGATATGGGACAGGACTGGTAGGATTTCGTCAAGGATAGGAAGTATCATTTTCCGACTGACACAATCATCACCAACAGCGTTAGAGGAGATGGATACTATACTCTTCGACGATGTGAAGTGTTGATTAAGTAAATCAATATCTAAGTCTTTGGAAATTGTATCACGGCGTGATTTTCCAACTCCCATGGATTTTAGGAATTTCCAGACTTTTGCTGGATCTCCGTTTTCAACTGAATGATGTATATGTTGGCGTTGTGCATCTCTACACACCTTGTTGCAACGATTACGGACCTCAACATACTTCTCCCGAGTAGACATATTAGGTCGACATTTAAATTTAGATTTCGCAACAGCTTTTTTATGCATGGCAGTCTTAATGGCACCAGTTAGCCACGGAGCCGGAAGATGTTTTAGCTTAATTGCCCGAATTGGAGCATGGACGTCATAAAGCCGAACCAGTGAATCAGTGAATAACGCAACTTTATCATCAACCGACTCAGCTGCAGCCAAAGGTGCCCAATCAATACAGCCAGCATCACTGCAAAGGTCTTCAGTATTCATACCACCAAAATTGCGTTGCAGTAGAATTTTGGGTTTGGGCTTAGGTGGTCGGATTTTATAGGAAAGGAATATGAGATCGTGGTAGGAAAACATATCAGCTGAACATTGACCATGCTTACTGACATGTTCCGTAGACGATACAAGGGCAAGGTCCAGTAGTGAAGGGTTGCAGTTGGGGAAACGGTGTGTGGCACTTAATGGCAGGATTGACAGATTGGATGATTCAATTATTGAACATAAGGAAGACGAGCGGGAATCGTTTTTCAATAAACACGTATTAAAATCACCCATAATAATTGTATGACTGTAAGAAGGCATTAGGTTTTCGAGGAGATGTTCAAGGCTGGAAAAGTAATTAACACGTAAGGAAGGACTATAGAAGACACCAAGCAAAATTTTGGTATGATTCAGGTTGACTTCCAAAAAGAGATGCTCACCGGCACCCAGCGGCGGGGGCTGTGCTGACATACTAATGATTGAGAAAGGAATATGAGGACGAAGATATATGGCAACTCCACCCCCACCGCCAACCGCACGATCATTTCTTATCAGCTGAAAACCTGGCAAGGAATAGGAAGTAGAAGGAAGACATGGTTTTAACCAAGATTCTGAAACAAGGATAGCGTGTAAATTCTTACAGTCTAGATTAGCTAGCATGTCAGAGTAATGTGCCGGTATACTTTGGGCATTTATATGGACTACATTAAAATTCTTCGGAACATCAGAAAATGTCGCTTCAAGAGAATCAGCAAGCGTTGGAAGGCTGGCAAAGCTGTCGTCACTACTACAAGCCGAGACAAAGGTTTCAGCATCGCTGTCATCATTTAAATCAAGCATTAACGTTATTAATGATATAAATAAATATAAATATAATAATATTGTAAACTAATAATAAATATAACAATTCTGCGTATTGTGCAGAAAAAAAGCAATCTAATAACGTTGGTAATCCACCCGCCAGTTGTGTGTAAATAACAGAAATAAACACTGATAGTACGAAAAAAAAAAAAAAAAGTTAAATAAAAAAAAAAAAAAAAGAAATTATTAATATAAACGTTAACAACAATTGCAGAAAAAAAAAAGTTACGTATGTACTGAATTATTGTATTACCCGAGCTATTTTAATTAAAGTTTCCGAACGAAAATTTATAATGGTATTAGTGTGATACTTGACAGGTGACGTTTGACAAATGACATTATTTATTTTATATTTAGTTGTCGTCGTAGTGAAACAAAAAGCAATAAAATAAATTAATTTAGGGTACCTACACTACATGATACGCAATAAAAATAAAAAAATAAAAATTATGCTACTCGGATAATACAATTACAACTTACAAAGAGAAGCTATGGAAATTACTTCTTTTTGGCAGCTACTCGTTTCGCTTTCTTCGGTGCTGGCGACGACTGTGCCTTCTCTTTATTTTGCTGGATTCGGCTGAGGTCGCCTAGTGTGCTTACTCGATGGCGAGAGCCGTCCGCGCCCATCACGTAAACAAGCCCTTGTTTTGTCCAGCAGTTGTTTACACCGAACTTATCACGCGCTGACATGAACAGCTGATGACGAGGCCGAGTGAGGAACTCCGATAAAGTTATGCCAGTGCCCTTCAGCTTTGTCTTTGCAAACCACATGCTGTCTCTCACTCCAACATCCCGTAATTTACAAAGAATAGGCCTGGGTTTGCTTGCATCAGTCTGTCTACCCATCCTATGGCATCGCCGCACATCATTCACAGTAAATTCCGTAAATCCGAGATGACGCCGGACAACTTCTACAACAACCTGTGCTGTGTCCTCCTTGGTCTGTTCAGTGACACCATGCAGCAGCACCATCTTTCGTCGTGCACGCATCTCCATGCTATCCAGCTCCTGTGACAACGCCTCCATCTGCTGTTGAATGCAGCCCAACGCATCAAGAATGAACTTCTTGAAAGAATTATAGTCCGCAACCAAGCTATCTGTGCTGTTTGAAGCACCAGGATTCTTCTGCAGCTGTGCCTCAAAACTTGTCATCCTGTCTTGAAATAATGACATCATATCGGACAGTGAACTCTTTAGTGCTTCCATAATGTTGTGCTGTATAATTGTGTGTTTATAAGATCCGTGATATTGTGGGAAATACACTGAACTGGTGGGTGATGTCTAATTATATATTAATAAAGCATTTACAGTTGATAAAAACAATAAATACTATTATTTATGATTATTTTAAATGGGAGCACAAAGTTTGTGACCTCTTGTCAAAACTACCCACCAAGAAAAAAATTAAGAATTAAGATAGCACTTTTTTACAAAATAAGATTATTAATCTAACGTGTTATATCAAAATGTTACATAGATTTAATACGTGCTTAATTACTTCTGTCACAAGGTTGCATGTTGGATACAAATAATTATGTTTCCGCATACATAATCGTGTTTTTATGCTGAATGAGCAAAGAGGTTCAAATGTTCTGAACCTCTGTGAAGGTGAGCTGCTTAGAATTCGAGACTAGTTATAATTTATAATGGTTAGATATTATTTTTAAAACTTCTTCTTAATGGATAGTTCTTAATCCACGTATGAGTGAAGTTTGTCTAAAATATATTCCCCAATATACAGATAATCTATCCTTCGTATTCACTCGGATCTAACTGCTTGTAAATAATTGGGAGTTAATCCAATCTCCCAATTATTTACATTTACACTTTATCGGGTATAACAGTAACAGTTTTATAAATACATATGTGTACAAATCGCAAAAGTTTAAAAACCTTCGGATCTAATTCTCGAAGTAGTTTCCAATTAGGTGCGTCCTAGGCGTATTTTATTACCTTCTTGAGAGCGAACAAATTAAATTAGTCTCAAACTTATTAGTTACTACCTACTTACTACCGAACTTAAATATCTTCTAAGTATCCAGACTTATTACCTACGAAATTATGTTTCATTAAACAAATTGTGAAAACATTTTTCAAGACTTTCTTTCTTTGAACGCTCTTATCTCAGGAACTAGGTACAGATCCTATTTAAAAAATTGACACAGTGTTAGATAGCCCATTTATCGAAGAATGCCACTTTTTAAACTGATGCCTGAAAAGTTTCCACTGGACTCGGATGAAACAACAAGCGGAAGTTAGAAAAAAAATATTTTCTGAGCATACGTTACAATGATAATTTTGGTGATTTCATTTATGTTTTCAAAGAAATGGATTTACCCATATTTACGTTCCTGTCTGTTTCAACAAAATTACTAAAATTCTTCTTAAAATACGCACAATCCTATTCTTAGAATTGTAAATACATATTATTTGACCTTGACCCTACCTCACAGGTTTTCTGTTATTTATGTTAAAACTTTAAAGGTGAACATAAGTTTAGCATGAGATGAATTAATTAAGAATATTCTAATATGTATAACTTATTCACAGAATCAAACTTAGCGTGTTCAGACAAATAATTAACGAATAAACAATTTGTTCACATAGGCCTATTTTTATCCCCGTGCAGGAAGAAAGCCACATACTTTATGATATAGGTAGGCACAGAGTGCAAAAATCACCAGGACTGGATCCCATAACCAATATTGAGATTTTAAAATAAGTATAGAGCAAGATAAGGAGATTGCTAGGGGTCCAAAAAAGTCTATTTACGGCAATGCTCCAAGTTATTTATTTATTTATTATTATCAACTTACGACTATTATTACAGGAACTTATCCTAATGCAATAGCGTAGACAAATTATAACTAACATTCTAAAAACCTAACCAAAATATAATCATACCTTAAAACTAATCATAATCACATAATACACATAAAGTAGCCCTTGTGAATTCAGTCAGTGAGCAGGAAAATAGATCAATTGGTCCAGCGACCGTGTTCTTCGTCTTCGATCCAGGAATCGAACCAGGGACCCATGCACGGCAATCGCGCTGGTGATGCAACGGAGCAGTTCTGTTATAGTAGGCACTAGTAGCTCTTAGCAACTTAACAAAAGACAATAACCGCACAAATCTGTCAGGAAGCCGACTTTTTGCATATTGAACACAATTTATGTGCATTACCTACATTGTATCGCTAGTTTTCCAAGGAATAGATAGGCGAGATTCTGCCTACTACGACTATGTGCTATAACACAATTAATTGTACTACTACAATAAAGAATTGCATGCAAAAGATGCGAGTATATCCAAAATGTATGCGAAAAGCTTTTATACAACAATACATTAGGTACCTACCTATATGCTTATTTGAATCTGGCCTGATAGATACACACTTTTAAAAAATTATTTCACTTTTATCATCACAGTACTTAAGTACTCGGATAAAATTCATTATCGTCGTCTTGCTCAGTTCCACTAAGAGATTATAAAGATAATTTCTGTGGTGTTAAGGCAAAAGGGGATGAGTCAGAAATTGTGAAAAATGAGTTAATTACACAGTTGGGTACAAAATTTTACGAACTATCATGGTAAAAAGGATCAACAAATACAAATAGTGATCATTGAATATATGCTTTCGATTCGGCAATGGCGTCTCCAAAAGGTTGTATGCTCTAAGAACAAATTGACGTTTGACTGACAGCAAGAGTACCTCTGTGAGGCATTGTGCAAGTATTTACACTGTCATGCAGAATTATTGACGAAGTGTGGGATGTCAAGGTGACTGCCATCTGACATCAGCCGTGACCGTTTCATGTTCTAGGAAGCTATTGCTCATTTTGTGTATTAATGTGACAGCTTTAAGATAAATATTTTAGAAATAGGTAATTTAGTAATAAGTTTGCATCTTTAGGTGTATTGTGAAGAGGTTAAGTTGCGGATTTGTGTAGAATAGGAAACTTGGACTTTAAAGTCTGAAATCACCAACCCGCATTGAGCATGCGTGGTGATTAACGCTCAATCCTTCTGCGTGTGAGAGGAGGCCTGTGCCCAACAGTGGGACGATAAAAAGGCTCAACAGCATCGAGAGATAAAGACTGATATAGGGCAAAAATAAGACAGTTTTCGTTCAAATCTAACTTTACTTATTTAAAGAAAAAATTGTACGCAAACGTAACTTTTACCTAATTACATTCAATTATGAAACTGTACATTAAAAAGGTGTTAATCACCAGCCATTACCTAAAACTTAATGATTTATTATACAAGTAACAATTAATAATATTATGCATTTTATCACGTACACATCTAGAATCATTCTGTGTCCGTCTTTATATAGGTTGATGACAATGATCATTACGTTTTGACAATAAAACACATTAAGGTGTGTGGTTATTTTTGTGTGTACTGGCTAGTAGATTATAATTTTGACAACGTGGTCAGTGATTTTGGCCAGAAGTGTAGCTAGAAGTTACATCGCATATTTCTCTTTTTGGGGTCTGTTAGGTATCTTAGTACTTTTATTTGTAAAGGTTGACTTGAACATTTCTTCTGTATGATAACTTACATAGATACCCACTCGAAGCAGACTAAAACTGTGGGCCGATATGTGGCCCGATGGTTGAAAATGACGATTAAATCGAAGTGATTTTAAACCACTTGTAGAATTTAACTCATTTGTTTAGGCGAAAAGGGTTGAGCTGTTCGGCTGAACACGCTTAACCTCAGGAACGGCATGAGTTGAAAAATCAGTTCCTATTTTAATGTTATAAGTTAGACTTTATCACGGGGAATGAAACTGCGGGATAGACATTAAAAACACATCCCCATTTACTCAATAGTTAAAGACTATAACATACCTAAATAGATGTCGCTAGAATTACTCTTACATCATAACAGTCTCAAGATCTAATGATTGCATTGTAGGTATCCTACTTTGGCCATATGAATTATTGCAAGATGCAAGATGTAGATACAGATGAGTCTAGATGAGTTTTTGCTAAATTCACTCATATGAATGGTAATTTATTCTGACACATGGATAAGTACAGAATACGCATCCTATAAATACATAGTATACATATACTATACAATATCATATACTGTAGTGTAGACTAGATTTACATCACTCAAATTATGAGAACAAACCTCATGAAAATACTTTCAGGTTATTTTGGGTTTATCACAAACAGATGAACAGACGGACAGAGTGGATTATTTTGATATTTAATGTATTCATTTTGTTTTAGGTTTCCTCCTTTTTAGTAGAAGTGTATGTAACAAGAGGTAGGGCTAGTATATTAAATTTTCTCATCTCCAAGAAAAGCCTTAAAAGTAATATTTTGAAAGGTAATTTTTATTTCTACAGCGTTAATTTTAGCAATTCTATGTTAGCATTTCAATGAAATTCAAATTGCTCTGAATTATACGCATTATTGCAATGATTGCGATAGTGATATTATTTCGTGGAATTAATCAGTTCTCGCAATGTACAAGTAATGACCAAATCAATGCATAGAAATATGATGGAATCAATATGTACACGTATTCATTTTAATATTTACATATATATGAGATTCTTAGCTTTTCGACACTTAACTTAAAAAGAACACCAAAATATTTGTATCGATATTTTCAGATATTTTACGGAATGATAGCCATCTTCCGCCAGCAGTTTTACCTGCGTCCCATGAAAAACACTCCGAGCTTCTAAATAAAAAAAGTACCCTAAAGGCCTTGATGAGCCTTCCTTGATAAACGCTCTATTAGATACAAACTGTGACCCATACATATCAAGATGATACCAAAATTGTAATCTTTAATCTTTTTGTTTGTTTGAAGGCGCTAGTCTCAAAAATTTCTTACTGGTCCCATGTAAAAAATTCTTTCAGTGTTACATAGCCCATTTATTAAGGGACATCTGTGGAGATCTAAGGGGGAGGCCTATGTTCAGCAGTGGACGTCCTATGGCTGAGATGATGATGATGATGATGATAGACTATTTTTTATCGAGTACGGTTCCCACGGGATGCGGTACTGATGGAAGCTAGTTATATTTATATTATGGCCGATTTAAAATGCAGACAAAACCATATGTTTAAGCTAGTTATTTGCTGATACGTCTCTTTTATCCACTGATGCACGAATTACGTGCGTTCGTGATAGGTCTGAGACGCGTTTCGACACTGCTCCATGACTCATTGAAACAATGGCAATCGTTACCTATTGCGTTTTGTTATTGCTGTTGTGTTGTCTTTTGTATGTCATTAGGTACTTGTATTATAACTGTGAGGATTTTTTAGCCTCCAACGCTAAGAGTTATGGTATGTTTGACCAATATGTGTGTCTGTTTGTGGCAACATAGCTCATAAACGATAAGTACTATGGATATTTTAGACTTTTTCCCAGCTTTTTTGAGTGTAATTGTACAGTGGCAATTATCATTATATAGCCTTTTAATGTTGTTACTGATAAATGGATAAAAAAGCATCCCTCTTAGACCCAATTTCATCAAAAATGGTTCACTAGTACAGTAGACAGCATAACATAGACGTTTCAATATATGTATTGTGTTAATTGTGTTGTTATAAAGGTTTAATTGCAATAAACTTCACTAAGGTTAGAGGATAATTTGCACTATAAACATAACAATACTAATTTGTATTACGATTAACTTCCATTTGTCCTTCTACATATCTAATTATAACAAATAAACTGGTCAAATATTTGAGGACTTTTTGTTCGCATTTTTTCACCTTTTTTAACCGGTTAGAGCTCCCGCACATTGCAAACTTTTTGTCGCCCGATATTTTGTTTGGCCTCATAAATCAGTATGAGGAGATCTAAGGGGAAGGCCTATGTTCAGCAGTGGACGTCCTATGGCTGAGATGATGATGATGATGAAATCAGTATGAAGATGAATGGTAGTACGGACATTACAAAGATTTAGCCGGTATCAGATCGACTAACAACTTCGATTGGAATCAAGATTTTCTTTAAAAAAAATGCCAACCTTCGGTCAACTGTCAGCCGACTGGTTACTCTTGTTCGTAGCAAAGGAGTGAAATTAATATATGGTTTTGTTATAATAATTTTAATCTTTTTCTTCATTATTAACTTGATTGAGAGGTCACACGTTTGAATTTTTCCATTCAGAATTAATGTTAATTGTCAACACGATTTTTTTGTGTTTTATGAAAATTCCTATGCAGGTTTTTACCTATTTAAGAGACAAAAAATACCTCTAGATGTATGGATAATTATCTTAAACGTATGATTGTAAAAAAACCTTATTTTTCAACGTTACGTCACAATGATTGTGTGGAAACCACCACAATTATCATTAAGGCATATCTGCGTCTTTAATGTCAGGTAATTTGTATAAACGACGATATTTTTTCAATAAACCACTACATAGTCATTTGAAGATCATAAAAAAAAACTTGACGGTCACTCTATCCGTTTAAGGCTAAAAATAATATTAACCTCATAAATAATCTAATCTTACTTATTATCTAAATATTCTCCAAAAAAAAACTCACGTTTAAAATTCCAATCTTCGTGAACACAAAAACATGAACAGTAATAATATTATTACAAATAATTAAAAATAAATGCACAACACAACACAAGCACTGCGGTATTATTAATTTAATAATATTCGCGTTATTATTTCGAGAATAAACCCACGTCCGATCTCCTCGAACGCTGGTATAACACTGAACTTGAATTTAAAAATCGAACACTCCCGCGCAAGTTGTGGTCTTGATTACCTTCAGATCGTTTACTTTCGAAAATGAACCTATAGGCCTAGGAAATAGGGTTTATAATTGCTTACGTGGTTTAAGTCTAGTAATCAGATGCTCGTCTAATAAATTAATTTATTTAGCGGATTTTCCACTTAAAGGCATTAATGTTGGGTGCTCTTTGATGAAGATCTACACTGCTATTTAATCCAGCCTATAGTGGTAATTTTAAGGATTTCTCTCCTTAATAAAAAACAGATATACTTATGATAATTAATACAAGACTTAATAGTGTTTTCATAAATAAACTTTTGTTACCGTCTTGTCCGAAGGAATGAGGTTCTCAATTCGGATGTTTGTTGTTTTTTTGTTACCTAGCTCTTATGGTTTTTAAAGACTTATCTAATTTCAAATGTAAGTATGCCAAAAACTACAAAATACAGCCTTCACAGTCATCTTACATCAGATGCTAGTGCTTTATCTAAATTGCGAAGATATTTCATATTGAGCGCGATTTTGCAATGTACCAAATGATGCATTTTCTCCTTGAATGTTACCTCTCTAAACTTAATAACTAAATTGAATTCAATCAAATCCTTTTGAAGCCATTTATATTGGTCCAATACTTATATGATTCCTTATTTAGTTAGTCAGCCATTTTTGAAATACTTAGTGTTTACGAAATCCTAAGATTTTGGAGTCTCCCAAGGCTTGTCCTGTGACATTCGTGTCAAGGTATTGAAACAAATATATTGTAAATATTGGTACCTAGAGTAAATTAAGCATAACATACATCATCCGCCTAGCCTTTTCCATAACATTCAATGACGCTTTTTTCCCAGAAACACATCTAGTCACCTCGGATTTCGCAAAAATAAGTTTTTCCGTAGGTGTAGGGAAAAATGTGTAAAATAGTTTCCTTTTAACCGACTTCCCAAACAGAACGAGGTTCTCAATTTGGATACTTCTTTCAGTACTTATTGGTTTTCAAATACCTACATGTCCTTATTTTAGAGCTATGTCTTGAGGGTCTATTTATTTTCCAAAATGGGTGTTTCAAGTGGTTTTACGTCCCAAACATCCCGAGGGACTCACACCCCTTAGGAGCCTGTAACCATCTCTCTCTCCCTTATTTTTTTTTCCATCGAACTATAAGAGCGAGGGAACGGAGAGTGTAGCTGTGTCTGCGTTCACTCTTACTCTTATGCACTACAACGTCCTGCGCTGCTGGCTGATCTACGAGAAAAGTTGCTATGACCGGAAATCGATCAAGAGGATATTACTTCATTGGTTTTAGGAATTTTATTGTTATTAGAGCCAGACGACATACACCCATGTTCAACAAAAAAATTTTTGTAACAGAATTTTAATAACGATTAATACTTATCACTTTTTTTCACAAAATAAAATTATTAATCTAACGTGTTATATCAAAATGTTACATAGATTTAATACGTGCTTAATTACTTCTGTCACAAGGTTGCATGTTGGATACAAATAATTATGTTTCCGCGTACATAATCGTGTTTTTATGCTGAATGAGCAAAGAGGTTCAAATGTTCTGAACCTCTGTGAAGGTGAGCTGCTTGGAATTCGAGACTAGTTATAATTTATAATAATTAGATATTATTTTTAAAACTTCTTCTTCCTGGATAGTTCTTAATCCTTGTATATGTAGAGAGAAGTTTGTCTAGAATATTATCACAATATATTCAGACAACCCATTCTTCTTTTTATTCACTTGGATCTATCTATTTATAAATAATTGGTAATTTACATTGTTATAAATACATTATGTGTACAAATCGCGAAAGTTTTAAAAAACTTTGAATCTACCTACACCTCTAGGTAGTTTCCAATTACGTACGTTCTAGACGTACCTACCTATTTTATTACCTTCTTGAGAGCGAACAAATTGAATTAGTCTCAAAACTTATTAGTTACTCTATTACCTAGCTTAGATATCTTCTAAGTATCCAGACTTATTACGAAAGTATGTTTCATTAAACAAATTGTGAAAACATTTTTCAAGAGTTTCTTTCTTGAACGCTCATATCTCAGAAACTAAGGACCCTATTTTAAAAATTGTCACAGTGTTAGATAGTCCATATATCGAGGAAGGCCACTTTTTTTTAACAACTAACTTTTCACTGGACGTTGAGGAAAGCGGATGTTAGAAAACCAATATTTCTGAGCATACGTTACATTGATAATGTTGATGCCTTCATTTACGTTTTCAATAAATGGAATTACCCATATTTTACGTCCCTGTTTCAACAAAATTACCAAAATTCCTCTTAAAATACGTACAATCCTATTCTTAGAATTGTAAATACATATTATTATGTTTGACCGTGACCCTACCTCACAGGTTTTCTGTTATTTATGTTAAAACTTTAAAGGTGAACATAAGTTTAGCATGAGATGAATTAATTAATAATATTTTAATTTGTAGCTTATTCACAGAATTAAAAACGCTTTTAAACAAACTCTTACTTCAGCTATATAATATTGGTAAAAATAACAAAGGCCACATATTATCTATTTATGTGCTAATTATCCCGTGTAGGAGTTCCCTGGGGCGCAACTTTAACGAAACTTTGAGCTGAAGAAAATTATATTAAGTATATTCGATTACGGTGCCTTAGCCCTAGCACATACATGCGGACCACTTTCAAGATCATTTCTGAGGTTTTAAAATAATGAATGCATAAGATACACAAAGTTTTTTTTACGACCCTGTTCTTTTAGGGTATGCTCATACTTTTCCTAAAAGCTAAACGCCATGGATTTAAAACATAACATAGCAAAAAATAATAAACTCACAAATCTGTCAGGAAACCGACCTTTTGCATATTGCTAACACAATAAGCATTGTCATTGCCAGTAGTTATTTATGTGAATTACATTGTAACGCTAGTTTCTCGAAGAATAGGTAAAAGGTTAGATTCTGCCTATAACTGTGCTATAACTAAGTCTAGGTACACTATTGTACTATGTAGTACCTACAGACTGTACATAGTGCACTAGGTATATATCTCTCTCTGGTCGTGTCGGATTGCTGTCCCATCGGGTTATGAGAGTGAAGGAATAGTGAGTGCACCTGTGTCTGCGCATCAACGTTTTCTTACTTAGAAATCATTGTTTCGGTATTTTTGCCGTCTTGATTTTGCGAGAATTTTAGGTACTTAGGTTTATTTTTTCCAGTTCTATAGGTAAAAAAAAACACTTCCTATGATTGAAAAAAAACCTCATCCTTCTAAGGAAATCGGAAAAAAATACAATGATTAGTCAATATAGATATCCGAATCATGAACTGACCTCATAGAAGATCAATTTTCCTTGTCCCTTAAACGCAGTGAAAAACCAATGCATTGTTATGGTCACAACAATTTTGTAGACACATACTTATTATGCAAATTAACTCCTATACGGTTACCTGTATGACTAAGCCTTGATATGTGATAAGGATAAAAGTTGCATAAATCGGACTATCGAAAAAGGACTCGATAAGAATTAATTGCATTGCTTTTTGAACGCCGAAAAAGTTTTTACCAAAAATATCTAACTTCTGCACAAATGCCATCCTATACATATTTCCTCGCCCTTTGATATCTTGAAGGGTCGAAGACGTCTCGCCAATTCTTCCATGGTCTGCCTCGTCTACAATATCCAATTTTGAGTATCAACTACCTAGATGACAGTTAATTTATTCTGATTGTACAATCTGGATACTTTTGGCAAAATTAAATAGATTTAAAGCACATTAATTTGCTTTTTTTATTACTTATTTGAATGACAGTTAGTTTCAATTAATAATAAACTACTTTGCATAATTGCAGTCAAATAAAACATTGTTTTTGTAAAGAGTCTCCCGTAACATAATTCAAAAACCGTTATCTGGTAAAACCATAAATTACAGCGTTTTTTCATTTAAGAAAATCTTATATTCCGATCACGTAGTCATGATTTATAACAAGGCATATAAGAACATTGCCCTTTGCCCTTGTAGGAAACCTGAGGGCAAATTATCTAAACAATAAAAAATAAATATATCAATCATCTTGATCCTTGACGCGTCAGTCAATTTGAAATCAGCGCCATCTATTATCAGAAGCATAAACAATTACATGACATTGAAGGCTCTAAAACTAAGGCTTGAGCGGTTTGCTTTTAACGCCATCTATGTTTGTGCTATAAAACTAAGCAGATGCAAGGCTGTATCAAAGCCTCATTGATTCGTAGTTTTCTTACTATGCGACAGATGACAGTACAGGTATTTCTTTTTCATTTATGAAAATCTATCAATGAAAGTTTCCATTGCTTTTCTGCAAAGTTTCCAAGTCTTACTTTGTATGACACTGGTCCCCTGGAAATATAACTTTTCTATGATTTATTCAAGAGGGGCCCCCACTTGTGAAGGATTTTCAATTTTAACTGATATGTTAGACCTGTATTATACATAGTAATTAAACCTAAAGTAGGATTTTTAAATTGAAAAAAATTTAATTTTATGCTATCCTGACTGTAGGATTCATTCGCAGATTCTAATCCAAAACGTATCTAAACTGGATTTTCAAAATTGCCATTAATTAAAACACCGGCGATAAATACTATGGGTACCAAAGTCGTTTCGGAATAAATTTTTAACATCGCACACGCAACAATTTATCCTTGAAAAGGTATCCCACGACCGTGGGTTCAATAAAACCCAAAACAGTTAACAAAACCTGTTTTTAATTTGCAAACTTTGGAATATTTTTGGTTACTATAGTCTGTTTTTTAATCTCGTAGACTAAATTGACACTTTCAAAATGTCAAACTTTCTAATAATTTTGCTAGCTCTGTGGTGCAGTGTTGTACTTACGATGCCGGTTCGTTGAATCGTAACTTTTTATCTATAATAGACGAATTTAATATTCATTCAAAGTTTTATATTTAAAATTCACGTACGTACACATGGCTGTACGACGTGCTACAAACTGCCAGGGATATCTGACCACGCAAAGCCATGCGTAATCATCAAGGATAAGCCCATTATTTCAGGATGACTTATTGTAAAAAGTTACGATTCAACGAACCGGTATCGTAAGTACAACACTGCACCACAGAGCTAGCAAAATTATTAGAAAGTTTGACATTTTGCAAGTGTCAATTTAGTCTACGAGATTAAAAAACAGACTATAAATGGTTTATTAAAGGTTCTACCTAATTATCTAAGGCTCTAAAAAATGGTCTCTATATTTTGTAACTTTGAATTTAATTTTAGTATTTAATCACGTGTTTTGCACACGGATATCTGGGTTTTCCGAAACCCAAATCGTTCCTTAAAATACCTTACATACATAAATGAATAAACAAAGTAAAATTCCATGGGAAGATAAATAAAGGTCCCAAAAAGCAGGTAGCAAATGGTTTGTGCTTCCCCCGTCTCCCAATGAAAAAATTAGGCCCGTTCAAAAAGGTCAATGAACTGCATTATTTTTAGAAGGATTTTAGCCTTTCAGCGCAGATATGGAAGGTCCATAAACCACTTACAAAATTAGATAGTGAGTGCCATTTTTGTCACAGAACCGCTCAATTTAGACCGAATAACAAACTTGCAAAAATTAACATGTACCTATACTATTATAATGACAAAGCTATTATAATGAAAGAGCTTAGGTATTTCTCGGATCTCTGGAACTACTAATCCAATTAAAAAAATTGATGCAGTGTTAGATAGCCCATCTTTCGAGGAAACGTTCTTAGAAATTTTGGTACGTGAAGGTACCTAGTTCTCGCTTGCAATAGCTAGTCTTTAATATAAGGCTACCCATGTTTTGTACGCACATTGTATTTGACAAATACATTGACTTATAGATCCTACCAGTGGCGGCCCTAGGGGTGTGCGAACTGTGCCTTCGCACAGGGCCTCGCGCTTGGGGGGGCCTCGCGCTACAACCCACACTAATATATAAAAAAAATATAATTAAAAATACATATATGTCCAAGAAAAAAAATATTTTTCTTTATTTATTTCTTATTCATTCTGCGTTTACTTTTTGAGTTCTCAATTTAACAAAAAAATTGGAACACCAACGTAACAAAAACAACTGGCTCTCGATCCAGTCACTTTTTATTTGTGCTTAATTCCGAGTTTAATTTGAGAGTCCTTAAACAAACAATTTTATTTCAGTTCATTCTAACATGATTAGACTACTTTTATGTCCCAAAACTCAAAAATTTTCGCGCTCGCTACGCTCGCGGCTGTTCGCTTGTCGGTTCCGCTCATTCTAACATGATTAGAGTACTTTTATGTCCCAAAACTCAAAAATTTTCGCGCTCGCTACGCTCGCGGCTGTTCGCTTGTCAGTACCGTTCATTCTAACAAGATTAGAGTACTTTTATGTCCCAAAACTCAAAAATTTTCGCGCTCGCTACGCTCGCGGCTGTTCGCTTGTCAGTACCGTTCATTCTAACATGATTAGAGTACTTTTATGTCCCAAAACTCAAAAATTTTCGCGCTCGCTGCGTTCGCGACTTCACCTTGCACCGTTCTTTAATATACAAGTTTAGGTGCTTTAGTGACCCAAAGCTCAAAAATTTTTGCGCTCGCTACGCTCGCGGGTGCTTTTTTTTTCAATTATTTCCTTTTTTTCATCATTTTTTAGCCGAACCTAGAAGGTAGCGCCGCTTGTAAGTCCTTTTATTAACAATAAAATAACTCCTAGCTCACAACAGACTTTTCACCTAGGACAAAGGGCCTCGCATAGAGCTGCCGCACGTAGCCTCGCAATGGCTAGGGCCGCCGCTGGATCCTACTAATATTATAAACGCGAAAGTTTGTATGTATGGATGTATGGATGTATGGATGTTTGTTACTCTTTCACGCAAAAACTACTGAATGGATTTTAATGAAACTTTACAATAATATAGCTTATACATCAGAATAACACATAGGCTACAATTTGTAAACATATTGTTCGAAATACTAAACCTGCGCAGACGAAGTCGCGGGCACCAGCTAGTAACTAATAAAATCAGAAAACCGAGGTTCAAACACCTATATCAAATATCAACAAAATGAATGCCAAGCCACTCATGGTTGCGGAAGTTTCAGTTTCAACAGAGTCTTGCGAAAAATATAATTATATAATCTGTGCTGCGCGCCGGACAAGCTATAAGTTCATATTTTACGCGCCGTGTTTAATGAGTTGACGGATTTCAATGGTGATGACGATTTCGCTATTACCATTTTCAAAAAATTATATCAAATTTCAGTTTTCGGAATTGAATACTTAGTTACAGTTACAGCCTTTTTATTGTCCCACTGCTGGGCTGCGGCCTCCTCTCACGCGGAGAAGGGTTGAGCGGTAATCACCACGCTTGCTCAATGTGGGTTTGTGATTTCAAACTATATAGTCCAGGTTTCCTCAAGATAGTCCAGTGAGAACCTATAAGTTCATATTTTATGCGCCGTGTTTTATGAGTTGAAAGATTTCAATGGTCATGACGTTTCTTTATGTTCTGTCACCAGTTCTGAATGGGATAGAACTTTATCATCATCATCTGCCTAGCCGTTTCCAGTCTAACCGGATGCAGAAGAGTAGGTAGCATTATATGGGTTAACCTTTACGTTTATGATGTGATGGGAAGTTTATTAGAGGGAAAAGTGTAAATTAAAAGACTAATCAAAAATTTATAGCGGTTCTACGAAATAGTAATATAATCAATATTGTATGGTCAAGGGATTTTTTATGGCTGCGAAGTACAAAGCATCTATTAAAAAACTGCGTAGTACATTTCAAAAAATGATCCTTAGAAATTAATATTAGACGCAAAGGACCCTGGTGCAAAGGTTATTCCAAGGTAAGTTTTTATTACCAATTCGTTTATGCAAACCTATTTATTATACGAAAAACATAAATATTTCATGACCAAATTACTTATGTAATAAAATAACTGCCTCTAGACGTCATATGCGGCTAAAATACCAATTTAAGGTGTGTAAAAATCTTGTAGGTAGTTAAATGAAATGAAATCAAATAAAATATCTTTATTTTCAGGCTGCATTAGTCCATAGATATTTACCTTAAAGACAAACATAGATATTATATTATACAAACATTGTTAGTAACAAAAAAAACTTAAATCTATGGTAGTAACACTTCACTACGCACTATGTCACTGTGTGGACCTGTGGCACTTGTCCGCGGAAGCGACGGAACACCACGCCCTGTGGCCAGAAGTTCTCGTCCAACACGAGGTGCAGGAGACATGTCGGCACTCGCACCACGAACGCCTCGAAGTTGGCGTTATGGCGCGACTCCAGCAGCTGCACTCTCACTCTTTATTTAAAAATCCTATACTGCGCTCATCAACACACATGCCCAGCGCGGTGAGTATTGGCAAATTACTCCGGCTTGGAAAGACCTTTGCCCAGCAGTGGACGTTTTTAGGCTGTGATGACAATGAAGATTAGACTATGTTTTGACTAGGTAAGTTACTTATTGAAAGTAAAAAATCCGTTTTGAACCTCTTTTCATTTTCGTATTCTTCATCTATCGGAGATTTCGGAGTCTTCATCCTACAGTATGATACATTATTACTTTGCCCACGATAAACGCACTAAGGATCAATATGAAAATCAGAACTGAGTTCTAAACAATCTGAATCAGGTTTTAGATGAATGTCTGGGCCACCACTGCACCTTAGACTGGCCTCGGATAATGCAATTTGTTGGATACCAAAACCTGATTTACTCAATTAATTTTTCTGAAACCAAAACAAGGAAATGTTATGGCACTGATTAGGATACTAAATTGGTTAGACAGGTATTATCTATCAATAAGATCACGTGGATAATCCATTCGATCATTGATATAGAAAAACTTAATTGCAATCAGTGACTCAAAAGTGGTCTTAAAATGGCACTATGCGAAATTTGCGCAGTGTTATCTTATGTCACACGTGAGTTTAGGTAAATAGCCAAAATGCCAAAGTTCAAATGAATGCAAAAATGTGATGTCCAAAACAGAAGAGAATATAATGACCCGAATTTAGGACCTTTTTTGGGAAGTCGGATAAAAATGGTGGAATATAGGTGATATTTTCCAGAATATAAGTAGGTATGTAGAATTGTGTCTTTAAGCGTGCGTTTAATTTTTTTGATTGATCCTTTCCACCGATATGAAAGATTTTGAACTCTCTTAGTTCATATTTGAAGGCAAAAACATGAACACATTAAAGTAAAGCAAACTCCAAAAACACGTAAACTACTGTATACAAAAAAATGACAAACTTGAGATTGGTCATCTCAGAATTGTTTGCAATGAACTTAAAATGATCACTTAACGTTAAACACGCGTTAACGTAATGCTTATAAACTTGTAAACATAGGTACATTTACATATAGACATGACGTCTGTATGTTCAGAGCTGTAAACTGTAAACAGTCTTAGATCTACAGCACATCCTATTCCTGTTTACCTATGTAAAGTAAATGTCTTTGAAATGCTTTAAGGTTTTATGACACGAAAGTGGATCTCTTGATTGTTTCGGTATCTCATAGTGCAGCCACTGCAGCCAGCTACGTTTTCCAAAAATTAATAAACAATATTCCTGTTAAAGAATAGGTACTTCGTGGTACTCTAAACTTAGTACACGCACAGATTCTACTAGGTACCAAGTTTTATCAACGTTATTTTGGATGTGTCAATGTGTGGGTGTTTGTTCTCTCTTTTACGCTTTTTCTGTATAAAATTTGCAGTATAGTGCCATAACCTGTAGGGTAAGACAAAATATAATATAGGTACGCTAATTTTTATTCGGGTACGAGAACTGGTTCTCTCAAGTGAAACCACGGTTAACTACTGGACCTAATTAAATCGGACAGCAATAAAACCATTTTCCTCGTGCTAAAATTTAAAAAACCTTTTTCCAAACATCCTCATCATCCTCCGAGCCTTTTCCCAACCATGTTGGGGTCGGCTTCCAGTCTAACCAGATTCAGCTGAGTACCAGAGCTTTACAAGAAGCGACTGCCTATCTGACCTCCAAACACAGAATCGAAATCAAAGCCTCTAAGCGGAAAATCCAGAGGAACTACAAGTCAGTCTCTATAAAGACATGTCTAACCTGACCTTTCAGTTCTAAGTATTAATGAATAGTTACCATTGACACTACTTTCTAAGACATTGACTAACCGTGAAGGAAAACATGGTGATGAAACCTGAACATAGATACAAAAAATTGCTGAAATCATCGACCTTGAAGAGTCTTAGTGATCAATGTATTAGAAAACCTTCTCTGACTTGTATTCTTCTTTGCCTTTTTATGATAAAGTTTTTTGAAATTTTTTAGGATATATGACTCCTCTCTAGTAATGTAAGGCTAATTTCTAAGAGATCAGCCAACTGCGCAGGACATAATATAGTACACAATCATTTTCGAGGCAGATGAACTCACTATAGCGCAAAACTTTTAGGTACGTACTTTCCGATACCAATTTACACGGGTGTATCACCATTAACTTCCAGACTCCGAGCTGCTTATTGAAAGTTACCTAAATCCAAAAAATGTCTTAGGCCTCAGGCAGTAATTAAAGAACGGTATGCAAATAGAGAAAACCTTTATATCACTGCATTGTAAATGTATTTACTTTAAATAAATAATAGTACCTAACTTAAAAATACATTTATTTAACTGTCCATATGAATGCATATATACTTAGATGGATATCAATACTATATAGCTAGCCTTCCTTGCTTTTGCCTTTTGATGATACAGATACCATTATTTTGGTGTGTTTATCATAATCCTAAAATCAAGATTTGGACCTCAAAACCACAATTTATTTGTAAAATCAAATTGCAATTGCATTATATCTTGTTTACATCACGTGCAATTTTATCTTGTTTACATCCTCAGGTCTAAATTTGTGGTTTTGCCAATAATTGTTCGGCCAAAATAAATGATTTGACGTAAAACTACATAAATATCAAAGCTACCAATTTGTACGGATGATCATTAAAGACACGTTTTGAATCAAATTGACTGTTTTCGCGTTATTATTAGTTGTCAGCTCTATTCTTAACTATATGTAATTTTTAATTCGCTTATCTTAGAAATATTTTGCAAAGATATGATAGCCTTTTTACTTTCTTTAGTTATTTTTAATTTTGGAAGGCACAATAAACTGGTGGGGCTTTCTATCATTTGAACATCTTTGAAGCCAGAAAGTCTGACGACCAGTCTTACCAAAGGGTATTGGAGTGCCCGGGTAATTTTGTTGAGGAGGTCAGATCGACAGTCACTCCTTGTAAAGATCCGGGTCGAATCCGGGGCGCTTCGCTAGTGTCTATATAGTGTCCAAATCATACATATTCTTGTGCATATTTTTTAGGAATTTAATATGACAAGGCTATCGACACATTATTTATGTTATTTATGCAGATTTTCATAAATAAATGATTCGTAAACGATAATAAAAATACTTGAAGGTGTAATACTTAAATAAATATGTTTTTTACGTATCCTTGAAACACGTTTTCCAAAATATTCTACTTGTCGATGGTTTTTGAACTGTGGTTTTGTCATATAGCTATATTGCCTCAGTGGTTTCCAAATAATAAAGCTGAGGAATTTTATTGCGGTTTTATGATTTACAAAAGTCAAAAGCCTTCAAGGAAACTATTAAGTTTTATTACGGTCAAGGAGCTTACAATAAGCTTACTCCTAATTAAATTTGCAATGCTTTTCTGGTCAGTGCAACTGCTTTGGACGGCGTCACGGCTTCGTTTCCCGGGTCGT
The DNA here is from genome assembly GCF_030705265.1 of Helicoverpa armigera. Lineage (NCBI taxonomy): Eukaryota > Metazoa > Arthropoda > Insecta > Lepidoptera > Noctuidae > Helicoverpa > Helicoverpa armigera. Next base: position 7,884,677 of record NC_087140.1, on the reverse strand, counting down.
TCTGTAATTTTGACCCTTTTGGAATTGGTTGGTACCTATATCACCCTAGTGAGTATCACGTCAGAGGCTGTTAGATGAAGTTGAGTAAAATCCGACCCTGGTGGGTGATGCATATAGAGTATATATAGAAGATGATAATAAAGATTCCTTTAATTTAAAACTGGTGCACAAGGCTCAAGGCTGTTCAGGACACTGCAACAGCAAGGTCAAAAACTCCAAAGCTACTAAGGGGTTTTACTTTAATTAAAAAAAAGAAGTAGTTATAATGTATGAACAAACCACTCAAAGACGCACGCGAGAATTAAATGACTGACTTTAGAGGGGCAAAATTATTTGACGAGAACTGCCTCGCATAGCCTCTTCAAATAGTTAGCCTATGCCTAAAATTCAAAACTATCCTCCAAAAGTAGGTTACAATACACACTACAACTAAATGTGTTATTAAAAATGCTAAATAGTTTATAAATAAAATCGTGTAGTTGCATTCCCATGTATCAGACATCAGTGCGTTTAGTACGGAGAAAGGTGTCTCATAGTTGTGACGTCACGCGCTGTCATTGTGTAGACCTGTGAACGTTTAGATGTGGCCAATGGCTAGTTGTGATGATCGATTGATTTAAAAAAAAATGGAAAAACTGAAATAATATTACATAGATGTCGGGTATTAACGATGGTGTGTATTAGAATGAAGAAATGACAAATGTGTTTTTTTGATGAAAAAATACGTCGTTCAGAGATTTAAAATAAAAATGGCTAAGAAAATGGCTACATGTTTGCTTTGAAGTGATGTGACCAATGACAATCTTCTTCAAGAAGTATATTTGAGGATCTAATTTCTATAGCCTTTCTTTGTTACTCGACAATGATATCAAAAATACGCATACTATTTCTTTCTATCTTTTCTGCATTATACATTCCAGGGATAAGATTTCACACTTTTCTAGCCTTATACAACGATGTATTTGTATTAGTATTTGGCCTTGCTAGGACATGATTGTATAATTTAAAGTATGCACTAAGATGTAAATAACAAGTCCTATATTTGGGTTTTTTACGAGGGTTATTTATTTGTAAATGTGGTTAAGGTGATTTCGGTTATTTTTTGTGCTATGTTTACGTTAAGCTAATAAACAGTATAATTAATGGGCACTATGCTAATGGCCAGAATTATTAAAAAAAAATAAGCCAAGAAATAGATGGTACGTGCTAGGGACGAGCATAGCATACTTTTTGTCCAGGTGATGGAAGTACTTAGTTCCCTTTCCGAAGTTGAATAAGCAAAATTTAGATATTGTTTCTTCTGGTTTCTTGTTGGGGTAAAAAATCTGGAACTCGTGTATTAGCAATCATCATCATCATCTCAGCCATAGGACGTCCACTGCTGAACATAGGCCTCCCCCTTAGATCTCTACAGATTCCTGTTAGAAGCGACCTGCATCCAGCGTCTTCCGGCGACCCTTATAAGGTCGTCTGTCCACCTTGTTGGTGGATTTCCTACGCTGCACTTGCTAGTCCGTGTATTAGCTAGCAATACCTATAAAATATTTTATCTTTACTAGCAGTAAAAAAAACTTTAAAAAGAGTTATCATATGTTGTCAGCTAGGTACGTACACCCAGCAATCTTTGTCTAATTTAAATATAAATAATATTCACAGACTTCTAGCTACCACCATTTTCCGCAAGTAAATATGCAATAGGTAAGACTTAAACATAACAAATGACGACAATTTATAATTAAGGATTTAATAAAAAAAAACTTGTCGATGACAGTGTCCCCTCTCAAAGTTTATGGTTCTACATCGACTGGAGAGAGCGATCTGCTTGCTGGCTGGCAGTGCGTTCTCGGTCTCGACTCTTGCGCGACGTTTAAAAAAAAACGCGTTCCATTTTCGAACCGCTGTCAAATCGCGCGCCGTTTTTCGTAATTATTTTTCACATAACCATCTGTAGGCCATCTTGGTTTTACTAAGAGTGATTTTGTAATTTTATTTGATTTTTCGTGGTAATTTAATACAATTTTTTGTGCAAGTGTTGTTGTACGAAAGTAAAAGGAGGTGAAACGTTTGTTGCTTTTTCGGTGAGTTGTTTGAACGTTCTCATTTTTTATGTAATATTATTTTATTATACATCGATAGTTTTGTGTGGGCATACGATTGCAATATAAAAAAGATTTACGAATAAAAATATTTATGAATACACGTCACAAAAATATTATTTAAAAAAAGTTATTTTTCTCTATGATAAATACAACTCTATCGTGAATAAGTAATTGCCCTGAATTGAAAAATGTAGCTACTTAATTAAAAATTCATGTCATAAAATCAAATTACTCGGTAATTGGATTTTTATCTCCACAAACAATAGGTAGGTACATTTCATCTCCACAAACATAAGGTTTGACACAGCAATTAGAAACGAGCATGAATAATTTTCATTATTTCAGTCTGAATGATTAATTTTCAACGTTCCACTTTTGAAGAGTTTTGTTATTATTTTTATTTACGAGTCCTTTTAAATATTTTTGGTGACTAATTAACTAATTCTCCATGAAAAATTCACCATGATTTGGTGAATAATTCATTTAAAAAAATCATTAAAAACGATCTTTTTTTTCAAGTTTATTAATTAATTTCTCAATTTTCTTAGATAAGTTTTACTTTGGCATCTTCCTTGAAGACCGTAACCATGCAGTCATGTTCAATTTGGGTAAAAAGTAGCAATGTAAGTCGTAAGTAGGACGTTGTAACAAAAATGCGACGCGTCGAAATGCTTGCAATATTGCATATATCTATCTGTTGAAATTCTTTATCAATGGTTTTGTCGATTCATTTAAAAAAATATTTATATATGCCTGCAAGAAACTATGCAATGCAATGCACCTAATATACATCATCATCCGAGTCTTTTTCCCAACTATGTTGGGGTCGGCTTCCAGTCTAGCCGGATTCAGCTGAGTACCAGTGCTTTACAAGAAGCGACCACACCTAATATACATGAAAATATAAAAACAATCATACAACAATTTGTTCTTCGTCAGTCTATTTATTGCTGACCAAGCCTTTTTTGCCGGGTATACATGCAATGGCAACGCTTACACGATGTAAAGTCCATTTCACGAAAGAAGTCCCGCAGACGCAGCACTAGTGTCTATGCTATAGCTCAGTAAATACGTACAAAAATATATAGTTCCACAATTTTTCGCAGGACTTCTTCTGTGAAATGGACTTTATGACAGTAAGCCGGTCTAAAAACTGCATCTTATGACTTAAGGGCACTTTCCATACTTTTGCTTATAGAATAACTAAATAGATACATAAGTTTCCAATAAAAAATATCATTATCTACTCTAATTATTACCTATTACACTTAACACTCGGTACAGTCGGCCACAAATTCTTATGTCCTCCAAATTAGAAGTTCGTCGTTCTCACGAGACGTTTTCCTCAACGGTTCTGATTAAATTGCGCAAACTATGTTAGTGTGATAACTTTTTGAAGTTGTATCAGCAACCGACTGTGTAACAAGGCCGTTACTGCCACTTTTAAAAATAAATTAAAAAGTCTGTATTAATGCATATCTGCACTGTCACTCTTGTCTATCTACAACATTACTTAACTATCAAAATTTCGATCTTCAAATAAAAAGTTAACCAAGAATATATAAAGTGGCTAAATATAGTGGTGTCTAAAAAACGCAACACCCACAAGAACGCTTCCTAAGAATGTTTTTTTCTTCCTAATAAAGGTAGCAGATTGATTTGCTGAATTGCTCATAATGTTTTGCTGTGGACTGTACCCTACTTCAGAGGATTGCACATGCAAGTTAAGACAAAAATATAATAAATATGATCATTTATCATTTGATAAATATAAAAACTAATCTGAACTTCACCTTAATTACTTTAAAAGTCCACATGACGTGTCAGATAGTTGCAATTTATTTCGTAATCTTATACTAATCCTATTAAATAACTTTTTTGTCCTTTTGGCTGTGTAAAACCGCTTGCCTTGCCTCGTCTATACTTGCTACTTAATTACTCAGCATTAATACAGTACAATTTTTTGTTTCAACATATTTAACTCCTGGCATGCCACAAAAATGCTTCTGAAAATATGTATTCTATGCCTTTTTTCTACGTCGTCACTTAGGTATACTGAAAAAAGTCTTCATCTAAAATAGGCATTACAAGTTTTACATCATTGTTCATCACAATCATCACTATAATGTTTGAAAACCTTTTGTTATAAGAACAATTTCTGCTTCTTTCTTCCTGATCAGAAATTGACAAATGACTCTTCTTGATGCGCGCGGAGAGTCATGCCCGTTTTCACCAACGAATACCTAAATTTAGGGAGCATTTACGGAACACTTAATAAGAATTTCATTTTCACCAAAGCCTAGGTGTCAATTTTAACCTAAAAATTTCACTTAAACTTGGGAGCCCGATTGATGCCTGCTTAAACAACCCCTATCATTATCATTACAGAATACAAACATATTTTGAACCGTTTCTGGCGATGGATAGTGAAATGTACCTTTATATGTTATGTAACACCAAAAATACCATGTTTAAAAAGCAAAAAAAAAAATGAAACGTAAACTTTTAGAAAGTTTAGAAGCTGTGGAGGTTGTGGATATGTAAAATAATAATCATTAGAAGACCACGTACCTATCTTACGTGAAAGAGCAGATGTCTGAGAAAAAAGCACGATGATCATGACTTTCTTATAAGATTATAGGTTATCACTTGCTATGAATGCACTTGCTAGGTCGTGATGTCGCTGAATTATTCAAAAATAGGAAGTCCTGCATGTCCATAAATATACAGACCATAACAGATGCAAATCTGGTAATCACTGATGTAGTTTCGCGGTGGCAGGGACAACTATAGGCCTATTCAGACCTAAGCGGTATTCACTACCGTCTGCGACAGAGAAAACCCAGTGGGTATGCGTTAATATTACTGTTGATGTTCGGGATGCATGCCGCTGCTGCCGCGCGGTATGTACTTCTACCCACAGCGGCAGTGGATATCGCTCAGGTCGCTCTAGCCGCGGTATAGTTATCGGCACGGATATTGAGCCCTGACCTTCACCTGCGCAGAAGCCATTTATTGGTTTATTGCCTTGTGTACAGTGCGCAAAGCGATCCCCACTCTTCCGCCGAGAGCTCAATATCCGTGCTAACTATACTTGATACTAAATACCTGAGCGAAACCGGCGCGGTATCTACCTCTACCCACAGCGGCAGCGAATATCGCTCAGGTTTGAATAGGCCTTAAATACCACAACTGCAGTAGATACCAATGATTCGAAAATGGTGAATATGGAGGAGCCTATCTCCTAGGTGATAGGGGATACCCTCTGGAGGTAAGAAGTAGGCTAACATTGAACATAATAAATTATGTAAATTAAAACAAAGATAGTAAACAAATATTTTAATATTAGTCCTCATATGATGTACCAAACATTATCATCATCCTCCTGCACCAATTCAATTTGAGGTGGGCTGGGCGCAGCATGTTTTTACACGTCTTTCCAATTTCTCGCACCACCTGAAACTAAATAAATATATAATTTTAACCCCATACTTAAATCCATCAACTCATGGAGAACAAAAATACAATGAAGCCGACGGTAAAACAAGGAACACAGTTGTACGGCAATATCTTAATACACTATATTATTATACACAGATATTATTCACATTTACCTGTAAAGGGTTCCTGTCGCATTAAAACCATTTGTGACTGGATCCAAGCTTTGTTTTTGGCTACGTTCGTGGTCCCATCCGTTTTTTGTTTAATATTGTGTCTCTATGAGACGTCAGCAATTTCACTAGCTTGTCTTTTTCTTCTGCAAGAAAGGTTTATCCTCGTTTTCTCTTCTCTGCCAAAATAAACTTATCTATTCAACAATAATAAACCCAAAATTAACCTCACTCTATGTACACATACACATCAGTCAATTTGACAAACGCGCGAATGACATAGGTAAAAATTCACCTATAGAAAACCTCTTTACTGTTTTATTGCATAAAACATAGCGTAATGTAGTTTAAGTTAAATTAAAATAACATCACAAGAAAAAAAAATCACAGGCTTTAGTAATATATACTCGATAGACGTTTATTTCTTAAGAAGTACAGAAAAATCATTTTATCGATAAAATATCGACTTTGCATTATCGTTTGTAGAACTAGTAATCTGTCACTTACTTAAGGGATCCATGTACAAGTGTGGTGAAAATGAATTTAGGTAGATGTCAAATTGGGAGGGATCCTTACTAAAAGTAGCATTTAGATAGGGAAACGGTAAGAGGTTGTTGGTGAAAACGGGCATCAGTCTTTACGCAGTCCCGGGTCGCCGTAACTCCTACTCCCAAAACCTCACAGGGTTTTGCAGACCTATGATACAAACATGTGAGCATACACGTGACCAATCACATCATATAAGGTAATAGACCTATGATGGGTAGAGGTATGCAAATGGTCAATTTTTATTGCTAGATAAAATATCTTTTGTAGAAAAACCGGAATGCAAAATAGGCTTTTTAGTCAAATATTTATAAAAAAAAATTGTTGATATCGTTAAATAGGCCTCTAGCAGCCTAATTAATTATGAAAACACTTAAATTAGTAATTATAAAATCACAATAACCCTTTTAATGTGTTTTTAGATTTTTTTTGCTTAAAAATTCACATCATTATTTATTTTGATTAGGCCTCTAAGTAAATTCAGGCCGGTTTTGAAACTAGTTATGCAAAAAATTTCAAAAAAACTGATCTTGAGAAATAGGAAAATGCTGTTTTTTGATTCATGATTTTATTTCCTCTTTATGTGATTTGTAATAAATTGGCACGTGATTTTTGGTATCACGTTTTTTTTTGCATAAGTAGGTGCTTACTATTCTTTTCCATAATATTATGTATTAAAAAACGTATTATCTGAGTCGTAAAAATTCTATGGAGTGGATGAATGATTTGCAAAAACTTAGAATGGTTTTGCATTTTCTTTAACTAAAGCAAGGAATGCATGTGCATTGATTGATACCCAATGTTATTATTTTGCACCTCTAAAGTAAACCATAGTGAGAGTAGAGTTTGGTTCGTTTTAACTATCATTAACTACTATCGTTACTAAGTAGCTTACTTCAGAGAGGCGAAGATATTTGACAAAAACTCTGCAGTTAGTCCAGTCAAGACTAAAGAACTCTCGGCTGCATCGTGAAAGTTTCTTAATACCCAAAAAGCGATTTCGGCCGTACCTGGGAATCGAACCCGATACCTCGTGCAGAGCAATACAAACACACTACTAGACCAACGAGGAAACTAATTAGGTATTAGATCATACATAATCAGATCATATTAGTCCATACTTCTCGAACGTAGGATCACGGTATAGGTAATTAGATGCTGAAATTGTTTATCTAAGTATAGATCGGTTCACATAAAAATGAAGGTGACAAGTAACCAAATGTTTGCTAAATAGTGGCAATTAATTAACTTGAAGGTTCGTTATTAAAAACAAACCTTTTCATCATGGCTTCCAAAATTGAAGGGCATTTTGTGTTTGCGTAAATTTATTTTGGTAGTCAGGTAGATTAAATGTTTGCAAATGGGTTTTAATCATTTTTAAATCAATATGCATGAAATATATGTACAATTTAGGTACTGTAGCGTACCACGCTAGGGGACCGGGATATTCTACTTGAATAAAAAAATTCAATAGCTTTTAAACTTGTGTTTATTCTGTTAGGAAAAATTATCAAGTCAGTGTAAAAACTTATCTATTTTATTTTAAAATAATATTATTTAAATAAACTTTCCGCCTAAAACTGGTATATAACCTTTACAGTACCTACACTAAATACTTTGCTGTATGTCGCGATACTCTCCAAAACTGCTGAAAGAAATTTCGTACTTTTTACACAGACTTATAGTTCTAAGTCTATTTATAATAGGATTGTCGAAATAAATATATTCTTTATAGTCTTCCAAGCCAGGGCGATTAGTTATTTAATATTTACGGTTCATCTGAAAACCATCCGTTCCACAAACGCTAGGTATTAAAAGCATGCTAAAATCAATTATTTCGTAATCTTGTCCCAGTCGGCGGCAATGTCTCAATAACTTTGATAACTTAATTATAAGTGGTAAATAAGCAATAGGTAGCTTGTCTTGTCTATCAATCTTTAGTATAGTTACAAATGCGAAAGTATTTTTTTTATCTGTCTGTCTGTGCATATGGCTTACCTAAATTACTGAACCGATTTAAATAAGTGATAGGTCATAGTGAGAAATGAAAAAAAAGTACTCATGTGTATGTAGTAAATGCATGCGGTTACATGAGTCCATTACTTTGTGTTTTCGTCCAAAACATCCATACAACAGGGGTGAAAGTTAAACTGTTAAAATTAAAATTACCGAAATTACAGTAATACGAAAACGTTGGACAATACTTTCTATACGTTTTTGAAGGAAAACTTTCTCACACATACCTTCTTTTAAGCTTCACATGGCATTCGTGTCAAATGTGTTTTAGAAAACAATTTCGCTAATTCGATACAAAAAAAGAACTTGCAGTAACCTAACCGATTTTTTTTTTAATTAATATCTGATCCATATCAATCTGCTCTCTCGCGAGACACGTCACTGCCCAACAAAAAAAAAGCAAAGGTTTGTAACAGTATCTACCTAACTAGTATCAGACCTTTGATCAATTTGTCAGAATTAGGCTCCACCAAGAAACGTAATTCCATGGGTTTATAGTCATTCGCTACTTCTAATTATGTCCATCATAAGTGGTTTTCACGTGATTTCACCCACGGGATGAATGGGATAAAATATAATCATCGGGAATAATGTAACTTTCCAACAGTGAAAGAAGTTTTTCAAATCGGTTCAATACTTAGCCTTTAAGGTAAAAACAATAAAAAAAATGTTTCCTCTTTGTTACATAAGTATAGGTTTGTAAAGATAACTGTACACTATAAACTGTAGCAATTATGTATATCAATAAAATAACTGTGATCTTAAACAATGGAATACCAATAAACAAACAAAAGCTGTTCTCACTTCTTTGCTAATTATTTTTCTAAGTCCATTGTTTTACAAAACCGATCTTGTTTAGAATGCGTGTGAAAAAAATGTTCTATATTCCATAATCATTCCAATTTTATTACAATAATCTTTGTACCTAGATTACTTAATTTAATTAAAGATTTATTATAAAAGATACATTCTTGTACCTAAGTATAGTTGCATAGTCCATACCATGGGTTGTTGCCTTAAGATGAATTGCGTGATTTTGACCCATAAAATCACATGTAACAAGATTATATTGGACAAGTTAATTGTCCCGCGGTTTTCCTTGCATTGTTAAGTAAGGTAGCATAAACAGTATCTAGATATATCTAGGTATATAAGTATGAAATACTTTGTTAAAGTACCAGTTTCTACCAGAGGTTTTAACCACGTCCCTTGGGAACCAATATCTAATCAAGCACCCGGATAAAAAGTAGCCTATCTCTAAAGCCTTCCTCGTTAAATGGCATAACAAACATGATTTCTTTAAATCATACCAACAAACAAATTCTTTAGCTTCATAATTTTAGTATGTATGGATATCACCAAATCATTTAGTACCATAAATTAACAAAACACCTATGAATCGTACCGTATTTGTCACCATGGCGACTTAAAAAATACCATGCAAACATTTTTTTTATCCCCCTAAACAAATACACAGCACACGATGTTCAAACATTTAAGTATTCACATCAAGTGTGATCTCTCGAACATCTGTGTTTCGTAAAGGAAGTCCAATAGTTTGTATGTCTGTCACGAATGGGTTTAAGTTTGCTAAACTTAGGACTTTAGCAGCTACGGGAGATACATTGTGACATTTGGTTTAGAATTTTGAAGAAAGATGATAGCTATGAAGAATATACTGAGTAGTTGATAGCTATCTTAGTTATCATTATATTCCTATCAGGTACAGTCCACTGCTGAGCGTAGACTTCCTCCAATAAGCGCCAAACCGATCGGTTTTGGGCGCACCTCGTTCACCTACTCGCTACCTACATAAAGCAATAAAAAAATAACTTCAAATTCTTATTGAAGCAAAACATTCAGTGTCAGTAATTGAACATATCTATACTCTGCTTATACTAAAACAGTAAATTAGCACATAATATAAAAGAAAAGAAAAAAGTTTTTTTGCTACAAGCTAGCGTCATGAATGCATTCGTCAGCATCTCACATTTCACTCACAATAACTCGATTCGCAAACTAGAACACGATGATTCCGCTTTTACAAATGAATCATATATTATTATTCTTATTTATCAGAAAGTCTAGACATTGGATAAATAAGACATTATTATAACGGGACACCTTATACGAAATATTTGTGAAATTTCTTTATTCATGTTGTGGATACAACTATTATGCGACTGCATGCAAAACTTTGTTCTATTTTCCATGTTCCTTACACTGTTAAATAGGGTTATCATAGTTTGTTAATCCAGATGTTTTCACGATGCTCATTCTTTCATAATTGGCTTTTATACCTGCATAAAGACACATACATTTTGCCACATCCTAACCCAGTCAGGAGTCCTATACTCGTACCCCAAATTCTCTCACCACGACCGTCGTAACGGTATCTTAATCGTCACCAAAACCTCTACCCAGCACCAATGAATAACCCAGCCTAATAGCCCAACATAACAATTCAAAACACGAGCATGGAAGTGTCATTAAACTGTAGGACTCCCCACAAAAATGTTGCATATCGTATTCTACGACCAGCGCCAGTGAAATTAACCTTGGTTCTACTGATGCGACTCACGTAGCCCGGTGTAACCCGCCCTTGAGCCAACTAAACTGCGGATATATATGTGTGTGCTTCGATTCTTGTGCAAATGTGTTTTATGTAGATGGTTTGCCAATTGGGATTGGTAGACTAGCAAGTTTGGGGTAACTGGTCCAAAAACAAATGCTAGTCTAATATCCCTAGACTAGCATTTGTTAGACTAGCGTTTTTTGAATGGGCATTTTGACATGACTAAGAAGAGATCAGGTATCGAGCCATGCGGTTTACTTTTTTGGGGTAAAAATAAATGGTAGTTTAGAAAAAAGCTGTTCAGTGTAAAATAATACTGGAATCTATACTTAAAAAAACCGTTTAAAAATCAAAAAAAAAATTGTAAGTCATCTTTAATCAATGAAGATTCTTGAATACAACATCAAAATAAAGCTACGAGTTAATTTGTATAGAGATTGAACATAATAAGTATCCAATTTAAAATCAATTGCATCATTGCACTCAGATTCCTTATAGGTATTTACGACTTCTCTAAGAAGGATGAAGTTGTTTGCTTAAAAGATTAGAATATGGGAAGCTAGTCAATTCTATGAATGACAAAAAAAAATTCTGATTCTTACCTAGGGGTATTGGGTTGCCTGGATAACAGGGTTGAGGAGATCAGATAGGCAGTCGCTCTTTATGGGAGTCAACCCCAGCATCATTTGGGAAAAAGGATAGGTTGAATTAAAAAGGAATTGAAGGATTATATTAAATACATAACTGAAGTTTAAGTTCTATTATTCGTCCAACTATCAAACACACCATAATATGGAAACTTACTTGTCTTTAGCGACAGCTAATGAGGTATACAAACAATCCTTGAAGCCAGCCTTGATAATAAACTGCGAATTGTTAAAACCAATAATAGGTAAATGCCTATGTAGATGTAACATATTTGCTTTAACATATCGATGGGAAGAGACAATATAATAATAACTGACATCTTAGCAATTTTACTAGTTTTGCATAAATTGTTCGTTAAATATAGTGATGAAAATAAAAGAGCCTGTAATGATCTTAGGATAAGTTAACGGCACTGGACATATTATAGTGCACAAGCATTTGCGCAGACACAGGTGCACTCTCTATTCCTTCACTCTCGTAGCCCGATGGGACGACAATCCAACACGACCGGAAAGAGATCAGGCCCAGGACCGACATTAGCCCGCTCTCAGATGCACAAGGTCTGAAGTTCTGAAGGTCTGAGTAGAATTTTAAAAAGATATAAACAGAATGAAAAAGAGCCCCAAACTCCTCCTCAAACGGTTTTTTGCATGTCCAATTTTTTTATTAAATCTTTAACGTCGTCCACATACAACTTAGTTCGAAGCTAATGAGTCTGCTCTTGCTATGTGCAAGAAAATATCATAATGTGGATATTAGCAAAGATTTCCGTTTCCTATACATTTTGCAGCAGATGATTTCCGCTATATTGTAAGAGAAAGCGTGTTGAATAATTTTGTTGTAGATGCTCCATATTGTGGAGTTTATACTGGTTTTAACCGACTTTTGAAGAGGGGGTTATGTGTTTACATGTCTGATTAAGTTGGTACAAAAAGAAGTTTGCTAAATAAAGACGAATGCATGCATTCAAAATATTTTTCTTTACTTAAAAACTTAAAGGTTGTTTGAGACAAATAGCAAACCAGCAAATATTTTTGATTTACCCCAAAATGCATATTTTTGGTAAAAACATTCACGGTTTGTTCTCAAAATTCTTTAATCTGTCAATATTCATTTAGGTTTGCGGTCTTGAAGTTCACCGTAACTTCGGATTGCAATATCCTATCCCTATTATCACCGTTGATTTTCTTACTAGAGATAGACATCAGCCCCATAAAAGAGTATAATCTAATTCTCTTCATCTCTGGTAGGAATATCAACAGATACACGTGTTTATTAAAATCCGCTGCTAGACCTTTCGCCAACTCAGGAGCCACCCAAATCCCGATATATGTACCTCCTAAACCTACCCTCGTACCCCAATTTCCTATAGTTAGGGAAGTAAGAATCGCTGTCATCCTTGCATCTTCACTATAAATTCACGTCTACTTTCACAATCGGAAACTGCCGTGGACTCATCATCATCAGGTTATGTCCGCTAACGAGCGAACAAAAAATATAAGTGCATAATAATAATAATTTGATGTTGTTTTGTAGCAATTTGCTTCATAAGCTTCGTGTCTTACGGAGAAAATATAATATGGTGCATCACGGAGACCTGTAACTTTGTGAATATGTTCACTCTTAAGACATTGTCTTCTTCCGAGCCTTTTCCCAACTATGTTGGAGTCGGCTTTCCCCCTAACCCGATGCAGCTGTGTAGCATATGTTTTATAAGGAGCAACTGCCCTATCTGACCTCCTCAACGCAGTAACCTCAACAACCCTAAACCCCTTGGTTAGACATGTCAGTGGCGTTTTTGAGAATTTTCTTCAAAAAATTTACTGAAACATATCTTCCGCAACATCTTGATTTTAGTAATTTATCTTTACTAACGTTCTTACTGTTTATGCTAAATATTGTTCCACTATCTTCCGCGGTTTCATCCCCTACCCTACCTACGGGACCGACTCCGTACACTCCTGTAAAAAGTAGACTTTTTCTACAGATAGACATCTAAAATCGGATCAGTTCCTGATATTAGCACATTCAAACAAACAACAGCTTTATAATATTAGCATATACTAGATGAAGTAGCGGACATAATAGCGACCAAATCCGATTTGATTTGGCATTTATGGATTTCCGTTAGAATGGTTTGAAAGAAGTGTTAAATTAGTTTATAATATGCATAAGTATGTCATCAAAATCAATCCGGTCGTATGTGTTTCAAAATATAACAAATATACTCATTATTATAACATTCGAGAACAATCCTGAGAAGACAAAACAATAAGCATTTTCCAAAAGGACATCGCCAGTTCCGCGTTGCATCTTCCTTGTATTGACAATCTTATTGATCAAACTTCAATTAAAACTGTCGAGCAATTAACATGGTTATCACGTTTGCAGGACGTAAAGTGCATCCATTGTTTCGCTTTGTACTTACGCGATCTTACAAACATGCTCTTAGTTTCCTATAGAATAGTAGGTGTGTGTAAAAATCTGTCATATAGGGATGTGTCTTAGTTTTTGGCACAATCAAATTCGAGATATTGTAAAGGTAGTTTTAATAGGTATACTTTGGACAAGATAGTCTCACTTCTTGCCAGGTCTACTGGATTATGCGAAAGACCTTGATGCATAAAAGGCTTTAAAAAGAACATGGGTGGGTTTAGTCAGTAATAGTCTGATATTCCTTTGCGCAGAGCCAAACTCACACAGTAATTTGATAAATTATATCAACTTGTTGCAAAAAATATAGCCTCACTTTGACCATTATTGCTTAAACTGCTAAATGTTACTATTTCTCCCGATTTTAATGAGATAAGTAATAAGTTTTGTAAAAATGGCTCTTTATCTGTCGGTCAGCTGTCACAGTTTCAATAAAAACTGATGACTTTAAAACCCTGGGTTTCAACGAACCAACGTGCCTGCGCATACGATTAAGAACAGTATAATTACCTTCCTTATAATGTGTTCATTGTTTAACGGTTAGATTTAAACCGTAAACCGTTAGCGATAACACAGTACATAAAAACTCAAAGTTATATAACATCACACCTGCTTTTGTAATGGTTTAGAGTAGACTGAATTTCCGTAGAAGAAATATTAAATTGAGACTTTGCTCATATTCCTAATAATTTAGATGTCCTCATTTGAACATCTTCATCATTAGGAGTATTGCGTTGCCCGGGTAACTGGATTGAGGAGGTCAGATAGGCAGTCGCTCCTTGTAAAACAACTGCTGACTGCGTGACAATGTTCTTATAAATTGTGGGTATTAAACTTAACAATCTGCTTTCTGAGAGAACTATTTCCACACCTGGATAAAACGTAGTCCATATGCATTTTAAGACTTTAGAAGTTTAGACTATCTGTGTACCAGTTCAGTAATTTTAGCGTCAAAGCCAAATTAGACAAGACAAAGTTATATGTATTTCGTAATATTAAGTAAGATTTAAATTTAGTTAAATTATTTATTTTTTAGTGCTTCCTGTTTATAATACCAGGTATTCTTTATTTTATCTAATTCAAGCTTTAAATCTAAGATTAGATTCAAACTATAAATACATAGACTAAAAAACTTTGAATGCAAGGTATACATAATGAGAATCATACTTTTTACAAAATTAATTATATTTAACCACAAGAGCAACAATGTTTTCAAAATGCATAATGAGTAATGCTTAAATCTAAACTAACATAATAAAGAGCAGACATCGTATTGTTTGTTTGTTTGTCCGCTGAAGGCTCCGAAACTATTGAACCGATTTGAAAAATTCTTTCACTGTTGGAAAGCTAGACTCTCCCGAGTAACATAGGACATGAGGAATTTTATCCCAGTACGGGCCGTAGGTCCCACGGGACGCGAGTAAAACCGTAGATATATAAAAAGAACGACACTTATAAATTAATTGCAACAATGTATTCAAAACAATAGGTAAAGTTTAAATTGTTATTTGATTACTTATTATATAAGCTTTTTTATGTAGATTCAATCAGTGTTTCCTGTAAGTGCATGATTTATTTATAGTAGAAGAGTTTTTTGCGGTTTTTTCCTTTATTGCAGTAGTTGACCCAACAAACTTCGTATCGTTTAAACCTTCCAAAATAAGGCAAATCGGTCCAGCCATTTTCGCGTTTTAGTGAGACTAAGAAACAGCAATTCATTTTTATTTACAAATATATAAAGATTATAGGTAATATATTTAAAAATGTACTTGTATACGTAGGATGTTGACTAAACAAACACGAAAAAAATACATTCTAGAACAATTTTAAATAAAAACATTTGACTTTGAATTATTGCACAATATTGCAATCATATACCTAAGACTTTTTGGTTTCATAGAGATGACTTAGCAAGTATTTAGGTAGGTACTAGGGACTGTTTAACTTTTTGGTTTCATAGGATGACGATGCAAATATTTAGATAGGTAGGTAGGTACTAGGAAATATTTATTTATTGACCCACCAGTAATGAGCTAATGACTACACATTGAGCTAACTAATGACGAATCCGTCGGCATTATGCAGATAAAACAACTTTGTAAACATGATAACCAATTCAATTGTTCATTGAAACAATAGTTTAAACTATGGCACGTATTAAAGACTAATTGGCTGTTTATTTATTGCATTTTAATTTGCTTTATTGCACTTATAAATGTTGTAAAACGTGAGGTAACTTTTGTTTTGATATGCATAGTTTATGTGCAATGCTATTTTTATGGAGATCAAAAGTCAATTGTGATATACATATTGTTAGTCATCATGTGGCATGCTGGGTTCCATTTTTAGATCTTTGGCATTTCTTGTGGGAAGATCGTGATTGTGATAACATGGTCTTAGAAATGGGTATCGAGTTACTCTGGTGAATGGGCTGAAGACATACTTGGGTAAAGACTAGGAAGATGATTTATAGACAACATCGAGTTGGGAACTCTGTTCATCTCAGGACTTAGAATCCAGGGTACAAAGTCTCTCTAGGACTGGCTACCAGAGTGTCTGGCTTCTGACTGTCCATAATTACTGCCAAAGATTTTCATAGACGGTCACCCATCCACGGACCAATCGCGTCAAGCGTTACTTAACCATATGATCAAAAGTTAGGCTACATGTTTTAGGCTTTTAATCAAACCCCATGCGGCTAATAACTCATATGCTGTTTTAAAAATTAAATTCCAAAAACGATAACCCAACCAGTTTTCGTAACACAAAATGCAGTAATATGACAAAAGCGGGGTTTCAGTCAGCTGCAAAAGTATCATAACATAGTGCAATTGTTATACATTGGCTGCTGTAAGCTAGGAAACACCGTCGGTATCGGATGTGTAATTCGAGTAACACATAACATGGGTAAGTACTGTGTATTGGCTTAGGAACTACATTATCAAGATATCAGTTATTTGATATCGCTTTTACGGTTCTCTAGCATTTCTACGCAGTGTATACCTACTTCCCGGGACTAGTATTTCTGCAACCGGGTAAAATCATTTAAAAACAGGGTTAAAACCCAACAGGCAGACAGTATTTATTTAGCATTTAAGGAGGTCTAGCTGACCGCTGTTTTATCAGCTACTTGTAAATAAGTATATGCTTACTATAGTGTTTTTACCCAGTACGTACCTATCTGAATTCCGAAATTCCATTCCCACAGTACACTCAAGTGCATTAAAATGGACTTCACTGAAATGCATAGAATAACAATGACATTGGACAGTCGATAACTTGTAAACACACATCCCAACTCGCCCACAGCTTTTTTATATTTTGTTTAAAAGGATATAACTAGTACTAAAAATATAGCACTGTCATACCTATCCAAAAATTACGAATGACGACATCGGAACTATATTTGATATTGTAAAAAGACTATTATAATTCAAAACACATCCTTGATCCCTGCTTGAAAAAAACCCGAATACTTAAGTACCTGTCTGGGAAAAACCCAGACTTTGAAGGTATAAATAGATTTACTTATTGTAACTTTGACAAAAAGAGGAGCATTTTATTCAGCTGCATAAGTTTATATCAATAAAAACTATCGTGAAGTAAGTAGTAACTATTTCCTAGAATTTATAGAAATTAGTTTTTTGTGCCACGTTTAGATGCAAAAGCTCAAATCGTCTCTTATGTTTAAAAATAAGTACGACTTTTGAGTGGGTAAGAGTTCCTAGATCCACATTAGTTTCACATAATAATATACTGGATTAATAAAAGTTTTCACGTAAGTTACCTCCCCTCAAATTTTCAACCAAATCGGTCAAGCCGTTTTCATGTTATGTCGTGACAACGGAAAGCGTGTTTCATTTTTATATATAGACTAGCTGATCCCGCGAACTTCGTATCGTTCAAACCTTCCCTGGACCTCTACAAATATTTTAAAACCAAAATCTGCTCAATCGGCCCAGCCGTTTTCGAGTTTTAATTAGACTAACGAACAACAATTCATTTTTATTTATATAGATAGATACTATACAATTATGTTAGTCAGATTATTATATTTTTACACCTGAGCCGGAATTCATGGCCCAAACTGTACGTGTCAAAGACCATTTTCTCCCCAAACAGTTCCTTTTAAAGTTACGTTAAAAACTGTTGTATCACCGACCTCATCGTGTTATGAGTCGGCAAAATAAGATTTCGCACACGAGATGAACATATGTTGTTACGAAGCCGGAATTCCATAGTGAAAGTTGATATAGTAACATATAGTGCTTATTTCAACGGAATCGTATGAGCGTTTTGTATGTACTCGTAACTATTAAATATTTTCGGTGGTCCGTTTTTTTGCAAGTTTGTGTAATGGCTTTAAGTTGGTGTTATTTGCGTTGAAAAATATATTCTTCTGAACTTATGGAGCCTTATATGAATTTGAATAGCTCTTTCAGTTACGTAGAGTTATTTTAAGATCCGCATACAAATGACCAAGTGTTTGATTTTAATTAAAAGAATAAATGAAGGGTACGATTTTTTGTAGAGGTATAGACCCAAAATTAGGTGGGTATAAATAACATTAAAAGGTATATTAATAATCCTTTTTTTTAGGGTTTCTGGGTTATACCAACACCTGAGACCCAAATTGTGTATGACGCATCACTGAAGTACGACAAAAACAAAAACGGACTAAACGGAAAAAAGGTTGCAATATTTTTAGGTGACTACCTAAAAATATTGCAACCTTTTTTCCTACACCTACACAAATAACTGGGCAAACTGATGACCCACTGTGGTTAGATTGATCGTCAGAATTTCTGCCTTCTCATAATGACTACCAAAGATGTTCAAATGATAGCCACCCATGATAATGATTTGTCAAGATAGTCACCCATCCACGACCACCCCACAACAAATTCAAAATCATTTTTGAACGTCAATAAATACAAAAGACAGCCCGCAAAACGCCCACCCTGTGTTTGTGTTTACGTGTTTTTGTTGAGAAGAAGAATCGCAAGAAACTCCCGAGCAAAAACAATAACTTGGACATATACCACTTAAAAAATCTCAAAAATTACCTCCATCAAAATCTTCTCAACCCACACAAACAATCAGCCAACAGGTTCTAAATAATCGGATATAATCGTAATTGAATGCACTCATGACGTAACGAGTTACGTTCCATTCGTCTGTAGGTCGCGCCAACCGGTTACCAGGGAGCACTGTGTCAAACGGAATGAGGTTACCGTAATCTTTACCGGTAATCGCAGTTTGAGAGTTATTTTTAACTGCTGTGTGGTTTTAATAGTTCTTTGACTATTTGCTATGCGCAAGCATGGTGATTGACGCTCATTTCTTCTCTGTGTGAGAAGAGGCGTGTGCCCTACAGTGAGACGATAAAAAAGGTTGATGACGATTATAATAATGATAACATATGAGATTTACAACTTGATTCTGCGTGGTTTCTCCATTATGTCGAGAGAAATTCTTCGTGCACCTGGATCTTCCTTCTCCAATAAATAGACTATCCAAAATTAAAAATAAATTGTCTACAGATCACCGCATTCAACCATAATCACTTCGGCATTTTAACACGTTCTACATAATGGTGTGTTATTATGAAATACTGTATAGCTTCTAGAATAAAACTGATCTACCTCTCCAGGTACAAACAGTGACACGTTCTTTTTCTCTTCTTCTAAGACTACTAAGATCATCTCCCAAAAAATAACATAGTAAAATAACACGCTACGAAAAGAAGTACACGCCACGCGCACAGACAATCAAGAAAGTGGGGGGAGTGGCGTGACTGCCGAGTGTCATGCTGTCTGCCGTCTCTCTATTCTTCATACATAATATTATGTATACGTATGTTACTCAAAAGTCAAACGTGAAGTATGGGTGTCAATATCTATCTAGGTAATTGCTGTTCCGAGAGATCATCGGCCAAAGCAGCTATTCTTTCTAAGGAGATGAGTCCGTGGATACAGATGCACTCTTCATTACCTTATGTACCTAAATTCATAGTCCAGTAGGATGGCAATCCGACACGATCGAAGAGAGATCAGGTGCAGAATTGAGGATAATGATGATAATGATTTATTTGATCCCATAATAAAATGTATTTTTCTCTTTCCTCAATCGTTAAAGCTATACACCTATGCACTAAATTACCTCTTATCTTGTTTTGCTTCAGAAACTTTTTAAGCTTTTTGCTGCCACGTGTATAATTAATCTAAAAAACTGGAAATGCAAATAAAAAATATTTAATTAGGATGACAATGACGCACGTGAATATAAAGCAGTAGAGGATAACTACCTATTTCTTAGGTCCCGATAGTCATTTGAACATCTTTAGCAGTCGTTGCGAGTAGTCAGAAGCCAGAATGTATTAGGTACCAATTTTACCATGGAGTATTAGGTTGCCCGGGTTACTGGGTTGAAGAGTTCAGATAGGCAGTTGATCTATATAAAATATGTATTGGTACACCAGAAAGCCGACCCCAACATATGTACATACTTGGGAAAAGGCTAGGCAGATTTTAGATGAAAATCTTCTTCTTAGCGTTTATCCCATCTTGTGACGGGGTCCGCTTTCCGTATCTTCTTCTTCCACTTCGCTCTATCCTGGACATCTTCCTCTTCAAGTTCGCAGATTTCCTTGTCAAAGTAAGACAATATACGAATTATCGCTTAATTACAAAAAGGTATAAAAGCAAAGAGTTTGCGTGTTATATCAGTAGATCTCTGTGCCCGTTACGGTGGCATGGTGGCACGGTCGAATGCGTCCAAACCATAGTTTTGCATGCTGACCGCAAATGGACCTATTATGTCTGCCACGTAACTTGGGTGACGATTAAATATTGTTGCAAGTTATTGTATATTAGAGTAGAGTTACATAGAACTTGGTAAAATAATTTCAAGTTATCTATACTCAATAGGATAAAATTTTAAGATTTTATGTTGTTGTTTGTTTATACCCTAAAGGATTCAAAACTACTGAACTGATTTGAAAAATTCTTTCACTGTTGGAAAGCTAAACTCTTTCCGAGTAATAGGGTACCTATATTTCATCCCGATATGAGCATTTCATGAACAAACCACGGAAAGACAGCTAGTTATATCATAAAAAATCTTCAACGAATAACACTAATTAAAATACTTAAATAACTTAATCCATATGAATGCAGCTGCTTTAAACCTTCGAGAAAAAACACCTGGTTCAATGTTTACAAAAGGGCCACTTCTCAAATAATTATCTACCATTTAATGCATTTAATTATACACTTAAGTTGTCAACAAAAACTATGACTGAGATTCAGTAATAGCGTGTTTAAATACACTTATCTTTGTTGTAATTGCACCTAGCTATAATTATTGTTTTGCTGCTAAAATTTAAATATATATTACCTAATAATACCCAACAGTGTTTTAATAATATAATCTACTATATGAACTAGATCTTTTGACGTCATTTAAGTTAAGATATGCAGGAACGCATTAATAGTTCAGATTTCAAAACAAAAGTCTTAAAAAAAATAGAACAGGATCAATTAACATTAAAAAAGCTTTTATTTAACTTTATTATATTTAGATAAGTTATAATATATAAAACCTATAATCTAGATAACTGATTTCATGTTACATAATCTATACTAATATTATAAAGAGGAAAACTTTGTTTGTTTGTTTGTTTGGTTGTAATGGATAAACTCAAAAACTACTTTACCGATTTTAAATATTCTTTCACCATTAGAAAGCTATATCATCTGCGAGTAACATAGGCTATATTTTATCCCGGTGCGGGCAGTAGCTCCCACGGGACGCGGGTGAATCCGCGGTAAAACGGCTAGTATATTATAATTTGTTTTCGCAACATTCATTGGTGGTTCGCAAATTAATTCCTCACATACCTAAGTAGGTAAGAATGCGCAAGTTACTCATACCCCTCCCACACGTCCGTTTCCCATATGAAATCCCTTTTGGGTAGGAAATCATCAATTGACCCCTCCCGCCGTGGGTGCAGCGTTAGGAATTGTCAGACTCTTACTGACTAAAACCTACCATGTTCCTTCTTAAGCCCTTTATGTACCAGGGCCGCGGTAACTCTTTCGAATAATCCCGCAGCTCCAACAGGCTCTGGCCCTGGTGAGCCCCACTGTCTCTTTGATACCAGAAAATGGTCCCTGCACAACGACTGTAACTATCTTCATGCATGGAACTATAGTTATCGGCACGAATCTTGAGCTCTGACCTACATCTGCGCAGAAGTGATTTATTAGCAAAGAACCAATCCCCAGTGACGGCTATGACGCGATGCAATGCGGACCAATCACCGCTTTTGCCCGCCCCCGCGCCTCTCTTCATACCACAAAAGTTACCCAATAAATTACTTCTACGCAGGTGAAGGTCAGAGCTCAAGATTCGTGCCGATAACCAAACACACTTCTATCCCTCGAAGAGTGGCTCATGATGTGCTAAATGGTTGATATTTAAAAGCCCCTAATCCTATATCACTATGTGTGACTACAATGACAAACTCCTTTACATTTCTTTACAAATCAACTACTTAAACAATGTCTTGTCCTAGCTAGCTGTCACAGCACAATGACCCCGATCCTAACAGTATTGAGTAGACATTAGAAATTAGATGCGTGCGCGCAAGTGTTAGTGTTAATACAAGTAGTCTCGTTATTGGTGATTTATTGAGGTTATTGAAATGTGTATTTTTGTAAGTAGTAAGTAATTGAACTGTTAAGGATGTTGTTCTGTGGGCGGATTGACGATTTCAGACTTTTAAGCCTTCAAGATGTTTTTTTTTAACTTCACTTAGTCATTGGTAAAAAAGTAGATAGAAAAGAGAGTGTAGTTAAAAAGTAGATACCTACCTACATTGACGCTCGAAAAAGTTATCTACATTGGTACTTGTATCGAGCCCAAAAATTGGTGCTTTTTAAAGACTTTCCAAAGAGTTTATCAATTCGGATGTTTGTATTTTTTATGGTCACCACAACTTCAAGAGTCTGGCAGTAGTTTTTACTCTGTAGCATAGTAGTTATTGTATTGAGTCACGCTTTTGTGTGTCTGTGTAGAATCTTTGGTCCTCATATTGTCTTCAGTTTTAAAGTTTTATGGTCAAAGTCAAAACGTTTAAGAATATTTCTTGCATTTTTAAACACCTGAAGTATATCGAAGTAATATCATCAGTTTAGCAGATAAAATTGTAATTATTTTAGTACAGTTTAATCACCCATTCAAAATCGTTATATAAATATGGTTATTAATTTATGGGTAATTAAGTCATTAAATTAATATCGCCATCATCCTAATTAAACAATAGTAGTACAAAAAACATGTGATTTTGTCACACGGTAAGTATAAAATTTTCATAGATTTTCACTTATAATACCACAAGAGCTTCAAAATTATCGGGTATTTTCCGATAGGTTCGTTGCAAACAAATGAAGGAGTCAAGTTTTTCAGGTTAAAAAATAACGAGCGCGAAGCGCGAGTGATTTTTCCTGAAAAACTTGACGACTTTATTTGTTTGCAGGGAACCTTGAGGGAAATGCCAGATAATTATGAAGCTCGTGTGGTATTCGGGAGATTATTTTTCCGTCCCAAATGTCGGCCACAACCTGTCAGTTTGACGTAGCAACGACCAGAGAAAATATTCAAAAAATTTTCAGTATAATACCATGTAGGTTGTACCACGTGACGTCGAATGGTGCAATTCTATTGGTCGATATTTGGGTCGGCAAAATAATCACTTATAATACCACAAGAGCTTCAAAATTATCGGGTATTTTCCGATAGGTTCGTTGCAAACAATGAAGAGTCAAGTTTTCAGGTTAAAATAACGAGCGCGAAGCGCGAGTGATTTTCCTGAAAACTTGACGACTTTATTTGTTTGCAGGAACCTGAGGGAAATGCCAGATAATTATGAAGCTCGTGTGGTATTTTTTATGGCAATCTGCCGTATTTGACGGCAATTTCTGCCAGACTCGCGTAGCTAGTGACGACACATGGGAAAATATGAAACAGAAAAAGAAAAATATATAGAAATTAATGTAAGAAAATAATTCCAACTTTTCTGGTGGAGGATATCGAGCCTGCAACAAAATACATACACTATAATTAATGAATTTGCTAAAATTAACTTAGTACACAAGTAATTATATACACATTACATATTACCATTATGAAAGATATAAACACTGTTACAATTTAACATTATTAGAAGAAATAAATCTAACAAAAGCATTTACCATTAGAGGGTTAGGAAAGAATGAAAGAAGATGACGAACATTTACCGGGTATTGAATTTTTAGTTTAGCAATGACACGATCAAAAGAGAAAGCATCATTCAGGGGCAATTAAGAAAGATATGGTCAAGCGTGCCTTCATCTAGACCACATTCACAGAGTGAGGAGTCCCGAACTCTTATTTTGTTTAAGAAAACTGGGGAGCAACAGTGACCAATACGTATTCTGCAGATAACGGAAATAACGGTCTTGGATACTTTTTTATGTTTATAGAACCAAGGCTTCGCAGGAATGGATGGTTGAATAGAGGCAAACAGACCACCTTTCATCTTACTGGACTCGGACCAGTCAGTTTGCCAGGACTGGAATAGGTCTGATTTAGCTTTGTGAGCCAGGTCATAGATCTGCACCGAGTAGTGTTTTTTATCAGCCATGCTGCTACTAATCGCACCTTTGGCTGATACATCCGCAATTTCATTACCTCTAATACCAACATGACTAGGAATCCATACCAATACAATCTCCACGCCCTTTGTAGAGCACAAAAGCAATACTGATTTAATTTCAACGATAATTGGGCTACGGAGATGGTCCTTAAACGAATTTTTAACAATCGCATCCAGGGCACTTTTGGAATCAGTGAAAACCACTGCTTTTTTAATAGCAGGGTGAGAGGAGATAAATAAACATGCCTCGAGGATCCCAATGCACTCTCCCGTGAACACCGATGACTCAGGAGGACATTGAAATTGGAGAAATATCTGAGAGTTAGAGTTGTATACGGCAACACCAGTCTTTCCATCAGTGGTTAATTTTGAAGCATCCGTATAGAATTTATAATAATCAGGCCACTTGTCATTTATAGTGCAGAGAAAATGGGCATTTGCGTTTGCAGTGTCTTTCCTAATGTCAATATAGGAGACATTTGGCACAAAGTTACACGTGTCAAAGGAGCAGGAATACAAGGGAAGTTTATCTTGCTGAGAGATTAAGGAATTATCCTTAATTTCAAGGATTTTTCGAAAGGAATTAACTAAAAGAGGAGGGGCTTTATGTCTCCAGTAATCACTCTGCCTGCATAGGCCTTCAAGAGTTGACAGCCTAGGCAGAAGCAGGTGCTCACTGAGGAAATAAGTCTTGTAAAGAAACTTGTCGGCTAAATACTGTCTACGGATGAGAAGAGGGGGGTCGCCACTCTCCACTTGCAAGGTGTTTTAGGGTGGACCTCATGCACCCTAAAACGATTCTAAGAGATTTAGCCTGAATGGCCTCCAGCTTAGCAATAGCAACTTTATTACAGGGTTCAAATAAGAAGGAGCCGTAATCAAGCAAGCTTCTTATTGTAGCATTATATACCAATTTTAGGGTGAAGGGGTGAGCACCCCACCAGACTCCTGCTAGCGCACGAAGCATATTAAGTTTCTTCTCGCACTTAAGGCTAATGTAGTTGAGATGAAACACCCCTGACAATTTAGAGTCCAATATAACCCCAAGAAATTTCACATTATTAACAACTTCAATGGGAGATTCTTCAATTTTAAGGTTGACATGAGGAACAGTACGCTTACGTGTAAAAACAACCGCAGAGCTTTTTGGAGCAGACAGTACAAGGCCATGGTCAATTAACCACTGATTTAAGGAATTGAGTGATATTTGCATGGACTCACTAGCTCTTTCAATAGATGAAGTAGGGATGTACAAACACAGATCATCCGCATATTGAAGAATCTGACAATCCAAGTTGAGGGAATCATGAAGATCCGAGGTGTAAATATTATAAAGTAGCGGACTAAGAACGGACCCTGAGGAAGCCCACGCCAGACCGTTCTACAATCGGAATCTTCTCCAGGGATACGAATCTTGACCCTACGACCAGAGAGCAGGTTACATGTACAATGCAGCATCCGTTCAGAAACACCCAGCTTCCGTAGTTTTTCCCTGAGAACCGAAAGAAGGACATTATCGTATGCCGCTGTTATGTCTAGGAAGACCGCTAAAACCGATTCATCTCTACTGAATGCTATCCGGGTATCAGTTGTCAGGATGCTAACACTGTCCATGGTACCTGCCCCCTTTCGGAAGCCAAACTGCGACTTAGATAAAACACCTCGGCTCTCCACAAACCACTCCAATCGGTTTTTAATAAGATGCTCCATAATTTTGCCTATGACTGGAGAAAGGGCAATAGGACGAAAGTGATCTGGACTATCCGGGGATTTCCCAGGTTTCAATATGGGGATGATCAACTGTGTTTTCCAGCTATCAGGGATATATGACAGAGTGAAGCAAGTATTCATGATGTCCAACAAGTATTGGCGTCCGCAGGCACCCAACTTCTTATAAAAGAATATGGATGGCCGTCGATACCAGGTGCAGTGTCCTTGACATGCTGGAGCACGGCATTGAGTTCATTAATGGAAAAGGGGGCTTCCAACGGGTCTACCGACATGACCTCACTACTGGGAGCAGAAGGGCATTCTGTTACAAAAGGGACAGACGAAGGGGCTAACTTGTAAAGAAAAGAATCTGCTAGGTCAATGGGGATAGTTGAAGAATTTTGAACAGAACAACCACGTTTAAATCTTCTAAAGTTTTGCCAAATCATGGAAGAAGGAGGTGGGGGGAAAGCGAAGAACAGAATTTTTTCCAACCTTCATATTTCTTTTTCTTAAATAGGCGTCTGGATCTCGCAACAATCCGGTTATATTCCACCAGGTTTTCAATAGCCATGTTGAGAGCATAGCTCTGTTCAGCTTCATTGCGGAGTTTGATGATGCTGGTGCATTCGCGGTCCCACCAGGGCGGGATGATATTTTTCCAGAAGCCGAATTCTTAAGAGGTATGCTCTCATCAGCGGCTGATGAAATGGCATCAGAAAGTTGCGAAATACAGACGTCAAGGTTGTCAAAAGACACCTGGGGCAAGGTATGGATTGCGTCCTCAAGGATCTGAGAGTACAGGTCCCACCTAGCATCAGACAGCCTGTACTTTAAAAGAGGGGGGCTTTCCTTTTGCGGAAGGCACCTAGTGGTGAGAGTAGTACATATAGGATAGTGGTCACTACCATGTGTTAGGTTAAGCCTTTTCCATACCATATCAGCGGCCAAACGAGCTGAACACAGTGTTAGATCTAAACAACTTAGCGATTGTCCAGGTCTAGGAAGGCGCGTGAAAGATCCATCATTGATAACACATAACCCCAAGTCATCCAGCAGATTCACTAATTCATTACCCGCACTATCACAATGGTCAGATCCCCACAGAGAGTGGTGGCAGTTGAAATCACCTAGAAAAATTACAGGATAAAATAAAGAGCAAATAGAACGTATATACTGGAAACAAGAGGAATCAGGAGAGGGTATATAGACAGAAATAACATTAACACCGACAATATTAACACCTACGGCATTAATCTCATCTCCGTGAGGGGGAAGGGATAAGGGGGAAAATGGGAGAACATTATTAACCAGTATAGCCGCTCCGCCATAACCGTCAAGACGGTCATCCCGAAGCACGCTATACCCAGCCATATTAAACACGAGATGTGGCTTTAGCCATGTTTCAGAAATTGCAAACAATGCCGGTTTGTACTGATTAATTAAATGAGCAATTTCATTTTTTTTTGGGATCAGACTTCTGGTATTCCACTGTAGAAGATGGAATGTGCTGAGATTTAATGGAGCTTATTAAATTTGTGGCAACGTGGTCAGGTAGAGGAAAGTTAACAAGTAAGGAGGATAGTAAACGTATAATAGATTGTATGGTCTGTACATGATCTTTTTCAGAAGGAGGAGAATCTAGAAGAGCACAACCATTAGGCGAAGGGGAGAACGAGAAGCTATTAATAATGTCCTGGTGAGCCCTTCGGTCATAGCCAGGCTGCAGCGAGGGGTGAGGTTTAGGGCGGGTCAAAAATTTTTGTAGGATGATGAAGTGGAGGGTTGGGAGTGAGAAATGTAATTAGGGGAGGGGACGTGGGGAGCGAGGTTCCTGTGTGAGAATCTGATGAATAGTCTGAGTGATAGGGTTGAAGCCGTAACATCTGCAAAGGAACGGAAGGAAGGGGCATGAATTCTGGCAGCTTCAGAGTAGGAAATGTTGTCTTTGGCCATGGACGCTTTGATATTTTTCTGACGGATAAACTCTGGGCAGTGTCTGCTATTAGCGGGATGAGAGCCAGAGCAATATAAACATTTGGGATCCTCAACAGAGCAACCGTCCCCAAGGTGATCCCCACCACAACGGAAGCATCGTGGCTTAGACCTGCAATTGGGTCTAGTGTGCCCGTATTTGCAGCATGCATAACATTGAACAGTGGGGTAGTTATATGTCTCCACAGGAGCGAATTATAAAACAAAAGACGCGATCCGGGAGGACCTGACCATCAAATGTGACGACCACGCTTGATGTAGGGACCCACCCGACTTACCTTCATTGACAACCCTCCTATTTAAGCGTCTCACCTTCAACATTTTAGCATGGGGACTTAAGATTATCGATGACCTCTAATTCTGACCAATCAGTTGGTACACCCTTCACTACCCCCATCCTTGTGATGTTGAAGGTGGGAATAGTAGAAACAAAACCTTTGAGCTTAATAGCTGGGCTTTCAATAAAGATATTAGCATCCTCATGGCTTTCAAACTCCACCGAGATCTTATTTCTGCCAATTCTCTTGATCCCGCCTAATTTAATATTCTTAATGTTTAATTTTGCATTAATTGACCAAATCTTATGGGTGAAGGGTGGATCCAGAAGTGGAGTCTGAATCCGTGAAGGAAACATATACCAGATATGGCTCCCTATCTAAGTTGGTATACTTGGAACGTGACACCAATGATGGAGGGGTGACTCGGTCGCGTTTTGTAGCATTAACATTATTAACATCAGTAACATCCTCGTCCTGACTAGGATGCTTTCTCTTATGAGTTGAAGTTTCCGCTTCCATTGCCTCAAATTTAGACAATGGGACGGTCATTACTGTTTCAATTGCAGAAGTACATGAGGGGTCGGGAGGGCGTCCCGGCGGCCCCTGTTTGTCCGCCATGTTTATTTATTGGCATACGCCAACGTCGCACAAAATTAATTAAAATACAAGACTACTTACAGATGAAATGATGAAATGATGAATAATGAAACACAAATCTACATATAAAACACACTCAAAACTAAGCAGGCACCACAGAAAACACCAAAAAAGCACAAATATAGCTCAAAATTTGCGTTGAGAAAAAAACCACATGTGAACACCACCAACTCAAAATTCGAATCCTCGTGTGGTATTCGGGAGATTATTTTTCCGTCCCAAATGTCGGCCACAACCTGTCAGTTTGACGTAGCAACGACCAGAGAAAATATTCAAAAAATTTTCAGTATAATACCATGTAGGTTGTACCACGTGACGTCGAATGGTGCAATTCTATTGGTCGATATTTGGGTCGGAAAAATAATCACAAGAAACCACATCATTAAGGACACAAAAAACGTACCTACTTAGATAATTGCTAGAAAAAATATTCTACATTAGACACATTATTAGAGTGATTATTAAAACCACAATCCGAAACTTAAACCAACATTAATATTTTTGAAGTTATTTTTTGTGATCATTTACTGTTTTGAATTCATTTACCTACCTATTCTCACACAGACATACAAATTTTGAGTTGATGTGTATTTTTTCACTTTGCTTGAAATAATAATATCACTGAGTACTACACTTTATGATTTTTTATTTCCATTACTTAATAATGGGATACAAACCTCACGGTAGCATTAGCTACATTTTTTTAATTCAAAACGTCCAAAATATGTTTTTTACCTACGTTTTCAAGGGCCGAGTCAAATGTACATAGGTAATTATCAAGCATTAATAAGTCAACAATGAAATAGGTACTTACCTACTTCTCATGTTTTTGTGATCAAAAAACAGTGTAATATGTGTAAAAGTAAATATAGCGAGATCTTGATGTTTTAAAAGAGTATTAAGTTTCAATGTTAGCATAGATTTTAACATGGATTCTTTATTAAAATTATACTTAATACGGATAGATTCATAAAGAACCCTAAGTACCTATATTTTTGAGCCTAAGTTCAACAGTGGACGGTAATTGGCTAATGAGATGATGATGCAGTACTCCAATTGTGACTGTTAAGCATTTGTACAGACGATAATTTATAATAATTAAAATATATATTTTATCACAGTTATTAAAAAGATTTGCGTCAGATTGACCGAGGTCAATGTACTAGTGTAATATAACATACATTTTTTGCAAATAAACGATTTCTATTTCTATTTCTAGAAATAATATAACCAGACAAAGTTCTCATAGAATATTGCATAATGCATAGGTAATTTTATTAAAAAACTACAAAAATGAACAAAATATATTCCAAAAACCTAAACAGCCAACTAGCAGCTTTTTTGGCCAAAAAGCAAAGAGGTGAATACCCCATTAACGATCTCCTTTTAAAAATAAATAAAAAAATGCATACTTTTACCAAAAAATTGCCACATATGAAACCTTTACGACCAAAACCAACGCTTGTAAGGCCAATGTTACCCAATAGAGTGGCAATCTATTTTTTCTCATGAATAATTGATATATTAATAGAACTTGTGATATGACCCCGTTCATTTTTGAATGTTTTTTGACCTCTGAACAAGTTAGTTTTGACTACCGAATGTCCTTAGGTATTGTTAATTAAATTAAAAGTGAGATAATCTGATGACATGACATTTAGCTGTTTATTTTTGTCATTAGAGGATAAGGTCAAAATGTTTTATAACACGAAAAGTTTGACAAAAAAAAAAAACCTAAGTACATGCCTGTTGCTTTATCTAAAGGCTATGAAGTATGATGATATAGAATCATTTTAACCCTTGTTTAGTTACATAAGAGTTACCAAATCTGTGTAAGAATAGTCGGACGACAGTTGACCCGATGGTTGTCAAAATATTTTTTTAAAGAAAATCTTGATACCAATCACACTTTTCAATCGCTCTGATACCGGCTTCATACCTGATCTTTGAAAAGTGCTTAAACCATTCATCTTCATACTGATTTATGGGCCCAAACAGACTATCGGCCGACTAAAACTTTACAGTGTGTGCGGTTAGGGAACCCTTCAAGGAAAATAGGGAAATTGACATATGAAAATGCCACCCAAATCGCTTCCTTTAAATTCAAACGTGACCCAAATATGAATAGCCGCCATTTTGTATAAGTATAAGGAAGGAAACCAATGTGTTACATTTTATTTCAATGCTAGTTATAATTTAGTTATCGAATATTGGTGTCACGATCCACGATTCAGCCGTGTTAACGATTTAGCGAATTAGATCCACATTGTGTTCCAAACTTCCTCTATTTTGTCGATGGCACGTATTTTATGAGTTTATACGTTAACTACCTGTTTACCGCGGTTTCACCCGCGTCTCGTGGGAACTGCTGCTGTTATTGGGGAAGAGTGCCGAAAGATTTTTTCAAATCGGTTATGTAGTTTCTAAAGTTTTAGGGAAACTGATTCCTCTTTATTACATTAATACGGATAAAAGCATTGGATGGCACGTTAAACTGTTGGTCTCGGCTGTCATTGAACATCCTTGGCAATCGTTACGAGTAGTCAGAAGCCAGTAAGTCTGACACCAGCCTAACCAAGGAGTATTGGGTTGCCCGGGTAACTGGGTTGAGGGGGCCAGATAGGGCAGTCGCTCCTTGTAAAGCACTGGTACTCAGCTACATCCGGTTATACTGGAAGCCGACCCCAACATAGTTTGGGAAAAAAGGCTCGGAGGATGATGATGATGGATAAAACATTAGTTACCCATCCCACTTGAAAATAATAATTTCAGTTACACTGATTGCATAATAAATATAAATTTCTGGAAATTAATTCTATGCATAAGCTTTGCATAAATTGACCTCTAAAAGGCTGCCCTTACTACGTCTTATGTATAAGTCCTAAAGTTTATTCTAGAGAACCAGTTTGTATCGTAACTTAATATTTTCAGTCACGGTCGCTAACCTGAACTGACTAGATATTGACGTAAGAGATAAGACTAGACTACTTATTTATTAGTTTTATTAACATAGTTCACGTATGATTTTTACTGTGTGTTCTGTGTTTCCCAAACCTTTACTTAAATAATAACTAAACAATGCTAAGATAATTAAAGATTATTTCTTAGTGTTCTAGTCAAAACTTTAATAGCTAAATACCTACCTATAATAGTTTAAAATAAATACACCGTATGATATCAACCCAAACCAAATAATATACAAAAATAAGAGCTTAAATTCAATCAATTTTCTTTTTTTCACTTTATACTTAATCCATTTACTTTATTACGTGCCTAAATTATGTTCTAGCTTTCTTGATTCTCTAGCTACCTTTCCGAGGCTATTAACAAAGAATTTCCCTAATACACATATGAAGTAACATTTCTAAATCGTTGCACATAACAGCTTTGTTTCAAGGCTGACCTTTATAAACTACGGCGACAGCTTTAACCTTATCTAATCAAAATACTTATTAACTATCTAAACATACATATGTATGTGTAAGGTCACCAAGCCTCTCTCTTGTGGTCACCGAAAAATAAAAACTTCTATAATAAAGAAGAAGCATTTTTTGTCTGTTTGTTTGTTCCCATAAGGCTCCGAAACTACTGAACCGTTTTGAACAATTCTTTCACTATTGGAAAGCTACACTTTTCCCAAGTAATTCAGGCTTTATTTTATCCCGGTACGGGCAGTAGTTCCGACGGGACGCCGCCGCCGGTAAAACCGCGGGAAGTAGGCTAGTGTTTAGATATTTTGAACGGATGTCATGCAATAATATTCATTATGTTATATGCAAATATTTCGTCTACAAAGATGATTTATTACTCAAGGATTTTTAAGCAGTTTGGTTCTATTAATAGTTATTTTGGCCCTTCTATTGCTGCCTTGGATAAAAATAAAGTTGCAATGTCTTCTTTAACTGGGCTAATTTTGATATTGATCAATGTTTCGGCATTTTCATTTCTATTTACTTAGCCATTTTGCAGAATAAAGCAGAAGTGTCCGTTTATTTATAATCTCAGTAACTATTGATCCGATTTTAAAAACTCTTTCAGTGTTAGATAGCCCATTTACCACGCAAGAACATAAGCTACATTTGCCCTGATTGCTTTGGCAATTTCACCAATTTAAAATGTATTCATAAATAACCCAAGTTCCTACCTAACATAGCCTCATTATCTAAACACATAGGAAACCCATACTTTCATACTATGGGGATCCCTAATCACGTATTCAGAACTCCCTGTACATTGACCGCCTATCACACCGTGACGAGCCTTGCCTGTCACTTTCTCCCATCATTCCGTGTGACATTTCAATTAGTTATAAAGTCATGTAGTTATTAATATGATAATGTTTGCGTCATTGTTTGCTTAATTTAGGAGGTATCTCTATTAGTTTTAGAACAATTAACATAAAATATGGTAACGTAGTCATGAAGCATTTTTGGCAGAACTTTTTTGCATAGAAGTGCGGTTCCAGTTGGCTACTCAAATGCTCTCGAAGACTCCGCGTTTATATTTGGACGTCATTGCATATTTTTTTAGTGTAATCAGCATTTAGCTACGATTTTATCATCAATTAGTATTAAAATAAATAATAAAATCTAAACTATGTTGATGATGTCCTCCTAGCCGATTATCGGCTACGGCGGCTGTTCTCATGTAAGGAGATTAGCCAACTACGCAGGACATATTATATTGCACGAGCATTTGCGCAGACACAGGTGCACTCCCTATTCCTTCACTCTCATAACCCGATGGGAAGGCAATCCGACACGACCGGAGAGAGATCAGGCGCAGGACCGACATTTACGTGCTCTCCGATGCACGGGTGTATCAATCACCAGTTTCCAGGCTCCGGGCTGCTTTGTGAAAGTCTTCTAAAACCCACAAAGCGATTTCGGCCCGACTCGGGAATCGAACCCGAGACCTCGTGCTCAGCAGCCGCACTTGCGACAGCTAGACCAACGAGGTCAGACCAGACAACCAGACCAACGACAACTATGTATTATATTTTCAAAACTAAGTAGGTTGTACCTACTGTATTTGTATGTAGGAAAAGAACTTTGATCTGTGAATATGATTCAATGGATTCATTAATTGTAATCTTAACTGAATTAATTATCTCTATTACAATAAAAAAAACAATTAAAGTAATTAAATTTAAAATGAAGTATTACTGGTTAATATTCTAGCTAAGCCTATAATACTGGACTTGTTTTGTATAAATCTGATTATTCAAACCTAAAAGACAGACATGTGTTGCTGGGGAGTTTGTTGCGCCACTTCTTCTTCCCAGCAAAAACACATAGGAAATGGTGAAGCGCGGGCGTTTTGGGGGCTGTCTTTTGTTTTTGACGTTCGAAAAGGGCTGATTTATCAGCCTAATTTGAATAAAAGTTTTTGAGTTTGATAAAGAATATGAACAAAAGATATACAATGAAGATAGGGGACATAGTTTAATTGCAGTGTCTAGTTTATTTTGTTCTAGAAACTATAAAGTCAGTTTGTTTATCATTCGAGTGTTAGTTACACTCAGACCACGTGTTATAACGTCATAGAGTTATGCATTCGTGCATAACGTAATGCGTATATAGCAATATTTACATCCCACCTTTTTTCGTAGAAGGCTAATATCATAAATAATGGTATTTTTATAAAATCTGGTTATTTATATTGATGACTTACTGTTTCTCGCGGTTTTACCGGCGGCATGTGGAAGCTTTTTAACGTACAAAAAAAAATTTAGCTTATATTAATAGGGTAGAGTGTAGGTTTCCAACAGTGAAAGAATTTTTCAAATCGATTTAATTATTTCGGAGCCTTTAGCGTGGAAACAAACAAATGTTTCCTCTTTATTATATTCGAATAGATCTAGGTACACCTTTACAGATGTAGATCATATATAAAAAGATCATCATACTTAATTTAATTCATATAATTTTACGTGAGGAATATAAATGTCAGACTAAAAACTATTCCTAGTTGGACACTTGGCGGTCAACGTTTAACTTTCTTAGTTTTTATAGTGGCTTAGTGAAAGAGAAGGTTAAATCTGTTGGAAATCCTTCTTCTGTTATTTCAACTCATAATCTCTCTGGTATTTTGATTATATAATAATTAGCCAACAATCTGCTAAAGGTCGAGGAAAACCGCTGACCGCAACGTAATATCGGTCTTTGTGTTAAGGCCTATATCAAGTAGGCCTCATTTTAATCGACTGTGACTGTGTTTCGGATGGCACGTTAAACTGTAGGTCCCGGCTGTTATTGAACATCCTTGGCAGTCGTTACGGGTAGTCAGAAGCCAGTAAGTCTGACACCAATCTAACTAAGGCGTATCGGGTTGCCCGGTTAAACTGGGTTGAGGAGATCAGATAGGCTGTCGCTTCTTGTAAAAC
The DNA here is from genome assembly GCF_030705265.1 of Helicoverpa armigera. Lineage (NCBI taxonomy): Eukaryota > Metazoa > Arthropoda > Insecta > Lepidoptera > Noctuidae > Helicoverpa > Helicoverpa armigera. Next base: position 7,849,025 of record NC_087140.1, on the reverse strand, counting down.
ACTGGTACTCAGCTGACTCCGGTTAGACTGGAAGCCCACCCCAACATGCTTGGGAAAAAGGCTCGGAGGATGATGATTTTAACCGACTTCAAACATCCTTTGTTTGAAGTTCTACATTTAATGTTCAAAACACCTCGCTTTCACTTCCCACGTCCTAGGCCCAGCTTTTAGTACTAAGCAATTATTAACAAAAATGTCGTTATCCACTTGTGTCGACAATTTGCCGAGATACGAGGTCGATGACATAACTAAGGTTGGCTCACAGTGTTCCGGTCATCCAAGATCACACGTAACGCATTGCATCAAGTATCTACGAAGGTGCGCGTGTCCACTGATTCCGACACGGTTTTTACGACACGGATTTTTTATGGAGGCTTAGTCGATTTATTTGTTGACGATTTATCATGGTCAGTTTTGTGCGAAGCGGCTCTCGGCTTTGGTCCATTAATGCCTCTGTGATCTACTGTAACAGTCCAGTCTTTAAATAAATAATAAAGGATTCTTTAAAGTGTTTTGAAACTTAATGTGTAAACATATTTGTGTATACGTCAAACTAAAAATTGGTATGCTAACCATGCCCCGATTATCTTATTTAATCTTTGACCAATCAATGCTTGAATCTTTGACGTCCGTGTATGGATGAATTTAAATATTTATTTGTATAGACAGTGTGTGAATACTTCACGTCATTATAATTACATACAATAGTTACAAGTTCAAAGTTTAAGTTCAAGGCCAATCACTTAATTGACAGAAAATCTATTCTTAAACTCATACCACTAAAAACAAACATGTATTTCTTACAATCGCACGTGTTCTACAACTATTAATACCTCACATACCCAAACAAAACCATTAGATAATCATCATTACACAAATAAAGAAAAAAAATTGGCGCAACTAAAAAAAATCGACACTCGACACGTCACAATTCCTACGACAATGGAAAAGCGCATCAATCAACACGCACACACGCACATTCATTAAATAAAGGCTCGGTGTTCAAGTAAACACACGTTTACGCCTGTGTGTGTGAAGAAAGAGTTCACTGGGCCAAACTAACAGGTTTGTTCGCTTAAGTATGGATACGACCCCGTTTCCGTTGTCGAAGTTGTATGGGTAATGGTATACGATTATTGTATTAAAATTCGTCTGCTGAATTAATTTCTTTGTAGTTTCTGGATGGATGTGGATGGAGAGGTAGACTGAAGAAAAATGGGCAGGTTGTCTGGAAGAGGACATGGGGAGTGAATGTTAGTATGACGACTGAAAGAGAGAAATGGAAGTAGAAAACATATTGCACTGACCCAAAATAAATTGAGAACAGGGTACAAATAAAAATAAGAATTTCACAGGTTTAATCAATATGTACTTACTTCGTTAAAAGACACTGATATTCCAAAAATCTCTGCGCCGCCGGCTTTGTAAGAAACCGCTAGCTGTACCTGATTTACCGTATCCAAAGGACTAAATTGATCTCCATACTAGAGAACTAAATTCATTTCAACATTAAACAATTTTGCTGCGCTGATTGATTTGGATTTGTTTATTTATTACGGTTTGACTATACCTATATTACAGAGATTAGTCTTAAATAGTCCTCTTAAATCCTCAGTTGATATAATTTAAGCCAATTTCTCTCATAAAATATATTCGCAAACATGCGATCACACACAACAGTGAGAATTGCGGACACTTATAAACGTGTTCTTACATTCGTAACACGATTACATAATACATAACATATAATGTGTGATAACACTCGGTCTACGATCTTGAATCGATACATTCCGTTGGAAAATTGGTGCCAATAAACTAGGTTTGATAAAATAAGGTTTTAAGTGGAATTATCGAGGATTTTAAGAAATAGGGATATGTTTTATTACTTTCTAGCTGTCTCTCGCAGTTTCCTCGCGTACCGGTGATCTTTTTCTCGTACCTGGATAAAAAAGAGCCTATTTAATTCGTGGATATAGTGTAGCTTTCTAATAGAGAAAGAATGTATCAAATCGGTTCAGTAGTTTTGGAGTAAACCAAAAAAACTCTCCATTTATAATTATTCTTTGCGATAATATGCGGACACTTTCTGACACTCCGCCGCGTGATCCTAATAAATAAGTAGCTTAATATTAATGAACCCAGACAGCCACTGTTTTAGAATGACAGCCAGCTGTGCTTTAGATACTACAGTGCACAAGCATTTGCGCACACACAGGTGTACTCTTTATTAGGTACCTCACTCTCTAAGAGAGAAGTCCGACACGACCCTAGCGGAGAGAGAACAGGCGCAGGGTTTACATTTACATGCTCTAAAACGCACGGTTGTATCGTGTATCACCACCGACTTCCAGACCCTACATTACTGTGTGAAAGTTCCTTAAAACCCACAAAACTAACTTCTCTTTACCTGTCTCTTTGCCAAAACCATCTGCTTACGTACAAAACATTTGAATGAAACGTCTATCATGCGTAGACAACAATCACATTTCCTTCTAAATACTGTATTATAATTAGCAATGTTAATGTACACTCACTTATAAGGTGTCGCACTCACTGACTCACTGACTCATTGTGTCCAAAACGTTGGAGTGTCTTTCTAGAAGATTCCGTAAGTCATCTCTTATGGAAATGCAATGCTCGCGTCATCATTTGTTACTATTGTGAGGCTGAATATTAATTGATATTGTAACGTAGTAATAATACTTTTTTTGTAGTTTTGTGTTTACATGTGTTGTTGAAAAGACCAAAAAAATCCTATGTATTGTTTACAGTTATGTTATGGGGTTTGGTCTTATGACATTGTAAAATAATAGAAAGTGTTAATGTAGTTTCCCCGTTTCCTAAAGGAACTTATTCCCGTACCAGGATAAAAAGCAGCCTATTTAAGCTACTCATACTACTGCCAAGTTTCATTAAAATTCGTTCATCCGTTTGGGCGTGAAGAAGTAACAAACACACACTCACCAACTTTCGCCATTATAATTTTAGTGTGATAGAACTCTACTTTTTCACTGCCTTGTAAATATTTATAGTTTCTTTACATTCTCCGCAATCTAAAACACACAATATTTACACAGTTTAAGAACAAAACAAATCAAAACCATTGTTATCAGCAACTGTACAAATAAATCTACTAACATATATAATAAGTCTATATCTTTTATTGTATAATTTTAGCAATGAATCATGTAGCTGAGGTGTCCGAGTGGTTAAGGAGTTGGACTTGAAATCCAATGGGTTATACCCGCGCAGGTTCGAATCCTGTCCTCAGCGATTGTTTTTTTTAATTTTGGAAACAATTTTTTTTTTAGGTAATTTATTAGATGTTTTATTGTTGATATTGTTGATGCTGAAATTAATGTAGGTATATAGTAAAAAATATTTTTTCGTTGTTATCTAGGTATTACGTTCTTTACATCATGTCTGGATAACTGTTTGTCTGTCACGCTTTACTAAGTTAAACACGTAAACATGCAACAGTTATTGCACTCAAACCGCAATTTAAAACACACAATTTTGTTTCTTTCTCTCTATTATAATTTTATTTTCCCAATCAAATCGTTCTGCAAATAAAAGGGAAGACAATTATTTATATTAAGATTGAGAAATATTTTTTTTGATCGCAGAGAGTTGTCAACAGGTAATAGATTCAAGCAAAGAAACTTCTTAATTATCTGAATCCAAAGTTCAGTAATTTTGTATGACTGAAAAATCTTTCAGTGCCCAATCTTTTTGTTGCCCATTTACCGAGGAAAGTTACATATAAAACTGCTAACAACACTGGCGCTAGTATTAGTATAAATAAACGCAAAAGACGTCATAACATGAAAATTAACTACTAATTTTCATACAAGTTAATCTTTTATGCAGTTCGTAAAATGACGGACAGCCATACATAATTTCTTTATTACGAAACTGATCACATCGTATGTTCGTCATTGCAGTAATGTCAATCGTAATCATATGGACTCTTGAACGTCATTAATTAAAGTACTTACTGTAATTATCCGTACCTACATCAACAGTAACTTATGTGAGCGGTTTATTAATGGTATGTTGTTACTTCTTTCTCCATATATTTACAATATTTTACATTATAAAAATGTTTGACAATATTAATAAGGTGTCCCACCGGGGCATCTAGACCAAAGTTCCGGCGGTCAGGATACCAAAACTAGAAAATTCTTGACGATGCGTGCCGTGTAAAGATAAAGATGTATACTTGTATAAGGATAACATTATAATTTAAAGAAATATGATGACATCAGATGAAAGTAGATAACCTAAAGTTTACAATACTCTAGGCTGTACAGACCTGGTAATACACTGGTACTCAGCTGCATCAGGTAAGGCTGGACGCCAATCCAAACATAGCATGGGAAAACGAAAAGGCTAGACGATGACTCTTTACTTTGCGCGAACCGCGAAACTTATCAACACTATGGCGAATTACATAATTTATGACGATAAAAAATCCAGTCTTTATAGATCTATATCAAAACACAACAAATTGAACAGTTCTAAACACTTCGACAAAACCTATAATCAAAACTTCTAATCTTCTCTCAGTTCGCATGTTCTAGAATTATCCGCGAACCATATAATTCACGAAATAACAGTTAAACGCTAGAAACCTTGGCAGTTACGTATAATTGCTACTTCACTACTATGTGGTGACCGGATACTCATACAAACACTATGTGAATGCTCAATTGCTCACTTCCTTTTATTTTTTTGTTGTCACTCGAAATTTTGTATGCATTTATCTATAATAATAGTTATGATTTGAAGCTATGTATTATATATTTAAATGTAATTGCAGTGTAAAGACTACATTTAATTTTTAAACTGAGATTTCGTCGGTTATGCAACATGGTATTATTTTGCATATTACACTATCCTAGGTACTTACTTGAAAAGTTTTTTAACAGTTGGCCATGCAATTTTTTGCAGAGTATTGGTTTAATCAGAAAACAAAATCACTTCATTTATGACCGATTCCTGATCACCTTTTTCCCTCTGTAATCTCTGGGTAAACTATTATCCAGAGATTTTCTCTTGGCAATTGTAATATGTATGTATTAAGTATGTATGTATAGTATGTTTATGTATAATATATATTAGTATTTTTTTTTTGCACTAGATATCATAATATAATATAATCTTTGCACCTACCACCGCTATTTCTCCACCACCCAAAGGTAGACTGGTAGAAAACGCCTAAGGCGTTAAGTCCGCCCTTGTACAAAATGTGCAGAAATATTAAATAAAATAAATAAATAAAACTAAAGAAAAACACGGGCGAAGATGGTCAGAAGAACCAATAGTTTTACGACCCTTACAACATATATTATAGTCTTATAATATTCGGAACTGTCATACATTGCGATCAAGCACACTTGTAGTTTTACTTTACTGATGATTGATGATGATGATGATAGCAGCTCAATTTACTCATTACCTCTAGTCCAATATTAATTAATACAATCACCCTCAACGTAATGAACTTGGCACAAAACATTGTATGCAAATATTCTACGGACTGTAAATCGATTTTGTATGCAACACACACCGAGATAACTCAATCGATTAATTATTAATTAACAACAAGGTCTGCAAGGATTTTACCATGTTAGTTACAGCTTGAAGTCTTCAATAACTCAAGTTTATGAGGTCATTCTACTGTCTTTGTTTCTGCTATTTTCGGCCTGACGCTCAATGCAGAAAGTTTATTTCACTATCGGAAGATAACTTATATCTTACACCAGTGATCCTCCATCTGTTTGTTCATCATTATCACCAATCTATTTAATAGACCATGTGTAATCGTTACCTACAAAATCTGCTGACAAAAAGTTACGAGCGATATTCACCCCAATCTTGCTAAAGGTGACCCAACCCCTTTAATACTCTACAAGCCCAGGTTTCTTCGCAATGTTCAACTTTATACTTAGCAAAGTAATGTCCTAAGACATTACCTATCTCTCAGACTCAGACTTTAAAAATATCACCAAACTTCAACAACCGAGCAAATTTTCGTGGAGTTTTAAATACACCTGTAATTATAAGATGCAGAATTCTCATCTGCTATACATTCCTTAATAATAAAATTATTTTCCTTTGTCAACAGATATAAGATGTCATCAGTGTAAAGAAGATCAGCACACAATAATCCAAGATGGCGGTCTGTTCCGCCGCTGTCATCATCGAGAAAGCCAACAAGTACTATGGCAGACCCGACAAGGCGGACTTCAAGCCGGTGCTCAAAGATATGGACATGGTCGTCGATAGGGGTATCATGTAAGTATTAGCAATTAGGAAATAAAGAATTAAGTACATAAAGAAATGTTCCTAGTTCCCATGCTTCTTCGTAGGAATACAACATACGTTAACTAATAACTCCAGCTATAAACGTATTCCATGTCGAAAATAATGAACCAAAATTAAACATGACTTTGTTTGCACCAATGAAACGTTAATACCTATCACTACTTTAGTAAAATAAAATAGAAGAACTATAGTCCATATTTTATCACTGGTCTGTCTACACAGGACCAAATTGCTTCATATTTTTGTGTTCGAAGCTTTCGTTTTAACTCTTGAAACCACTAAAAGGAAATGTATATTCAATACCAACTTAAGATTTACAAAAAATACTGATCATTCCTGTAAACTCTTATCTTCAATATCTTGGTAATATTACTAAAAACATAATTTTGATCCTCAGATACGGTCTTCTCGGCCCTTCAGGATGTGGCAAGACCACGTTACTGTCCTGTATAGTTGGTAGAAGGAAACTGGACAGTGGCAATGTCTGGGTCCTCGGTGGCAGACCTGGAGAGAAAGGCAGTGGAGTACCCGGTCCTAGGGTCGGGTATATGCCTCAGGTACTGTATTGCTTTTTTTTAAATAGGTACTGCAAATAAGTTGTGGTCGAAAATATTACTAAAAGCAGACAGGCCTTAGATCATCTGCACATTGGTGTATAGGTACCGCATATTATATGCACTTTGTCATGAGTTACCTATAAACTTATGGTTACAATATTAGACTGTGCTATGTATGTAGATGGCAACATTCTCGTCTTCGCTCATTTGACGCGAAGTTCATAAGATGACTACGCTAAAAGAATCGATTTTCATTGTGATTAATTTATCTGTAACGGCCAAATTAATCGCGATTTGTATTGTATGTGTATCGTAATTTGAAAACTTACTAAAGCCGCATTTACAAACATAAGCTATATAACATGAACATGAATAATAATATGAACGCTTTACACAATCTAACTACTATCTAACACTGACATTTTTTTTAATTATACCAGATCGTAGAATAGTTAGATCGTAGTTCCAGAGATTAGCTCGTTCAAGCAAACAAAAAAAAAAACAAACAAACTCTTCAACATTTTAATATAAGTATTTCTTGTCCACAGGACATAGCTCTAGTCGGAGAATTCACAGTACGCGACGCTATATACTACTTCGGTAGAATCTACGGCATGCACATGGAGAAGATGGTGGAACGCTTTGAGTTCCTCAGCAATCTTCTCGACCTGCCCAGTGGAGGCCGGCTGATCAAGACCCTGTCTGGAGGCCAGCAGAGAAGGGTCTCTTTAGCAGCTGCTCTCGTACATGAGCCTGAACTCCTCATATTGGATGAGCCTACAGTTGGGTTGGATCCTGTTTTGAGAGAACGGTGAGTGATTTTTTTAAGATTTTTATAGGTGTTATGATTTTACTAGGACCATACTGACGGGATCGCGGGATATCGTTTGCCAAAATTTTGGGACTATTGAAGACATTTTTTCATTTCAAAAGACCAATACTTTTTATAGGAGTAATTTCTGAGAAGAGTACTTTTATTCATAGGTGTAATAAATTATAGCATGTTTCTTGCAAAACTCAATTCTTTGGAATGACGGTGATGACATGATTTATACCGATAGTTATGACGATATCTTCATGTTAAATTATAATTACCTATTATTTGTACTGTCATCTTAGTCTTTCTGTAGGTACCTACTTTTTTTCTACACCGTTTTGTCAATGAAATATTCATGATATAATAAATCCTATTCACATAAAACATTGTATGACAACACGTTTTTGATATTGACGCTAATGATCATAATTATACGCATTACTTAATACTAAATAATGCTATTATGTCAAAAGGAAACGAAAATTATCACTTAATTATACTTTGGAGGACGTAGTTTTTTATCCTAGAATTTTTTGTTAGTAATTTAATGTACTAAACGATTTTATTTGTAAAGCATGATAAATGACATAGGTAGTCAAAAGCTTTGTACGACGGAAACTAATTGGACAAAAAACTGTTTTACTTAGTAGGTATACATAGGTATATATGCTAATGTATACCTAAGTACCTATGCTAATGTGTATCGCTCTTAGAAGAATTTTATAAGTACTCAGACATGTTTAGGATCGTAGAAAAATAATTCGGGATCATTAACCCGTTATATATCGGAGCGCAGATATACGCAATACACAATTATTGATTTTCAATACAAGCAGTAAACCGATTTTTGTATTACGCAAACGGTTTCCCAGTGTATTTAAGTCATTTAAACCTTGATATGCCTATCTAGATTTTTGCCAAATATATTGGTAACGGCTTCCAGTCTAACTTGATGCAACAGAGTGCCAGTATTTTACAAGGAGCAACTGCATATTTGATCTTTTCAACCTAGTTTGATATCCTTTGTTAAGACAGATTGTCAAACTTTCTGGCTCCTGTAACGACTGCCAAAGATGTCAAAAAAACAGCCAGGACCCACCAATACAGCATGCCTTTGAAACACTTCTACTCCTACATAAAACCATTTACACAATATACGGAACTTGAACTCTTACAAATAAACTTTGCTTTACAATTGAAGTGCTTACATTACGCAAGCAAACAAAAAAGTGTCATCTTATAAAAGACTGACATGTGAATCGTCTCATGAACATTTATCAGATGACAAAGAAATTACACACTCAAGGTTCAAATACTTTGCAAAAAAATCTTTAGTACATTTCCACTAGAAAATGGACATTGAAAAAATGGTCATTTCGTCTTGAAAAAATATTTGCATTTCTCTTCTAGCTTACGTCATACAGTCATCGTTCAGGATGACGTGTATCTAAAATTGCTCGTTTTGAAGATATTATTAAATATGGAAGACTGTGTTTTTGTACTTTCGGATGGTAATTAAACGCACATACGGTATCGTAAATTCTTCAACTGAAGCTAAGTTTCAACCCTGTGCAGGAAGTTGAAAAAATACGCAGATCGGACAATTCTAAGATCAACTACAATAGCTTATCAGTGTCGTAATTTATTAATATCGTCATCTTTATCCATACTTTGTTGGGGGCAGCCCAGTATCGGCAAGATACGTTTTCAAACTACAGTGTAAACTCCATGTAACGTCCCTCGATTTAACGACAAACTCCCTAAAGCGTCGAAATTAGCTTTAATTGGTTTAGCTTGTTTTCCATACACTGCTACACTCTCTCTCTCTCCATTTAACGCCAACTCTTTAAAACGCTATAAAATGCACAGTCCCTTCATTGTCGTTATAAGAGTTTACTCTTTTCTTTAAACCTTCGTCCTCAGTAAAATATAAGTAGTTTTAATCATATCTGGTATTCAATCTACTCTACATACATACTCACATTATAAAAGAAGAGAACAAAACCAGTACCCCTAAAACCGACTTTTCTCAACCATAACAAAGAACACAGCCGAAACAACATAATCAGTATTGTTCTACCACGGATATCCATTGTTTTAATCACAATACCTTTCCCGATTACTGATAGCCCTGTAGCACACAAATATTACGTCAAACTGACAGGCCATTGAATTTCTTTTGGAAAAGTTCTCGTAAAAGGTATTGTTGACTTTACTTGGAATATGACCTTTGAGGATATTGTTTAAGGACTTTAAGACCCTTTATTTAGCACGTCTTTGGTTGCAAATTACGTCATGTTAAAACACTAGTGTTTGTCAGTGACTGCGTCTTCTCCCACCTTATTATAAAACGTGGTTTTAAGAAGTACCCGCTTTAGTAATAGCTTTAGTCCACTGATTTTGTTCGGGACGGCGGCGGTGGTTTGAAGGTGGTACAAAAGCTGGTACTTTTTGAAAACCTCGTGTTATAATAAGGTTGTTTATGTCGGAAAAACGGATTAAAGGTGTTCTTGTAGCTGTCTAATATCTAGTTTTTAAGCTTCTTCTTCTTTAGAAATAAATAAAACAATTCTTAGATCAAACACTTAAATTAGAAAGATAGTCAGGCCGATTTTTTAGAACCTTAGCCTACGATTTTCTGACCGACTTTTTATAGGACGTATGCATAGCTCTATTAGGTAATATTATCCGTGTATTATATTTTTCTCCTACAAAAAATTGGTCACCGATTAACGGACGTGAACAGCCTTAGCTTGTTAGAAAAATCCTATAATAATATACTTTTTAATTATCTTTAATTTTGATTTAAACAAGCAAAGGGCACTCATAAAATAAATAATGCATAATCCTTTAATAATAAGCAATTACGTAGTTCTATTGTTCAGAAATATCATATTATGGTGTTTATTAGAAGTCACGTAGTTTCAGTTTTTATATGCTATAAATTCAGGACAATCATATAATTAAGTATATTAGTACTTACTTAACAATTATACTTTTGTTGGTTTTACTAATAGAAGATAATTTTCCTTTTTTGATCAACCATTGTTTAACCTATTTTATTCAATTTTAATAGAGTTATACTCATGTAATTGATATTATTTATTGGGAAGTCATAAATGACCCCTATTTATTATTATATTATTTATTATTTATTAGTCATATTAATATATATTATTTATAAGTTAAATACTTATTTAATATACATAATATCCTCAGTCGACCATGACACAAATAATTTGAATTCTCATAATAATTTCGCGAGTATTTTATTTATTTATTTTGATTACACGATACCTTGAAATTCCGCGAGGCTACCAAAACACTTCATCTTAATAAACTTTAAAGTTCAACATGACTTTTGCCTTATTTCAAGGAGTTTTCTCTATATTGTAAAACGTGTACCTATAATGATTCAATACGCAAAGCCTGAAATGAACAGAATCAACTAAATAACTGTCTACTAGGTTTATTTTTCAAAAGTTCTTCATTAAAATACTGTCCCGTCTATGTTTTAATAGGTCAAGCCTACGACAACCAGATATGGTAATATTTGACACGCAATCCTACAAACAATCTTAATATTAATTACTCTTTTTATGTTCGAAAATTGCAAGTTAAAAATCAAAACTAGTTAAGACAAAAAAAAAGGAACAAAATGGTGATGATAAATCGTTTTGATCCAGTTTTGCTTTTTGTATTTTATTTAATTTCTAAGAATAATAATGTATAGTATTTTTCGTTATGCATCAATAAGGATAAAGAATTGAGAAATCGCTTTTTTTTATTTGTTGATTTTGAAAAACATGCATTTTTCTTGGTTTTGAAACCATGTTTTTTATAACTAGTTATTTCATTTAGTCCATATACTTGAAAAACAAGTATTCAACATTCTTTGTTTTAAGGCTCGAGCAGACCGGATGCGTATGCGTAACCAAGTCACGCGCGTAGTAACGTTGATGTAATGTATGGAAATGTATGAGACAGGCCACACCGCTTGCGTAACGTAGACACGCGCGTCGTTACGCAAGCGGTGTGGCCTGTCTCATACATTTCCATACATTACAACTCATGGTTACGCCGTAACTACGCGCGTGACCACGCGCGTGGTTACGCATACGCATCCGGTCTGCTCGAGCCTTTAAACTACATATATTCTAGCTACTTATGACGCTTTCAAAATCTTAATTAGCATTTCTTCCGCCAATAAAGGCTTGCGTAACGACGCTTGCGTAACGACGCGCGTGTCTACGTTACGCAAGCGGTGTGGCCTGTCTCATACATTTCCATACATTACAACTCATGGTTACGCCGTAACTACGCGCGTGACTACGCGCGTGGTTACGCATACGCATCCGGTCTGCTCGAGCCTTTAAGTTCAACAACTTAAACCAATCAAAAATTCAAATAAAACTCCTTGGAAAGGACCTTCACCAAAAGTCATATCTTTGCATATTCAAAGATGACATAATAAATACGAATTACATAACAAATAACTTGATAATAAAATAAATATTTAAAAACCTTGCTATTCAATGTCGCTGGGAAGCTAACACATTTGACCCTTTTATAAATATTAGGTAATGCGTCACGAATAAGCGAATGGTTTGGCGAATGCCAAATAATATAGGGTCATAAAAATAAACCTTGGTTCTGGACCTAATACGTCATTTAAATGCACGTTTGTTAGCACCGAATAAAACTTCGCAAAATAATGTGACTTGCTTTCTGTATGTCTTTTGGTCTCTCTCTTTCTCCTTTCTTAACCCACTGTGTGTGTGTGTTTGTGTGCACATATATTTCATATTTAGGACTCAGGCGCAGCCTTTGTATAACCTCAACAAGGGTCTTCCTTTAAGGCGATCTCGGTAGCAGACGTTTAAGTTCTTATGAGGCAAAAAAAGTTTTTTTCTTTAGAACTAAATCCAAAACTATTTATCTAATAACAGCAATTTCTTAACATTGGGTGCTGTAAGTTGCTCATTGATGCACGTCAGCCATTATTACAAAATAAGACCTATCTCGTCATTGTGATCGCAATCCGTTGAGAAATGGCGCCAATTTTACTGTTTACCTTTTTTATGGGCTGTGTGAAGTTGTCGTTGCCATAAAAAAGTTTCAGTTAAAATGACGGCTCTTGTCAAAAATGACATATGTCTTTGTGGCATTGACAGCTGACATCGTATTTTCTGTATGGTAATCACAAGAATTCTTGGACACAGCAATGATATTTTGAATCTTTATTAGGTATCTCTTACGGAAATTTCTAGACTTAGTTTTCATGATTATTGTAATTAGTGCAAATTGGCGAAAAATATATTAATCTATGACGTAGGTAAGTAGTAATTTTATTACATCTCCGTGATATTTCCCTATCATAAAAATTCAAATTATGGATTTGAATACGATTACCAATTTAAAAATGGCAGGAAATATTTCAGGTGTTACAAATAACCTGCCCGAGAACGAAATTAAAACAAAAAAACATCTTGTAACCATTCCTTTTTAATTCTTATCTTTGCACATTGTGTAATTTTGTGAATTAAATAATATTTTAAAATCAGATAATTTTATGTAAATAAAGAAAAATCCACAACGTTTTTAGGTTTTTTTTTATAATTAAAATAAACAAATGACTACTATTTTATACTTAGGAGGCTAAATATGAAAACAAAACGTATTTCACAAAAACAGAAGTGTTATCTGTTCATGATCCTGGCACAAATCACAACAGCCTCCGTAAAAATAAATAATAAAGAGAACAATTGAGGAAAAATACCTATACCTACACCTATAAAATAAACCGCGTAGTAAGTAATTAAACCAAGAAAAACAATCAATTTTAATCTTACTATCAGAGATTTGTATCGAGAATCAGCAACGGCGCAACAGTTGCGCAAACGCACGTAATTGCGATCGGTTGCAAAAGCTGACAATTGACGACCGAGACATTGCCAACTGACGAGGAATTTTAACTGCTGTTTTATACGTAGTTAAAACAACGAAGTTAAGACAATACAAGCCTTTTCGTTCGATACCTAGCACCCCTCAATCCATTTATTTACTTATTAAGGCTTACCGCTTTAAGATACATACAGATACAGACAATCTTATAAATATGAGATACAACAGTTAGTGTATGCTCTTGATTGAAAGGTAGGCTCAACATTATTTTTAAACTATTCAAGTAAAAAGTATAATTATGGAGTTAAACATTAAATAAAAGCAATGAAAAATCCATTAATTTCATTGTCGCATGGGATAGAACCGAAATAGACCATCTCTGAGCTCACCCTCTTATGTGGTCTTCATACTCACAACACCATATTCTGGAGTACTTATAACTGGTTGTAGACTTTCAGGTTTCTTACTTCCCGTAACAACTGCTAAAGATGTACCTACAAATAGACAGCCAGGAACCACCAATTTCATAAAAATAAGATGGTCGCCCATTCACGGTACAACCACGCCAAATAGCATTGCTGAGCCTTATAATCGATCGACCTATGTAGCCATTACTAACAAAATCTTAAATAATACTTTTCCTTTTTTCAATGGATATACTGGCAATCTTTATTATACTCTATAGAACACTCAACCCGGTTTTCTTCACGGAATATTCAATCAAAACATGATCTGTCCTCACACATCCCAACCTAATTGCAATCCGTCGTGATGCCATCACTTACCATGTGGCAACTAGTCACCGCTTAGTATTCCGATGGCGTGACATCTGAACATAAAGATGGGTTGCAACAACTATTCAGGCTATAACAGTAGTTATTTGCATAACTAGGATCACTGTCAGTTAGGTTAGATCAGTTGCGGCAGCAAAACCTAAAGTGGGATTGTACCATAGAAGGGTTACTGATTATTAGAACTTCTTATTTTATGTTGTAAGTAATGCAATAAAAGCAAACTGTTATTTCACTAAACTTTTTTTTACAGACGTTGGGGTAACAGCTCTCTGAAGTTAATTTAGAATCCAATCGAACTTTCAGTATGGGTATGATGCCTGATACGTAATCGTTATAATGTGCTCACTACCTTTCATCCCCATGCTGATTTATGAGTCCAATAAAAATTTAGCAGTGTGACTCTAAGTAAACGCTCATGGTAAACTTGCTATGATATAACTTAATATTATCATCTTAAAACCAAGTAGGTAATCGTATGATCAAAATAAATTAACATAACCACATATTCACAACACCGTTAAAGGTATAACAATGGCGAATAATTAATACCTTAATACAGGTTAAAATGTATGATTTCTGGTAATTAACGATAATTTTAAACCACATAGTTAGACGTTAAGTTGTTTTTGAACTGACGGGGATTTTGAATTTTTCCACATAGTGCCTATAGTACCTACCTACCTATATTTGATCCGCGAGCTCAACAAACAGAATAATAAGTCAACTATATTGGTTGATTGGTTATTTATATTTTAAGATAGAGAAGCCCTTTCGTGCAGTGGCTGAACTACCATAGTGACCACCCACCCCCATTCAATATTGCCGTCCCATCGGGCTATGAGAGTGAAGGAATAGTGAGTGCACCTGTGTCTGTGCAAATGCTTGTGCACTATAATATGTCCTGCGCAGCTGGCTGATCTTCTTACACGAGAACAGCCGCCATATCCGATAATCGGCTAGCTAGGAGGACATCATTAAACTAGAGACATAAGGCATACGTGTAATTCCTATTATTTTGTTTACTGTAAAACAATGTATGCGCACGTGTTATTTATATTATTTAAAATCAATAGAGCTAACACTTAGTGCAAATGTCATATTTGTGCATTTGTTCTTCAAACAGTACATTATTAATAACACGTGGCTAAGGTCCTTTGGTGTGCTAAGAAAACATATATAAAATTATACTAATTGGATACGACATATTGATAAGAAATGTAGGAAATACATATCTTTTTGTTAACATCTTTTACAATCAGAAAATCTTCCATTACTTATGGTTTATAGTTTTACAAATTACTCCATTGATTGCAGACCATTTTACATAGTTTACAAGTAATCGTTTAACCCATCACCATTTTTAGTTAGCATAGCTCAATACTGATTTATTAGCCCGAACGAACCATCGGTCGACGAAAACTTTGCAAACCGCGGAGGATCAACTTTTTCTATGAAACCTGCAGACCCAATTACGATTATTGTAATAAAGATGAAGTACGCAAAACAGTGTTTTTTTAGCAAACGCTCCAATTCCCATAGCTAGTTATATAAAAAAACTGATTGAGATCAGTATGCAGAGTAACGATTCCCACTGTCTTACTGTATTATGAAGTAACTCTAACCTAAATTACTTTACTGTTATGTTTTATGAAAATATTACTTAAGAGTCGACACTTGTTAGGGAGATTTATGCTCTTTCACAGACTTGCTACAAATTAAGACGTCTTACGAATTGAAATTCTACTCAGTTTTAAAATCTTCTTTATTGAATGTGTCAGTCCCTGTGACGGCCGATCAGGGACCTAATAAACTGAAAAGGGACAATAATATTATGTGCTTAGAGGAGAACATAATATATTGTCTATGAAAATGGGCATTACCAGTTAACTAGTTTTAAAGCTCAAAAAATCAACACCGACCAGATACATCACATAACTGTTTTTAAAATCATTGCTAACTTTTTACCTGAGTTGGTTATTGTACTAAATATGTGATATTGTAACTGTACTAAATATGTACATTATAGATTGGCATACGAAGGCCGAAAAATACCAATAACCATAGGTTAACATTTCAGCCGTCATGCACCGAAAGTAGTAATAATAGTAGATGTGCAATCCACATCAGTTTTCTTTTCGACATAAAAAGCAAAAACATGGCTTGCGCAGTTTTTTAGCAAACTCAAGTTTCGTACACGTAAACTGACATTCCCGTACAACTTTGTGCGTATGATACGTATAGATACTTACCTATTTAAATGACCTATATTCATGTTATAATTAAGTAAACCTACAATTCAAGGATACGGTTTTTTAACCCCTTGTGTCGTGCGCGGATCTACGCGAGACGCAATTGATTTTCTATTCTTCTCTAATTAACGGCATTCAAGCAGTTAATTACCCTTTAATTGTAGGAACTTCCAACAGATAAAAGTTGGCTTTGCTCGCATGAAAACCATTTGATTAAATGGTTTATTCTTTAGTCTTTAAGTGTTCATTTCTATTATAAACACAAGTATTAAATATTATATTTTATTATTTCCAGGATATGGGACTTCTTAGCGGAGCAAGCTCGCCGAGGGACCACAGTCATCATCACAACACATTACATAGACGAAACAAAACAAGCACACAAGGTGAGCTCCTTTCTAGTCGAAATAATAAGAAATCTCGCAAGTTTAATTAAATGTATAAGTATGTAATAACTACTGATTGCTAAAGAAACACATCTTGAGAAAAAAACCCTACCACGTCAACAATTTCACAAAAATCTATTAACGAACAGTCAAGGCAGAAAAAAGTTGAACAATCATAGTTGGGGAACTGTTTTGTGGGAGACCTGCTTCCTGCTTGTCTAGCGAGGGATAGGAATTTCTACAAAGAGGAAACTGAGTCCAAAAAAAAACATTTCGGCTATAGTTACTTGTCATATTTCTTCAACATGTACGCCATTTTTAAGAACTGGTGTCGCCATTTCCTGCGTCCAATAAATTGTTTCAACACTAACTTAGGTTATAGATTTTTTTTTTGAGTCCAGTTTCGGTTTAATCTAACAGTCTCTGAATATATCGTAATTTTTATTGAGTTCATTTTGTCACATTTATTGGAGTGTACCTACTGTAAATATTTTCAGTGTTTAATTTTGCACAGTCCTTTTTCGTTCAAAACACCTAAACGTTTTTCGGGCATATACGATATTTTTATCGGTCCAAGTCCATGGAAACACTAGCTGAAAACCACTATCAAATTACGTACATCGAACAATTACATTATCAAAGTGAACAAAAAAAAAATCCAGACCCATTAAAGATTTCTCCAATACAACTTCCATTGTTTACATCTACGCAACTTCTCAACCGTCGCATCGCCATCATGTTGTAATACTTGCCAACGATAAAACTTCCACATCAGAACCCTATCAAGGTCACTGCAGTAATTATGTTAAATAACCACTCATTATTAACGCAGTAAGCTGGGTGTAACGCAATCATTGATTTTAATTGGTTTCTCTTAAGCATTTGATGAGGCAAAAAGAAATGTTTCAGAAATCAGTTGTGTGTGACTGGTATGGATTGATGAAGTGACTCTAGATAAATAGGACTATCATTTTTAATTTGACACCTAAAATGGAGCACATTATCAACAGTCGGATTGTCGGACATTATCAATCAAAAAAGTCGGATTACAAATATTTTAAATTGACAACCCCTATGCATTTTTCCCTTGGTTATTTACCACCAGCATTGAATTAAATAAAAACAAAAATTGAAATTCTTAAAGAATACTTAGTACCTAGGTCATGTCATCACCCTCGAACCTTTTTTGTTGCTGTTGCGAAATCACAAATGACACCTCCCGCTGTGGGTGTCGCGTGAGTTAAAACAACGCACCATGTTCCTTCTTAACCCTTTAGGTATGTACCAGAGATGCGGTAACTCTTTCCATCGATCCTGCAGCCCAGGCAGCTACCTCGAACCTCATTTTATATTCCCGCTACATCACGTTACTTTAGCTAACCTTTTTGTTTCCAGATTGGTCTACTCCGAGACGGTCAGCTCTTAGCCGAGGACTCACCAGAGGATCTGCTAAGGAAGTGTGACTGTGACACCTTGGAGGAGGCATTCTTGAAGCTCGCGATGAGACAGCACGAAATGCCGAGAAGGCGGTCTAGTAAGTACATAGTCTTATAGAGCAAATAGATTTTACAGAGTTGAGAACAAAATATGGCTTATTAAAAAAATTAAACATTATTTTTCACAGAGTTTTTAAGAAACTCGACTAGTCTATATGTTAAAAAAAATACATAATTTACTGATTATGAGTTGCCATAACGCAAAAAATGCTGTAAAAATAAGCATTCTTTTGCTCTATTTTTTATCTAATATGGTCCATTCAATCGCTTTCCAAGCATTCTATCTATTTATTAGCTTATGGCACCTCAGAATGTTGCGCAGGATCATTAGATAGGGGTATATTCGCTTAAATATATGCGTGGAAATCGATTGCGAGCCGCCATAAAGTTTGGCTCCAACTAAACATTGCTCATCATGCCTAAACATTGACTTACAGCGCTCACGGCATCGCCCGACGTGATCCCCGAGAGCGGGATGTGCAACGGCGTGGACAGCCGCTACCACTCGCGAGACGACTTCCCCACCATCACCAGTAGTACTGACGTGAGTATACTCATATACTGGGTATCCCCCATACCTCTTTTTTTCCCAATTTTATTTGGGGTCATGTGTATCCCCCATACCTAAATAGTAAAATACAGACGGCTACACATCAAGCTATAAGAAACTAGTACATGGTGACCGTTCAATTTATAGAAAGTTCAAATGAAGCGAGTCCAAGACAAATTGGTTTTGTAAAGCTTGATGTGTAACCCTGTGTAGCAAGATAACCTAATTAAAATCTTTAAAAACCTACCTTTGTTGCTTCTAACGCCCTTTGTTTATAACGAAGGTATTTTTTTTTTAACAACCCTTCAGCCTAAGCAAGCTTCGGCTCTTAGGAGATATTTTCTGTTTTCAAAGTTTACTATTTTCTCTGTCCGTGTTCAGTTTTTAATGCATGCGCTGCAAATGTATACTACATATTTCATAATATAATTCCACAGTATTAAATGTTACATGATGAATTTTCCAGGTATTAACAAAGAAAGAAAAAAGACCAAAGGATAGCAAGAGATTAACGAAGTCAAGGTATAAAGCCGTCTTCATCAAGAGTATACAACAGTTCTCAAGGCATCCAGGGTAAGTCTTTCAACCCTTACAACAAAACTTATATCCTTCTAGCTTTAGTAACATTTATTTTATTTTATTTTGAACCTGTACATTATATGTATTTTAAAATAAACTAAATCTATATGTACATAAAAAAAAAAACTTAAAACTAATAAAGGGCGTCGAAAAATTGGTCCTCTTCGCTGTCACCCGGCAGTGTACCCAAAAGTCTAGCTTTAGTAGATCATATTAACTTTACTATCGAAAATGACGTATCTCACAGTCTTTCAGGATAATTTCTGTCTTATCGAAGTTCAAAGTTGTTTAGGATTTTTCTAAAATGTATGTAAATTCTTGGCACTTCCAAACTTTTTTCTCAATTAATGATACACTGCTAGGAGAGTAGACCAAATTCGCAGCAGACCAAAATGTCTGAATGATATCGTTTCTAGCTATACATTGTATAGTATATGATCCTATGTATCTCTATATATTTTAACCTTTTGTTCTCTATTCCAGCGGCTTAATCTTCTCCATCCTATTCCCCATCATCCAAGTGGTAGCGTTCTTCGCTGCCGTAGGACACGACCCCAGAGACCTTCACATCGGTGTGGTCAACGACGAAGCGGCTTTCTCACCACGTATGTACTAGTTATTTATTTTTTGTTATTGCTAATAAATGACACGCCTTGTTGCCACAAGTTTATTGAAATCAATCTTTCTTCTATTTATATCCTAATCTTCATTCATCGTCTTCATATGTTTGAGTTTTCGGCCCTTCTTTACTTTCTAAAGAAGTTAAAGGAAAGTAACTTCCTTTTTATTTTCATCTTTCTCACTATATTTTTGATTTCTTCCGTATTTTCTTTCTTAATGAAAAAAAAAATAATCGTCAACATTGGTTATTCAATTTCTATAATCTATTTTTTATCTTTGTTCTCTTTATCTCTCTTTGCCTTCATAAGATGAAAAATAATCATTGTTTTCCTATTTCCAGTTGGACTAGATATCTGCAGAAATACAAGTCTAAAAACGGTGACAGTGTTGGAAGACGAAACTTGTGACCTCTACATGATGAGCTGTTGGTTCTTAGAAGAAATGGAACAGAAGAAACTATTCCCGGTACGTATTACTTTCAATAAAGAATCTGTTTTTATATCTCGTCATCATCACCCTCCGAGCCTTTTTCCAACTATGTTGGGGTCGGCTTCCAGTCTAACCGGATTCAGCTGAGTACCAGTGCTTTACAAGAAGCGACTGCCTATCTGACCTCCTCAACCCAGTTACCAAGGCAACCCAATACCCCGTGTTTTTATACCTCGTATTCTATGGAATTTAGCGCCCTGGTCATTAATGCCTTCCAACTAAATCTGAAATTTGATCTCCACAGAGTTAAGGCTGTGTAGAGAGGGCTAGATTTAAATTGAATACAATTTTCGTTTGAAAACCATCATCCAATTTCTTTACATTTTAGATATATTTTTCAACATGTTTTTTTCCTTTCGCAGACAACATTCAACACAACAGAAGAAGCGCGGTTAGCGGTATCAACAGGGAAACTGTACGGCGCGTTACACTTCTCTCAGAACTTCAGTAGTGCTCTCGGCAAGCGAGTATCGGAAGGAGAGGTGGACGACGATATTGTTGATGATAGCAGCATCAGTGTGTGGCTTGACATGACCAGTGAGTAAACAGTGGCTGAAAGAAATAACCACTCCATCATCTGCCTAGCCACTCCATCACCTGCCTAGCTTTGGCGACATATGTTGGCGACAGCTTCCAGTCTAAGCATACGCGTATTAGTCTCAGTACCAGTGTGCCCCATGGATCCACTATCTGAAAACCCAGTTACCCTTAATAAATGATTTAAAAGTAGCCACTCCATACAGAGTAGTTTGATCCAGAAAGACCGTAGAAATTATAAATTTATTTTAGTTGTCAATTAGTCGTATTTTTTAAATACAGAAATTGTTCTTATCTCATAATTTCTTCATTTGAATAATTTTCACACAACCGGATTCTTACAATTTAAACTTATCAGAATTATTTTTCTCCACAGATCATCAGATTTCCAACTTCATGAAAAGTCAACTGCACAAAGCGTATGAAAGTTTCACGAGGAGAGCAATGAAGGCTTGTGGAAGACCAGAAAACTTAGTACAGGTATTTTAGTTATTTTTTCTATAGTATTATTTCAGTTACGAAAGTTATTTCAGTCATTTTTATCATAAATGTAACTTTTGACATTGCTTGTTCTTAATTATACATATGTATGTCCCTTCTATCCGTTCATAGGTCTGAATTGTTTTTTTATTTATTTGACTATTTTATGCTAGTATATATTTTTGACATTTAATTTATATTTTTATTTCTAAAAAACACAAAATCTCTCATACTAACTTAAAATTGGTAATTTATATTAATTATTTTTTTTGTAAACCCGTTACGTGTCCGTTGGTGTAGATATTTTTTCACAGCTTGTCACGAAATTTTCATTAATGCATATGATTTGATTTTTTATTATTTATTTATTTTTTTATTTGTACCTATATTTTTTTATTTATTGAATATTTATGCACCAAAAAAAAATATCCTTTTCACTTTCTACTGCAAATAATATTTAATGCTTACCAACTTATTACAAAAACTACTACTAAGTGTGAAAAATATTCAGAACTTCATAATTATTATTTTTATTGTCATTATTTATGCACAACAGCTTTGGACATTTTCTTATCGAACGCACACATCATCATCATAATGTTTATACGAGTAAGTACATGTATTTGACATCATATTATAGGTATTTTTAACCGACTTCTCAAAACGAGGGAGGTTTTCATTTCTACCGAGTATATATTATATTTTTTGTATTTGTGTTCGCGGATAGCTACGTCGATTTCAGGAAATCTACTTTGTGACATTTTTCATATTTTAGTGGTTTCGCCATACTTTCAATGCTGGGCCATAGACCAAAGAAAGTTCTAGAAAGGACAACTACTAATCGCATTGTCATTTTTATTTTTATTCGCCTATCTGCCTGTTTATTTATTTATCTCTTGAACCTAGACACCGAGTATCCCTGTGATGGCACTTTTAAAAGCTACTCATTGTAAAATTTATTTATTTGTACTTACGTTGGAAATATGGCTTAGGCGATCTCTACCAGTCTACATACCTTTAGGTAGAGGTGAAATTGAGAAATTATCTTTTTAGATATTTTAATTATTATGCATGCATGCACCACACAAAGTGCAGTAAGTAATGTGTATTCCATCAGATTCCAGTGCACTTCCAAAAGCCGGTGTACGGTAAGAGTGAACCGCAAGTCGTCAGCTTCATGGCGCCCGGGATACTTATCACGTGAGTTTTATTATTGACTTAATTCATTAATTAAAAACGATTTTATAAAATGAAAAAATAATGAAGGGTTTATTATAGGTTTTTTTAATAAAAGAACAAGTTAAGTGGCTCTAAAAAAACAACTAAGGCCCTAGTTCACCGACAAAACAAACGTCAACTTTTCATAAAACAACTGTTTTCTTTTATATTGAATAGATGTTTTAAGAAAACTGACGGTTATATTGTTGGTGAGCTTGGGCCTAGTTGCTTTAACTTGACTTTTTAAATTATCACACGTTTAAAAAAACTAAAATTCTACTTTTAACGCTAATTTGGACTTATTGATACCTACAAAAAAATATCTAAGTGTTAAAAAAAATACGACTCTATCGACTTTTTCATGTTTCTCGCTCGACACAATTAGTCTTTTTTTTTAAGCGACTTCAAAATACCCCTAAACCTGTACTAGTTTACTATATCCTCTATTATTTTTCTAAAATACCCTTTAACAAACGTTCCAGTATAATATTCTTCCTATCGGCCATCGTGACCTCGACGCTGATGATCTCGGACCGGCTGGAGGGAGTGTGGGAACGCAGCGCGGTGGCGGGCGTCAAGCCTAAGGAGATGCTCAACGTTCATATCACGCTGCAGAGTACTATTATATTTGTGCAGGTGAGGTTTTAAGTATTTGGGCCAAGGCCTGTCGGGGCTGCGGAATTGTTCGAAAGAGTTACCGCGGCCCTGATATATAGGGCTCTCGACGGAACACGACGGTTTTTAGTCAGTAAGAGTCTGACACTCCTTCACCGCTGCTAACCCACAACGGGAGGGGTCATTTGATGACTTTTGACGTCGTTAAAAAAAGGGCCAAGTTCACTGACAACACAAACGTCAGTCTTAACGACTACAAGTTTCAAAGTAAACAGTCGTTTTAAGAAAAACGGACGCTTGTGTTGTCGGTGTACTCGGGCCTAAAGCTATTCTAAGCTAAGACCATATTATTTAGGCTGTCCATATTTTAAATTTCTTTTAGGAGCACGAAAGAAAGAATACGATAAAAATGTTCATCCAGTCAACAGAATTTTTGAAAATTACCATCTCAAAAGTACTTGTATAAAAAAGAAGCAATCAACACTCTTTAACTGACTTTCCAAAAAAGAAATTCTCAATTCAACTCTTTTTTATATTCTTGCATATTTTTCAAACTATTTCTCCCCCACAGACAATAGAAATGATGGCCCTCGCATTCATCGGCTACGGCATCCCGTCAGTGGGCTCCAAGCTGATCTGCGGCCTCCTACTGTTCCTACAAGGGATCTGTGGCATGTGCTACGGCTTCCTACTGTCTGTCTACTGTCCCAGCCATACTATGTCCTTCTTCGTCGCTACTGGCAGTTTTTACCCTATGATTCTGTTGTGTGGTAAGTGGCACTTGTATTTTTAGAAAAGTACCAGTGCAAAAAATGCTACAAAATAGGGGTTGTAAGTAAATACTTGAAAGTAAAAGCAGTAAAAGCAGTATTTTCATAACTGCTGCGTGTCACTGGGTCACAGTTTGGTGAAAGTGAAAAATGTTTCAAATAGGGCTAGTACAGGCTCTTATGAAAAATCAAGCTAGTTGCATGGTTCTAAAGAGTTTGATCTCATTGAGAAGAACCGGCAAGAACCCTTATGGGCATGCTTTTAAAATAAATATTTTGTTACTATACCTTTGTAAGTAATGTGAGGATAACGTGGCTAAATGAGTTGTTAAATGATACTTCTATTTTACAAATGGTACTTTTAGTGTAAAGGTGACAAAATGAAAAAGTAATAAAAAACTATTTGAGGTTATTTTGCAATTGTTGTATAAGGCACTAGAACAAAACTATCAAAGAAAATACCTAATATTACATGAATTAATAATTCTATTTTTCATTCCAGGTATCCTATGGCCTCTAGAAGGTATGTCCTACACACTTCGTATCATAGCCCTAACGCTCCCCTTCACGATTCCCTCCAAATCTCTCAGAGACATCATGGAGAAAGGAGCCTCTTTCGCCGACCTGTCAGTAATCTATGGTTTCCTAACGACCATAGCGTGGATTGCCATAACTTTGGCTTTAATATACTTGAGGTTACGGTTCAAAAAGACGTAGTTTAATTTCGGAGTTTAAAACATACGAAATGAGAACCGATTTTTTTGGAAAGTCGGTTTGAAAATTGTAAAATTGTAACTGTCAAAATTTGTTTTGGTTACCTACATGAAGTAATGGTAAGTGAATTTTATGAGCTGGGACTTAAAAAAATTATTGTGCTGTGTGAGCAATTACAACAGGTCGAAGTAAATATATAATGCTTTTGTAATTACATTGAAGTAAATACTTATTTATTATAAAAGCATTAACATTAATTAACATACAAAAAATGTAATGTGGTAATCTTTAATTACATACTTTACCTTTGAAAGCTAATACAGCTTAAGCTATGTACCCTAATGGGTTATTAATAGTTTTAACCCCTATCTAAAGGGTAAATATGTTACCGAAACAGTTAGTAAGCACTGTTATTCTTGAAAAATGTACGAAATACGTGTAAAACAAGGCCCTAATATTAAGGTCGATTCACACATCCTCTGTACTCGTACAGTAATGTTGCTGAAACTAGTACGAACTGGTTCAGTCGAAACAAACATACAAACCAATAATTTATTATTAAGAAATAACGAACGAATAGTACAAGTTTGCAGTAACTTGGGCGTTTACACTTACAAAATACAGCATTTATGTTCTTTTTATTTTTATTACAAAGAGGTATCAAGGGTTTTTTTGATGTGAAAATTAATATTGTCAAGGTTTATTCTTGTGAGAAGTTAACCCCTCAAATGGCCACCTACGAACACGTCTTCTGTGAGGAAATTGGTCACAAATTGCTGAAAGCTAAAGTATTGATGCTTTCCACAGAAACATATAAAATAAAGTATATTTAAATCGCATAAATGTAAGATAAAAAGATAATAGGCCTATTCGAGCATACATATTTTTAGGGTTCCGTAGCCAAAATGGCAAAAACGGAACCCTTATAGTTTCGTCATGTCCGTCTGTCCGTCTGTCCGTCTGTCCGTCTGTCCGTCTGTCACAGCCGATTTACTCGGAAACTATAAGTACTACAGTGATGAAATTTGATGGGAATATGTGTTGTATGAACCGCTACAAAAATATGACACTAAATAGTAAAAAAAAGAATTGGGGGTGGGGCCCCCCATACATGTAACTGAGAGATGAAATTTTTTTTTTCGATGTACATACCCGTGTGGGGTATCAATGGAAAGGTCTTTTAAAATGATATAAAGTTTTCTAAAAAACATTTTTCTTAAAGTGAACGGTTTTTGAGATATCAGCTCTCAAAGTCGTAAAAAGTATGTCCCCCCCCCTCTATTTTTATAACTACGGGGTATAAAATTCTAAAAAAAATAGAGGTGATGCATGCTAATTAACTCTTTCAACGATTTTTGGTTTGATCAAAGTATCTCTTATAGTTTTTAAGATAGGTTGATTTAACTGTAATTTACGGAACCCTTCGTGCACGAGTCCGACTCGCACTTGGCCGGTTTTTTTACATAAAAGAAAGTAATATTTTCAATTGCTCATACTACTTAGGTACTGAAGTATGCCTATAGTGTGAATCGGTCCTTATAATCACCGGTTTAAAACCTGTGACTAACTATATTTTCGGTTTAGTGGTTATATTTAGTTAATGGGGTAACTTTCACAATACCAAAATATTATGTACGTAAGGTAAAAAATGGTAGAAGATTATTTTTAAATTCGGTTTTTAGTGAATTTTATTGTGAAAGAAATCCTATCTTATCGGGTAGCTTGTATATAGCGAATAACTATATTATATTGTCTCTCTGGTGTTACAGAATGTTATGTGATAATTTACTTAAATAATCTGTAAAACCTAGCAGTATATTACTGCTAGAAAACTTAGTTAAATCATGACAAATGATTGACATAAAATTGAATGAATTAAAAGCATAGAATGTTGAAATATGCACATTTTATTTTCTTAGTCCTTACTTGGCCTTAATTCAAGATTTTTTAAGGTGGTACTTTTTGAAAAAAAAAAATGCTTTAGCGACTCTTAATATTTCAATGTAATTAGTCATCTAAAATATTGTAATATTGAATGTATAAATCAAAGTATATTTTTCTATACCTTTACGTAAAATTATGCCGTAGTTTTAAGCAATATTACCGTTAGTGGCACTTTACAAAATATACTAGAATACTAGGAAAGTATTTTAGTTGAACGCATTTCTATTGTTTAGTAGATAAGTACCTATGAATAATTAGTATATTTTGTTGTTTTTCTTTCTTTCGAGAGAATATTGCCGATGTGGTGACGTGATACCATGTGATTTGGGTACCTATTTATGAATAAAGATTTTTTTCTAATTTTCTGTTTGATTTATTATGTACCTTTGTTCAATCCTTACCATATTAAGTAATGTAGACTATCGCCAACATATGTATATTAAGGGAAATACACAATACGAGTCTAATGTACTCCTCTTATGTACTTTTCCTATGTAGTGTCTAATGTACTCCTCTTATGTAGGTACTTCTCTTATGTAGTGTCTTATGTACTCCTCTTATGGACTCCTCTCATATACTCCTCTTGTGTACTCCTTTTATGTACGTATGTATCCGTCCTCGTATGTATAGAAGATTCGAGTGGTTAAGCGTTTTTCAGTTTATCTTTTATAAAACCATCGCAAGGTCTACACATTAGTTACAAAATGCTAAACTTATTATAAAGATGCCCGCCGTTCGAATACCTAAATAGTGTGCTTTTATCTATACTAATATTATAAAGAGGAAAACTTTGTTTGTTTGTTTGGTTGTAATGAATAGGATCAAAAACTACTGGACTGTTTTTAAAAATTCTTTCACCATTCGAAAGCTACATTATCCACGAGTAACATAGGCTATATTTTATCCCGGTACGGGTAGTAGTTACCACGGGACGCGGGTGAAACCGCGGGAAAACGGTTAGTATGTATTATAAGTGTTCCGTGTCGCTGTGTTTATTGATGAAAGCTGCATACGGAACGCAGTAAGTTTTCACCTGTCAAGTGTCAAGCCCAAGGTTGTCATTGTTGTCAAAGTTCAAATTCGAACAAAACTTATTTTAACGATCTTTGAAACATTCATCGTCAGAGTGCATTAGCATTGTAATCGGGATATTCTGTAAGTACTAAGTATTTTGTAAATAACGAATTAGAATCCTTTAGCGCTATGAAGTACAGTGATTGAGCCATGGAGTTTCGCACGCTCGTACTTAATTACATGTAATTAAGCGTAGCAATTATGTAAGTTCTTATAAAAGCACATTAAAATCAAAAGAAAACATTGTAGCTCTAAAACGAACTAGTTAGGGATTATCCTATAACAGGTAGGTATTTTTAAACGTCCAGAGTCCAGATGGTAGCATAAATCAGTAACTTAAACAAAAACACAATAGGATAGTTATACTCGTTAAGCATTCTAAATTTTCCGCAAATAATGGGAACTACTTCCTAATTCTCTAACAATAGTCTGGTAACAAAGTATTTTGCAGTGGATAATCCGTAAAGGTTTTAAGTTATAAAAGTTTATAACTTCTAGCTTGCAAATTATGCATGATAAGAAGCTTTTGTTTTAAGTTAATACTTGGAAGTTTGTATTTGTGTGAGGCTATGTATTTTACAATGGGACTCACTAAATAGCACAAAAACAATAGATGTATGTATAATCCTATTCTGTATTACCTGTTGTTTTTAAGTATTTATTAATGTTTAGTTTTTGGGTTTTCAAAATTGTAGCAGGTAACAAGAATTATGTAGTGGGGGCCCACTTGCTAGGGTATAAAGAGTAGTATTTTGACATGTAATTCACTTTACTTTGATACTTTACAGTGATCACTTCACCTACCCAGTAAAGGTACTTTACATAGAGAAGGAAATTGGGCTTCAGACTTCACATTAATCATCAAAGACCATAATCATGGTAAAACAGAAAATGTCGAGCAAAACAGAGGCAGCATACCCATATAGCATGAGGCTTAAAATAAACTCCCAATTCTTCAAAATTGAGGCATGGTTTAGAAACTCTTTGACACCGGAGCCAGATCTGATAAGCAAGGAAACGGACCCACTGCCCCGCCTTCAGTACATGCCTGACTACATAACAGATCTCATCGGCAAAAAGAAAAGGTTGAAGAAAAAGTGTGAACAAATGCCTCAGGACAACAAATATCTAGCGCGGTACAACAACTTAAGACTGGAAATAAGGACCTGGATTCGACTCCATGCAGCCGTACTCAAGTGGTTTGACATGATAACAGAGCCTGACCAAACTGGGAATAAAAATCACTTTTCTACTTCGCTCGAAGTAGCCCGCATTAAAAGTTTAATTAAAAACTTCAAAGAGCATGAACACGAGCCTCTTCA
Source organism: Helicoverpa armigera (assembly GCF_030705265.1). Classification (NCBI taxonomy): domain Eukaryota; kingdom Metazoa; phylum Arthropoda; class Insecta; order Lepidoptera; family Noctuidae; genus Helicoverpa; species Helicoverpa armigera. The sequence continues at coordinate 7,819,579 of NC_087140.1, read as the reverse complement.
TATCGCTCGAATGATGATGACTAAAGAGTACACCAAGGACTTGATCACTGGAAAGGTACTAAAGGATAAGTCGGAGGCTATCCACTTTCACTATTACTGGTATGCATTATTTGCAACTTATGAAGATTTCGTATTAGCACACCCAGATTATCGCGAGAATTTTATATGTCGTCAAATAGAAAGAGATTGGTACAACATATTACAAAAGGAACATAAAAGACAAAAGTCAAGTTGGTCACATTTAGTACAACAATATAATTTAAGAAAAAACCCTCGCTAAGTAAACCCCAATGATTGTACTTACCCTACTTATTATAATAATTAAACTGGATTTTCCAAATTTTATTGTCTTTAATTACCTACCTTTTGTTTTTAATTTCTTACTGTGTATCTTTGCAATGTCTTTTTGTTCGTGCTGAAATAAAAGTTTTATCTCTCTATTAGCAAAGCAAACCATTCAAAAGTAAGTTGCGAAGTGCCATTAGGTTTGGAGAGAACCGCACCTGCATCCCAGGCCATGAAAATAAAAACTCAGTAAATTCAGATATAAAAATTTTATTATTTATAGGAAATATTTTGATTTAACAACAACTCTTTCCGTGTGAAGCGCCCGCGCCACCGAGCCGACGTAGATCATGGCACATTGATTTTACTCCCTCTTTTTTACCGCGAAATACCGAATCAGCAACCCTTAGCTTTGGTAGTTATGAAATTACCGCCAGTAAATTATCAATATCAACTACAGATTTAGATTTACGAGCCCAACAAAGTTTTCAGTACCAAGATATAACGTAAACATTGGTCCGGTAGCTTGTAGTTGGCAACGTGCGCCTGCGCAGGGACGCGAGCGCTCACACTGACAGCACGAGGTTTCGTTGTCAGCAAACTGTCCGAGGTTCGTCACAGCGCAAAACGGTACCTCAAAAAGAAAAAAAAGTCTATCCACATCATCATTTCGTCCGCAGACCACAACACACCGCTTATTGCGACATTATCACATTTATCAAGCATTATCTGTTGATCCCTCGATACAGGAAAAAAAAACTGATTTTTTAATTCTGTGTTTTCACAGTTTTCGCCTAACTATAAACTAGTACTTAAATTATAGCTCACTCATCACCTGTTTCGCTCGCATTCTCGCTTCGCAACCACACTCTATACAAGATGTCTTTGCATTTATACTACAGAGCGACATATTTTACATTGGATCTCGCGGGGAACAGTCAATTCCTATACTATTTATTGCTTTTGAAGCAATTATATATTTTAAAAATAACACTCTTCCCCTTACAACCGGCTGAGACAATGTGCATTATTTGCAGACGTTTATAAGAGGAAACAGTTCAAGCTGCATAGGCATATTTTTAAATATCACACATTTTTTAAATGACATAGCGAAACAGCGTGTTCAGCTATTATCGGAACATCTAGAAGGAATTGACCGGCCCCTTACAAATTAGACGACAAGAAATAAAAATAAAACTTAACGCAGTTCCTATACAAATCGATGAACATAAAAAAAATGTTGTGGAGATTATGGAGAGGGCCTGAATACACCCGAATATTAAAATAATGTTAGCCGTTACGTGTCTATGTACAGAACCAAATGATTGGGGGTCCGCTTTGCAAAACTATCACAACAATCGGAACACATGACTTATGTACAAAAATTTAGATAAGTACAGGATACTAGCGATCACAAACAGATGATAAACACACGATGCACGATTTATGGACATAACACTAGGCCTTTTGTAAAGGTTTGTTTCAATTTCAAAATCCTATTGATATCTTTACGCAGACTTATAAGTTTTGCAGAAACAGACACCGCGGGTACGTTCTATCGAGCGACACTTCGACTTATCTCAATAAGTGGCTAGCTTCATAACACTACCATTTAACTATTAACACAGAATTATGTATTCTAGGAAGATTCCGCTCGATGCAACGTTGGTTTAAAGCCTCGATTAACATTTATTCAAACAAATTTTCAGTTACAAAATTATGTATAAGTGTAGACATTAATCTAGCTGTTAACGAAGACACAAGTTAAAAACAAATTCATATCGTATAGTCGAACATAATTTCCAAGCTTTACACAAAATACATATAATATTAACTGTACAGTTGTGACATAGTCTATCTGTTCAGGCCTCCATTCAACACTACATATTTACATTATATAATAACCATACTGTTAAGCTTCAAATCACAATTTTTCAATAAGTAATATACGCCGAAATTACAAATAACGGTAGTCTTGATGAGTTTAGTGGGTACTCATTTTGAAAAGTCTTTGTAAGTTTGAAAAAAGTGAAATATTGAGGCTATTTGAGATTCACAAATCTATAAGAAATATTAGCTTGACTTTAAAGAATGAAATAATTGAAAATACGAAATCAAGAAAGAATTATTACAGAATGTGAAAAGAGGACTACTTCAAATAAATACCACGACAGAAACTCATCAAGACTAAAAAAAAAAACTTTAAACCATAATCGTAACAAGAAACGTTAATCGCCAATGATTGCAAAATAAAAACAAATCACAAAGAACTTAGAAAAATACATAATAATATTGTAATAAATAAAATATATCAATAAGTTCGAGCGTAAGGCACAATGCCCAACTTTGAACGGCTATATCACGCAGAAGTCTCAATTACGTATGTTAGCTGTCTCATTTGTACTGACATTGAGAATTTTATTCGAAAATGTTATTTAATCATTGATCTGACTTTTAGAGAAATCACTTAACAAGGATTTTTGATTGAAACTATGAGAAACAGCCAGCTATTTTAAGTAAGAGCATCAAATAACAAAATAGATAGACAAAGTTGCATCTCACGACACAACACTCAGACATTTTTGTTTATAAGACACCTTTTACTTTACTTTTAACCAGATACAATGTCTATCAGGGCAAATGAGAAATTCCACAAAAATAAAAACGAATCCTACAGCAAACAAATAGACTTTTTTACAATAACTCACAATGACAGTACAAACCGACTTTCAAATATGGCGGTGGATTCCTTCAAGTAAAACCATTCTGGTTAACATTACCTTGAGTTGACCGATCTTTCAGCGCAGCACTAATGTATGAGATCCGAACATTTGTGGAGAGATCATTCATAAAGATATGTACGTATTTACTATTATGAGATTATCAAGACTGTCATAGATTTTTAATAAAACTGTTAAGTCTATTTAAATTATGGATTTCAAAATTATATTGTTTGTTTTCTAACTTAAAATGCGAAATTCATAAGATGTTTTCAAACAAAAAAAAACTGCAAACCGGCCACAGTTTTTATTTGTCACCTTCATAATATACTCAAGAAATTAAAAATCCTACATAATGGATACAGGGAAAGTTACATAATTATTATTAACGTATCACTGACAAAGAAAATCTCATACATATCATACAAAATGGAGACATACATAGTCTGCCGATCTCATACATTTGCTTATCCACGCCAAGACATTCGTTACACCTAACTAATCTCATACAAAGGATGTGTCCAGTCCTTAAAAAAGGATCGTTTTTAATGTTTAAACAATAAATACTTAATTACCGCTTAGAACCTTAAGTAAGAAAAGCGTATAAATTACTTTTTTTCTCAGAAAATTTGAATTAACGGACTTAGTTCCTATCTACCTACATGCTGGATTATATTGTATGGGGCAAAGATATTACGAAATCACTGGTATCAGTATGAAATGCTTTTCAAAAGCGTATTAAGCTGTCGTATATTTTTTTTCTCACAAATTTTTCTTGCTTCACAATTTGAAGATGAATGTGTAAATTGAAAAATACAGGTCAAATAAACACACTTTTTTGAGAAAACATTTGGAAAAGAAATTGTCCCCATTACAATAAAACACAGCACATACAAGGGCGGCTTTCAACGACTTAAGTTTTAAAGCAGATGCGCAAACGACGGATTCAGTACATAGATGCTCTAAATTATCGTATTTTTTACTTACATTTTAAAGTTTTAAGTGGTACGTAAAAATGGGATATTGTGTTTTTGATTGCCAAAATCATTTCGACAGAAATTAGTCTTTTGAGACATTTCAAGTCTATATTCTATTTTTATTTATGGCAAATATGTCGATGCCTGTCAATAATTTTGAAAATTGCGAGTGAAATGAAAAAATCAAGTTATTAAGAAAAAAACATGGTCTGAACAATTTTAAACTATCTGATTACTTTGTGAAGTGGCTCTATTTTTTTAATAAAAAAATGGAAAACAAATTGTAATTTATTTATGGCTGAGTTTGGCAATCAAAAACATTACACAACACCTAAATTTCTTCAGACTACAATTATTTAAATGAAGTCCAGTTTTAAAGCATCATTCGGGCTAAACACTAAGGCGGCTAAACAAATTGTGATGCTCCGATATGTGACGTCACGAAAGCCGCGCTTGTAAATAACAAGTTTTAATCGATATCGCCCGCACCGAGAACTCGATACATCGCCTATGTATTACAATGAGCTTGTGGAGAAAACATTGAGCACAGTATTTGTTATTCGTCAACAGAAAAAAACTAAATTAACACGAATTATTCCAGCATGCGGTTTTGTGTTTTTCAAAAGGGGTATTTGTGAGGGTTTTTACATCTAAATTTTTTAAACATATCGTTAGTACGGACATAGTTCCCGCATGCGGTTGAGTCCACATACAACACAAATTATTGCTATCATTGCGTATACGCACATTATAATAGTCCCGCATGCGGTGACACAGAGTTAATAACGCACAGAAGCGGCACGGCCACGCGGCGGAGTGCTACGTACGTATTTATTAGTAACTAGTGCAAATCTGCCGTTGATTGATGACTTTCCTAACTATTTAGTGTATTACTATCATTGTTTTCTTTCACAGTAAATGCTTTTGAATTCACCAATCAATTAATTACCAATCGATCACCAAATAATCGAGTAACAGTGGCTTACAATAACCGATCCATTCCTTTTACGTTTACAGATTGAAATTTAACACAATTTCTAGAAGCTAATGTCAAATTTCGATCTCTAAACAGCAAACCAGATCGATAATTGCAACCCACAGCTAAAACAGACCAAGAATCGATCCTAAAACTCTTAAAAATATCAACCAACAGCAAATTTGTACAGTAACAGTGTAATATTGCGCAAACAAAGCACAGAGTGACGTAATTCGGGCGGGCGGGTATGGGGCCGCTAGAACTTGTCTTGGAATATGAACAGGTTGTTGGTGGCAGCGACTGCAATTATACTCTCGTGGGGATGCCATGCTGTGTGCAGGATTTTCTTGTTGAAGTCCAGACAGTCTACGCTTATCTCGTCCTGGGGATGAGAAAATAATGGGTAAGAATATGTGAATGAGTGAACTTTTGGGGATTGGTATCTTTGCCTGCCAAATTTATTTGATGGAATGGGGGATGCTAAGAGTTAAATATAAAATCAAAGGTTTTTATTTCATTTCGAACTATTTATATGTTTTACGAAATTTTAAGTTAACAGTTAAGTGTCAAAGACGGATCAAGGAGTGAGTCGTATGGATAAGAATTGGCGAGAAATGGGGGCTACCGTTTTTTGATTCACCAGATGGCGCGACTGTAGCGTGAGGTCCTAAACTACGGCTATCAAAGTTCGTATTATGAGCGCCAAAACTTATATCTACATTAGATGATTATATTAAATCATATTTAATACAATAAAACTATAGTGTGAACGTATTGGCGTGCCATAGTGTTGCGCAGTGCCGTTTTGCTCGAAAAAGAAAGGCGGACATAAGTTTCCGAAAGATAAAAGTGTGTCAAAGCAGTGACATTTATAGATCCGTAATCTGTATTTGCCATAATTAATCTAAAGTATTGTTAAATATTCGCAATATTAATTTTATTAGAAATATAAACCCGCGCGCGTAAAAAAACAGTGACATTTGATGTTTCGATGACTTCACGCTACATAAGCGCCTCTAGCGGCGATTTCATATGCGGCAGCCCTCATTCTATAGACATTTATAAAATATAAGTGTTAATAATATTTGGCTTATTTAAATAGAAGATATTTGGGTCATACTATACATGGATTGATCGGAGGACGGACGGAGAATAAGTAGAATGCATGTACTGCGACGGGTCGCTAATATGTAGTAGTTGGTATCGATTGAAACTGATTGGTTTCAGAATGCCAGAGTAAACTTTGCATGCGGTTTTGGAGAAGATGTCTATATGTGTATCTACGTATTTCATACCAACTACTTCTTAACGTAAATAAAATACTAACGGGTGGTACACCTATTTCTTAGAGGGTCTATATCTGTTAAGTCGATTGGGTTATTGCGGCATATGATATCATACCTTCTTCCTCTTGGCGGTGGTGGCGACGCGCCTAGCCCGCAGCGGTTGCCGCGGGCGGGCGGCGGCGTCGCGCGCGGCCTCCAGCGTGAGGTCCTGGCGCCGCGCCGCGCCGCACGCGCCCGCGCCGCACCCGCCGCGCTCGAATATCCTACGCACACAAGTTACATTTACTAACAAACTCATGCAATAAATATGAATATGAACATTATAACAAAAAACATATACCCAACAAGTCCCGAAACTTCAAAAACAAACTATATTATTATAAATGATATTTATTTTCAAAATAGTGTTTTAAAAGCGAAATTAAAACGGTAGAGAAGAAACAACGAAACCAATTCAAGAAAGAAAACTTCTAACGCTGTTGAGTACACCAAATAGTTTCCACGAGATGCAGATTAACCCGCAGTAAATAACTAGTTATGATTAACCAGTATAGCCTTATCTTTACCACTCAGAACACCCAATACACTCAATTTTTCATATAAATAATTATTATGAAATTCTTCTATGACACAACATAATTCCAAAGAAGTTTACAAAGACCATTTCAACAGTCAAACCAATTAAAATACCTAATAAAATACCTAAATTATATATTTGGAACTCATAAAATATCTACTATAAACATAAAACTATAATATACATACCTAAAGAATCCATTATAAGAGCCCGTCATGAGCCTCTGGTCGTCCCCACTCCAGCAGCACTCGAACTTGTCGAAGATGCAATCGTTCTCGTACAGCGAGCACAGCTTGGAGCGTAGATACTCGTGCACTGGGTACGTCTCCACCGGCTTGGTTTCCATGCGAAGATCCCATACTTTTAAACCTAGGTAGTCGCGTGACATCATGTATCTGAAATTTGATGAGGGAGAAATTAGTTGGTTATATTATATCTCCATATGGCCTTTATATAATACATATTACTGTGGACTATAGTCCCACTTTTAAGAATAATGGGTGTTGAATTTCAATGTTTCTTTCATAAGGAAAAACACAACCAAAACAATATGTTTTATTAGCAAGAATTCAGAATTGCAAGAATTAAAATCATTTTTCTTTCTGTTCTTGAACAAAATTGTCTAAAAATCGCTCAAGAATTAAATAAATTTTTATATACCTTGATTTCCTTTGAATATCGTAATATATGTCACGTAAACATCATTATTAATCGTTACGGGTAGTCAGAAGCCAGAAAGTTTGTCTCAACACACATAGTAAAAGATGAATTGAGGAGGTCAGACAGGCAGTCACTCCATGTAAAACACTGGTACTCAGTTGTACTCAGTGTTACACACAGGGAGCCGTCATACAAGAGCAGTAAGGTACTGACCTGCCGGAATTGCTGAGCTTGACGTCGCTGATGGAGGAGATGATCTCGGAGAAGAAGGACCTAGCGTGGGGGTCCTCGGGCTCCTCGAACAGCTTGGCGTGGCGGTCGCACAGCGCCGCCGCACGCATGTCGCACAGCCTTATCGTACCTACGGAAAGAGTAATAAGGGTTATAATTGCTTGCAGTTTTATTGGGTTTGAGCTTTGTCGTACCACACGAGGAATGTAACTAAATATAGCTACATTCCTAAATATAGCTTATGGAAGTCGACCCCAACATAGCTGGGAAAAGGCTTGGAGGATGGATTCCTAAATATAGCTTGTGCGTTGAACATCAGGAGAGCGAATAGAGGGTATTGCTTGTGCCTTTTATCAAAACTGTTAAGAATTATCATACCAATATTAATCAGACCTGCTCAGCAATGCTCTGTCTATCTATGCTATGCTCAGCTATGATCTGTGTTCAGCTATCACTTTTCTCATAAATAACAAGTACATAAGATACTTCAAGAGTTTTATATGTACTGTACATAGCTATTATTAGTGTTGCAGAAACAGACAGATGTTATACAATATTTGATACATCTCAAAGAATCAAAAAATACTGGTGTTTCATGTTCTACGCAATGAATAAGTGTGGAAATTATTCCAACAAACATAGGTTAAGCCTATTGCTTTCATCTTTAAAATAATTATAAAATTGATTGAACTTACCCTTACTACTAGAATAGACAAAGAGATTGCATTCAGTCGGATGAAACTCCGCCGCGGTTATCACCTGAAACAATGTATATACAACATTTTACTTTATTCATTATAAAGAGGGAACATATATAAAAAAAACATATGATTATTAAAAAATATACACGAATATGATAATACTGATAATGTGTAAAATACTGGTCAGAAATATCTATGTATAGGGTATAGGCATAGGGGGTTGTTCGTTTGAACGCAAAAAATTTCAAGGTCATATTTAAAAAAATCTTTCGATTTTAGATAACTCATTGAATCAGAAAGACCATAAGCGTTTTTCCGGGTGCGTGGAGTAGTTCCCATAAGACACTGAAATCGCTGGCGGAAGGCATTTGATAAATCCTCCTTTTTTACCATCGGTTAAAATCGATACATTATTCCTGCGCGAGAAGTAATGGTATCTTTTTAATTAGTTTAAGATATTCTCATTATAATAACATTGTATAAACAATATATCGATAAATAAATAAACACGAGCTAATCAAATGATAAGTCACGATTAATTCGATAACCTTTTGATAATAAACTTGATGCTTAGAAGTTCTAACAAGAAATGATAAATTATCAGTAAACGTGATATTTAGTGATTTCTGTTAGTAAATCAATCATGGGACTACATTTTAGTATTTATCAATAGAAACATGATACTGATTTTTAATCTTTTTTTTTGCAGTTTTATTTCTTACATCGCATTGACGTGTAAGAGTAAGATACTCGTCGTCATCCTGTGGGAGAAAGAAAAAGTTGAACACTGTTGAACCGATTTGGCTAAGAATTGGTAGGCAAATCAGAACTAGGAATACATAAATATCAATAATATAAATGTTGCTTTTATCCCTCATCCAAGTACGAGAAGTACTTCCCTCAAAACACAAACAAACCTCAGGAAACCGCTAGTCTTTAAGACAGACTAATTTCTAACGAAGTATTTTGACATCAGCCTCATACTTAGATTCCTATCTCCAGTAAGCAAATCACCAGATACGTTAGGCCTGAGTCACACCGAAATGGCAGCGATTTTAAGCGATAGTGGTCTTTTAAATAAGGCGTTAAAGTTGAATATTTTTTTCACACTGAAAGTGCTGCGTCGCTGCCTTTCCGGTGTGACTCGGGGCTTACGTAATCCACCGTTAGTCAAGATCTCTGTCCCAATAAACTAACCTCAGTAAGCTCCTCCATGTTAGCAGGCTTAATATCAACGATGTTGAAGCTCTGGTCCGTGATCTCCAAGTGCCACAGATTGATGCGAAGATCGTCCGCAGACAGGTACGTCTCTTGATCAGAGTTCAACGATATTGAGTTTATGTGGTAAGTGTGGGCGTTCGCGAATATCCTCCTGTGAATAACAACATTTTGTGAGCATATATTTACTAATACAACAACATAAATTAAAAATAACTACACTTTGTAATAATTTCATCTTGTCATGTCGTGAGGAGTGCCTCGGTGTTTCGTTAGGCAAGACAAACATGGTGGGTCATTTGAACATCTTTGGCAGATGTTGCGGGAAGTCAGGAGTCAGAAGGTCCAACCGTCTTTAATAAGGTGTACCAGGTTGCCCAACTAACTGGGTTGAGGAAGTCAGATAGGCAATAGCTCTATATAAAACTCTTATAATTAGCTGCTTACTATCTCAAACACCAGTAAAATGTGGTATTCATCGCGTATGACGGTAGTAATATTTTATGTATCCTTTCCTAGATGTGAAAATTACTTCCCAAAGAAGAGGATCTTGTTTATTTTTGTTTTGACGCTCTTTTAAGGACACAGACAACTAATTTCAGAAAGTTATTAACCCATGCTAAGCCATAATACGAAGTCCATCAAAACAAAGGAAAAATGGGTGACTCTGTTCCATAGATAACATTCATATTATTAACTGCTGCTTCCAATATTCTATCTGTTGTTTCGCTTACCAGAGATAAGTATTTCTCATTACTTGTATGGAACTCAAAAGTATATCTGCAGTAAGCAAATAGATAGATAGGATATTGGGAGCGGCCGTAAGCCGATGGTCAGATAAACGCCATATTAAAAACATTTCATAATCCCACAGCTAAACTCAAGTGTTAAGGTAAATATACTTGAATATATAATTAAATTAGACCTGGGTCGCTTATCGAAGAGCAAACATTGTGAATATTAAAAGCTGTCGGTTTTGCAATATCGTGATAAACTACTAGATATTGGAAAAGGTGAACTTTTCGTATATTTGTGCGTGATAATCATGAGGACTAAAATGGTGATTCAAATATATTTGTGTCTAAGGTGACCTGTACGTATAATATGTCTCCAAATTCTGTCAAGAAATCTTTCTTCAATAGCTATGATTTTAGCGCTAATAAAGAAAAACGGACATTTAGGTTGTCAGCGGATTTGGGCCTCAGTTGAGTAATATTATGTTCATATTTATGGCGATTTTTATAAAGTTGTGCAGCCGTATGTTAACACTGCAAGCGGTACGTGTCCCGGTCTTACCCCTTCGCCCGCTATGTACCCCGTCACTCCGACACCTGCAGTTGTTGCTGCTTACCTAGGCGAGGCCTCGACCATGAGCTCGGCAGGCCGCACGGTGGGCACGCGCAGCTGCGTGACGCGCGTGTTGTACCCGTCACTCCGACACCTGCAGTTGTTGCTGCTTACCTGAGCGAGGCCTCGACCATGAGCTCGGCAGGCCGCACGGTGGGCACGCGCAGCTGCGTGACGCGCGTGTTGTACCCGTCACTCCGACACCTGCAGTTGTTGCTGCTTACCTAGGCGAGGCCTCGACCATGAGCTCGGCAGGCCGCACGGTGGGCACGCGCAGCTGCGTGACGCGCGTGTTGTACCCGTCACTCCGACACCTGCAGTTGTTGCTGCTTACCTAGGCGAGGCCTCGACCATGAGCTCGGCAGGCCGCACGGTGGGCACGCGCAGCTGCGTGACGCGCGTGTTGTACCCGTCACTCCGACACCTGCAGTTGTTGCTGCTTACCCAGGCGAGGCCTCGACCATGAGCTCGGCAGGCCGCACGGTGGGCACGCGCAGCTGCGTGACGCGCGTGTTGTACCCGTCACTCCGACACCTGCAGTTGTTGCTGCTTACCTAGGCGAGGCCTCGACCATGAGCTCGGCAGGCCGCACGGTGGGCACGCGCAGCTGCGTGACGCGCGTGTTGTACCCGTCACTCCGACACCTGCAGTTGTTGCTGCTTACCTAGGCGAGGCCTCGACCATGAGCTCGGCAGGCCGCACGGTGGGCACGCGCAGCTGCGTGACGCGCGTGTTGTACCCGTCACTCCGACACCTGCAGTTGTTGCTGCTTACCTAGGCGAGGCCTCGACCATGAGCTCGGCAGGCCGCACGGTGGGCGCGCAGCTGCGTGACGCGCGTGTTGTACCCGTCACTCCGACACCTGCAGTTGTTGCTGCTTACCTAGGCGAGGCCTCGACCATGAGCTCGGCAGGCCGCACGGTGGGCACGCGCAGCTGCGTGACGCGTGTTGTACCCGTCACTCCGACACCTGCAGTTGTTGCTGCTTACCTAGGCGAGGCCTCGACCATGAGCTCGGCAGGCCGCACGGTGGGCACGCGCAGCTGCGTGACGCGCGTGTTGTACCCGTCACTCCGACACCTGCAGTTGTTGCTGCTTACCTAGGCGAGGCCTCGACCATGAGCTCGGCAGGCCGCACGGTGGGCACGCGCAGCTGCGTGACGCGCGCCGGCTCCCGCGCCCGCCCGCCCTCCTCGCGCGTGTTGTACCCCGTCACGCGCTTGTCACGCTCGGACACCTGGAAATTATTGCACATTAGTACATAATAATACGTCCAAGGCTTTCATATAAGAAGACCAGCCAGCTGCGCAGGACATACTATAGTGCCCAAGCAATCGCGCAGACACAAGTGCACTCACTATTCCTTCACTCTCATAGCCCGACGGGACGGCAATCCGACAGGAGAGTATTAGCACAAGGCCGACAATGGACAGGTGAATCAATAACCAACTTCCAGACTACAGGCTACTTTGATACAGTTTATAAAACCCACAAAGCTACCACTAGACCTAGCTAGAACAGGATAAATAAGCATTATATTCTGTCGTCGTCGTCATCACAGCAGAAAGACGACCACTGCCAAACAAAAGCCTTCTTTGGGAATACTAGGGAGATTTGAACATAGTCACCGCGCTGAACATGCGTGTTGGTGAGTTTAGTTCCGATACAACAAATTGCTCCTACTAATATAATCTGTAACCGACAGGTAGGTTTGACAACTACTGAAAACTCTAATTCACATATTGCCTGGAATGGGCTGAAATACTAGATCCCCTAGATAAGAATATAAATGAAGTCTATGGAGTTTCCTACCGGTTGTTCACCATAAGACGTACCTCACAAAACCGGGCACCTACCTATTGACAATTCTTAAACTCCTGTAATAGATCTATATGTATGATTAAAACCATTAACTTTAATAGCTTACTAGCATACCAATTAGTTACTAACTGTTCTAAGCTAAATATGCACTACTAATGTTTTGGTACACAATGCATCCTATCCCCATTAGAACCGCCATATTGAATGACGTCATATAAAAGTCAATAACTACCTACGACCATCACAAATAGGCCAGGAAATCATATACGAAGGAATGTCAGTCTCCAATTACGAGCTTTTGCGAGCGAAGCAGCAAATTAATTGTATATTTTGAGCAAAAACAGGGTTGATAAAATTAACCTGGGTTAACTTGGGATTGGGAAGGCTTATATGTACATTATACAGCACTTAAAAATAGTTTAAAATAAAGGGATCTATTTATCTAAGACCAGATTTATAAGAATGTATTACCAAAAAACAGATTTTTGCCGCATAATTATAATAAATTGCAAGATTTGGGTAACAGAAATCAGTACAGGTACAGACACGTGTATAGCGTTAACTTTTGCATATGCTTCTGATTTCTACCTTCTAGAGTTAAAACAACACACCCACAACACTTTCACACTAGCGGATTTTCTGTCACTTTTTCCGAGCGGACCGTACTTCAACAAAACAATCGACAACTACCACACAACTGACACGATGAAGACGCGACATAAAACCCCGAGCGATAAATCCGCTAGTTTAAAAACCTTAAAAGCTCATCATCATCCTCCTGCCCTTATCCCAATTTTATTTGGGGTCGGCGCAGCATGTTTTCTCCTTCCATACTCTTCTATCTGCCGTCATCTCACAAGTAACATTCTTAGCATATCTACTTTCACACAATCCATCCGTTTCTTTGGTCTTCCTCTTCCACTATATCCGTCCACATTCATACTCATCTTCAAAACCTTAAAAGCTAATATAAAAAAAACCGGCCAAGTGCGAGTCGGACTCGTGCACGAAGGGTTCCGTAAATTACAGTTAAATCAACCTATCTCAAAAACTATAAGAGATACTTTGATCAAACCAAAAATCGTTGAAAGAGTTAATTAGCATGCATCACCTCTATTTTTTTAGAATTTTATACCCCGTAGTTATAAAATAGAGGGGGACATACTTTTTACGACTTTGAGAGCTGATATCTCAAAAACCGTTCACTTTAAGAAAAATGTTTTTTAGAAAACTTTATATCATTTTAAAAGACCTTTCCATTGATACCCCACACGGGTATGTACATCGAAAAAAAAAAATTCATCCCTCAGTTACATGTATGGGGGCCCCACCCCAATTCTTTTACTATTTAGTGTCATATTTTTTAGTGTCATACAACACATATTCCCATCAAATTTCATCACTGTAGTACTTATAGTTTCCGAGTAAATCGGCTGTGACAGACGGACAGACGGACAGACGGACAGACGGACAGACGGACAGACGGACATGACGAAACTATAAGGGTTCCGTTTTTGCCATTTTGGCTACGGAACCCTAAAAAGAAATAAAAAATCCATACATACAAGACTAACCTTCCACAATTTGATGGTCTTGTCGTTGGTAGAGAGGAGGAAGTGGGCCTGGTTCTTGCGCTTCAGCCACCGGATCTTGTTGATTTTCTCCTCGATTTCCAAAGACTTGAGGTAGTCGAATTCCGGCTCGTGTGATTGAAATGTGGAGTACACATTGTACTCCCCCTTTTTCGGCACGCATTGCTTTGATGCCGGGTCTCTCTGGAAGAAAAATGGGAATAATAAGTAACCTGACAGTTATAAGTGTTAGAAAGGGGTAAATCCTGAAATTCTCATACTTTCTATGTATGAGTCTGGGAGAAATATAAATAGGGTATTTTATGAAGCATGTATAGGAAATGATAGAGTAGACATTCATGACCTGTAATCAGAATAGGCTAGTAGATTTGCCTGTAGTTGTGAAACACAGGCCAAAAGCGAAAAAGAGACTTCCTTGCAACAATATTTTTTGTCTTTATTTATTCGTGTTTTAGCTGTCGACAATGAAGATTTTTGCAAACCTTACACAGGCATTTGGCTTATTTAGCCATAAAAGAAAGTGCTTGCGGCACTAATAACCGCATAGACAAGCACTGCCACAATCATCTGTCCAAGATGCTCTGTGGCCAATGATGATGATGACACAGGCATAGAAGATTGATATATCATAGGGTTTGTAGTGTTATATAAATGTTTCTTCCTACTCATATTTACCTTCCTGTTACCTACTCATGTGTACAAATTAATAAATCTATTCCATTATATTCCATGTATTTTTAATACACACCTGAAATATAACAACTCTGCCCCCTTTATCCCCGGTGGCGAGCAGTTCCCCGTCATGGTTGAACTCGACGCAGGAGATGAGGTCAGCCTCAGTCACATCGTCCTCCAAGGTGCCTTTCACCTGGCTGAAACACCATGTCGTCTCCCCACCATTGCCTGAAATGTACACCCACATATTTAGATATTTTTTTTTGAAAAGTTGAGGAGATTTTGCGCGTTTTTTGTGGGTTATTAATGCTCATATGTTTTTCATTTTATTTTGAGTAACATTGGGTTAATTTAAGCTGTTAGGCCCTACAAACTTATGGAGATAAAGAATGGAATTGTATGGGAAATAATACGCTATAAATATCCTTTAACTAAGTCAAGTTATTTGCAAATTCTTATGGCCTTACTACAAAAACTTTAAACCCTGTTTTACACTTGTCTAATAAAATTTTGGCTGCAAAATGAACCATATGTCAACGTCATAATTTGTCATTTTTTTAGACAAGGCATAAACTGACGTTAAAAAGTTTTTGTGGTAAGACGGTTATTCTATGAGGCGATTTTAATTATTGTCTTTTTGCTACCTGCTTTAACAAATCTTACCTAAGATTATTCAGGAAGCTTCGAACTTATAAAATGCGCAAAAATGGTCATTAATAAAATCAGCTTTTGATCAAGATTTAACACCGACAAACATTTATTTATGAGTATGTCCTTGTTTTTATGGTAATTCAAAGTTTGTACAAAATGAAGAGCTTTAAAAAAACTGTCAAAACTCGTTTGGGTTAGACATCATACGTAGTACAGATGTTAGTTGTTTTCATCAAATAAATATGGTCCAGTTGGCTCATGAGTCTGTGTTAGAGACAACTTAGACAATTTTTTTTTCTTTGTTTTCTTTCAACCTTTGATATTCATAACAATACTTAAATTAGGATTAAAATAGACATGGTTCTACAGAATATTTCGGTACTTGTTTGAATGTACCTTTTTGACGGGCACTCTAAAAGCTAACGTCCTAGAGAGGATTCGCTTACACGAGATCTTAGCAAAATCGTAATGTTATAGTTAGTATAAAAACGTCGAACATAATTAACAACCTGAAAAAACATCAATACAAAAAAATATATTCCTTACAGAACAATTTTGCCAAAAATCTCGTGGATCAGTCTCTCTGGCCACTTGAATAAATAAAGTTAGTAAAATACACTTAAATATTAAATACAGATATGTATTAGTAAACAAACGAGCACAAGAAATCGTAAATGCAATGTATTATACGAAAGAGAAATATCTCCAGATAGCGTTAAAAGTAATATCATTCCGTTTTAATTGTTACCAAAAGTTTTGTGTTAATTTCTCTAAGTATTAAAAAAATTAGAATGTCTAAGATTAACTACTTACGTAATTTTTAAGTTAATTAAATAATTAATATAAAACTGTTCTCTCAATGGTCTTTCTTACGCATACAATCTAGACTTATATTTTATCTAATCCGTTTTTTTTTCCTTAGGGTAAAATGTTCCTTTTACTACCAACAAGTATGAGTTCAAACAATGATTACCATATTGGAATCAATTGAACTGTTAAATGAAATTGTAGAGGCGCCAATTACGAACGTATATTCGGCACTCAAACGATAGAAAATTGGCCCACTTATAAAAAACGTACGTACAGTCACAAGTCGTGTTCCAATGCACCCGACACGAGTGATGTCTCCAATTGGCGAAATTATCCTGAATCCTAATACGATGATTGGAATACCACGGTACTTCCTTCTTCTTCAACATCTCTACACTAACTTACTATAGGCAACAACATTAAAAAACGCATTTTACTAATTAATTTTATAATTTAAACAGTACAGTTCTGTAACATGTCCTGATGCTAAATGATGGAAAGCTCTGGATTCAGGAACCAGTTCTTTGGAACGGTAATACTATACTCGTGAATGGGAACAGGGCTTGGTAACATTACACCTTTCTTTTGAGTGTTTGCAGGGTGGCTTTAGACAATGGACCCACGATGCTTGACGCGTAA
This sequence comes from Helicoverpa armigera, assembly GCF_030705265.1. Classification (NCBI taxonomy): domain Eukaryota; kingdom Metazoa; phylum Arthropoda; class Insecta; order Lepidoptera; family Noctuidae; genus Helicoverpa; species Helicoverpa armigera. Next base: position 7,802,413 of record NC_087140.1, on the reverse strand, counting down.
CAATTGGAGGAAGCACCTTGTACATGTGTATACGTAATAGAAAGATATAAATAGCGATGCAATGATAATTAGTGCTGGCAGTTGCGTGCAAACCGTGATGTTAGTTCTTATATTGAAATACTTAGAAACTGTCCATTCTTTTTTATAATTACCAGCTCTAGAAAGATATTTGTAATTTTCCGTTTGAATTATAACGTTACAGCTGCCATATTTACTCCCAAAGAAGTCCAAGTCTTACAATATAATACACAAAACATTTAAATGCCTTTTGTGCATGTATTGTCATACAAAAGGGTGACTAAATAAACAAGTCACGCATAAAATTCGACGTCAGACGACTGACGAGTATTGTGACGCAAATCGTTCCGTAATGATCGGCTAGACTGTCTGGATTTTTATAGACACACTAAATAATGGAAGTTAAGTTTATTAGCCTTATTTTGGGGTTGACACGAAATTCGTTACTATGCTAGGTTTATAAGTATGCTTAGTGTTCAAAGTATAGGACTAAAGGGACAGAATAAAGGTCATTCTGTACTAAAAATAGGTTACTTGTTAATCTAAAATTAAGATTTGATACCTGCCTAAAATTATTATTCAACGAGGGACGAGACTAAGCAAATAATAATAAAGTCTAAAAATATTGTACGACATTTTTGTTTTTTAAACAAAATTATAATGACAGGGTACTGACTTGACTTTGATTGGATATATTCAAATTATTACAACAAGTAAAACCATACATTTTGAGACGAGCAAGCCATACAAAAATTCCAATTATTCACCCAAGATTCTAGAAAGCCATACTTTATATCAATCTCCTTTGAAATCAAGATACGTTCAGGTCATCACAGTTCAAGGTCATTTGAGTGGCATACATACTTATCGCAGTGTAAACAGAGTCGGGTTGTTTACTTATAGATAAGAAAACGCGCGTCAATCTTCCTTCTCATAGCCTTCGGGAGGCAGGTGACCAGAATATTGATATTGAGGAAATAACGCAAATTATGTTAGAAAATATTTTTATAGGAGCAACATTGTTAGACAAGATGTTTATTTTGCGATTTTGAAATGGTCCTTAAAAATATATTGTAGGTATATGTGACAAAAAACCGGACTTCAAAAATGTTGAACAATTGCAGTTTTGGGGATGGTCCTTTGGAAAAACTGGTTGCTTCTAGGACCCTTAACTTTGACTGTTCCACTATTTCCTTTTTTTAAGGGAAGGTTATAAATAGGTACTTTTTCTGTTTGAATATTGGTAATAGTGATAAAAATATTGGTGCAAAATGTTAAAATATTTCGTCGTCAAAAACTACTAACAAAAATGCATATTAGACACTGAACGGAACTAATTAATTTTCTAGTCCACAGTTCAGTTATTGCGTATTTCTTTGTAACGAATTTCCTCGAAGTAACGCCTGAACCTATTATGTTAACTTATCTTGTTGTCAATAGATAAAATTCTATTTGTGATAGAATATGTTGTGATATTCATTGTTCAATGAATCTTCTATAGAAATGTTTTTAGGCATCCTTTCAATAGTAAGATAATAGATATTGTTGTGCAGGTAAAATATCCAATACACTGACTTACTACCATACTGCCAACTTACGAGTTTTTTTTTACATTTAAAAAGTCCTGTTGTAATGATATTCAGCCTATTTTGAGCAAAGTTCAAGCTATGGTCTATCTAACTAAAATGATTAATATTTTTTTGTTGAATAATTTGTTGAAACCAACCTCTCGAGTATGAGGGCGGGGGTTCGAATCCAGGTCAGGCAAGTACCAATGCAACTTTTCTAAGTTTGTATGTACTTTCTAAGTATATCTTAGACACCAATGGCTGATAAAAAGGTGAAGGAAAACATCTTGAGGAAACCTGGACTATATAGTCTGAAATCACCAACCCGCATTGAGCAAGCGTGGTGATTAATGCTCAATCCTTCTCCGTGTGAGAGGAGGCCTGTGCCCAGCAGTGGGACGATAAATAGGCTGTAACTAACTAACTAATTTGTTGACTAATACCTATAAACAAGAATCAATTCAGATAAAGGTGAGGTAATAAGGTGATAAGTACTGGTTACACCTGGTTCTTACTGATGGTAGGTAGGTAGTTCTTTGATTTTTATTCTATTAGGCATATGTCAGACAAACACAAACAAGTATAGGAACTGGGTATCACAAGTACTCATTCCATTTTTTTGTTATTTTTTACAGACTTCCCAAGAGGAGATTCTCAATTCTTCATGATCTTTTGTGCTTATTATTCTGCCAATTTCTAAAGGCTTTTCTTTAAACAAATCTAATGCTATATAGTGTGACTCCTAGCCTACAACTTCTGATAATATAAGATGTCAAACAAGGCCAGTCTTACTTAAAATTCTTTAGCAGTACCATTCAGGCTAAACTTGGTGTACTGCCAAATTAGCAAAGTATTAGTGCAATAGTTTATTTTCCTGGTCTCTTATAGTGTCTAATGATTCTTAGTGAAGTATTAATTGGTGATAGATTAATTTTCTTGAACTTGTTTAAAATGTAGGTGCAATTTCAAACTAAATAATACCAACTTCATATTTAGGGATAATCATTGGTTTTGTATCAATATTGCTTTCATTAAAGTTCTCAAAAAGGCTTCAGTATTGGCCCTATTTATTATATATTATATCTGGCCTTCCAAAAATCCGGGACTTTTTAGTCCCAAGTTTTTTTTATTTGATGCTGAAACCTAAACAACTGATAGTGCCATATAGAACCAAACCGGATAATATTTACTGTATGTAAAATTCTAAACACTGATACCTGAATTTTAATTTCATAGATAACAACATGCACAAGTTATTATCACTATCATAATGAATTGTAATAATTTATTTATTGTCATCATGTGTCATGTTTTCACAATTCACAAACATTGCGAATATTTAACCGACTTCTCAAAAAAGAGGAGGTTTTCAATACAGGTGCATTTTTATAGGAAATTCATTATAATGGTAAAGGCATCAAGTCACTGAGTACCCATTAAAAAAGAATACTACCTGACAACATACTTAAAACAACAAATTAAAAAACATATTACTCTTTTTACACCCAAATAAACTATGTAATTTAAATGACATTTCAATGAAGATAATAATAGCCCACTTATTTTCATAGATTGCTAGCACATGCATAGTTCTGCCGTGATTATTATATGATTCACCAATATTTTAAATTACTATGATTCACCAATCATATGCTACACCTCTGCAAGTGAGGAATATTTTTACACTATTAAACAAACATTGTTTACCATTCCACCATTTTAACTAACTTCCCAAAAAGAGTAGGTTATCAATTCGGTTGTTTATATTTTTTTGCAAGTTACTATTCATGGAAGATTACTATAAAAGATATACAAGCCAGTGTTGCTAAGGATTACTTAATAATTATTTAGCAAAATCTTGTAAACTGTGTCTACCAATTTTACTGAAAACATGGACATTTAATGCAGATGTCCAATAAAACTATGGGGAAACTCTACTTACATAAAATATTACACATATGCTAACACAATAAACATTGCATGTCAGTCTGCACATTTTTATTCCTATACCACCATAATTAGTTGCAAAAACTCTTCCAACCAGCAACATTTACAGGTATTTAAACCTTTTCTTTATGCAAACGAGTTTGATCATCACAAATGGCCTCAATCAGTCCCGTTTAATGGCGATCACAGGTCTTAATTGATTCCAGTCACATAAACACAAGCATTAATTACCTCAGTAAACTATGGAACCTTCATATAATTCCTTATTAACCAGACAGTCCTTAATTGAAAGTAATTAAATCTGTGACATATTATGTAGCTGTTGCTTGCGTTGTTATTTTATTACACAATTGTTTTTCAGATAGGATAGACAGAAGTGCTCATCCTTCACTCTTTTTAACCAACTTCTAAAAAAGATGGTAATAGAGGCCATCAAATGTGTGCAAACCCAGAACATCATCTGCCTAGCCTTTTCCAAACTATGCTGGGGTTGTCTTCCAGTCTTGCTGGATGCAGCTGAGAACCAGTGTTTTATTTATAGCAATAGTAATTTTCATGTCCAAGGATATACCTAGTTTTTTTTATTTTTATTATATAAATACATGTATCTGCTGTTGAGTTACCAAATTGTATCTTATAAACCAAGTATAATAAAACAGCGATTTTCATTACCTACTAATAATTTTCAGCTATCAATTTTCCTTGTCTGTGACATAGTAACGTTTAAGGAAACTGATACAATATTGTTTAGAGGTGTGTTTTATAATACAGTGACCTCTCCATAATACTAAATATGCAGTTAGAGTCAAATACAGCATTCCTTTGTTATATTTTTGTTTTGAAAGCTTATCTCTATGGCTACCTTGTAAGTATAGTTGTGTTTATTAAGCATTTAAGTAATTTCTTACTGGATTTATTTCACAAACTCCCAGGGGCATTTCTTCTTATACCAAGATAAAATATAGCCAGAGACAACTGAGGACAGTGTCAGATTTGAAAAATAAGTCACAGTTGGGTTGGCACTGTTTTTTTTTTCAAATCAGTTCAGTACTTTCGAAGCATTTAAAAATTATAAGTATGCATTTTTAATATTAAGGAATATTCATTCTTCCACAATTTTTTCCTTCATTTGTGTTGTTGGTTTATAAGGTAATGTTCTATTTCTATTGCACTATGACCAAGGGTTTGACTAATCTTTACCCGGGAAAGGGATTTTCCTCATTATTGGAAAGAGAAGAATATGATGTTCACTGATGGTTTTTTTTAATAACTATAGTTTTATACTAAGTAAAAATTAGCAAATGTCATAATAATGGATAGCTAAACATCTGTCTATTATGTTCAACTATAGGTAAGTAACTTCTCTAAACAGAAATTAGAAACTTCATAATTGACCTCCTTAGAGCATGCAGTTCTGGGAATAATTCCATTGCCTTTGTTACCAACTTTAGATATCAACAAGTATTAATAGTCTGTGGTGTTTATGAGCCATAAAACTGATGCCAGTCTGACCTAAATCAATGTTATAGCTTAAAAGAGAAATTTTCATGATATAATCTATAGATTTCTTTCTCTTAGTACAAAATTATCGTTAGATCATAATTATTAGCTTTGTTCTGGACTCAAGATATTGAGGTTATCAAAACTGACAATGACTGCACAAAAATCTATATAAATTGTAGGTTATTTTCATATTTTGTTTGCTCTCATATGTTTGCATATAAATGTTATTGCAAATTATTGCTGCACAAGAGCAATTTGACCTTTAAGTTGTTTATTCCAATTGGAAACGTTAATGCTTGCGTCTCTTTCTGACACAGCTGTTCAAAACTGTCTGAGTAGGACATCTCACTTTTAACTAATTTAAATAATGTCCCCAGGATAATCCGGTATTTAGAGGGTAGATTATTACGAAATAACGTTATTTCATACCCGATGGAGATCATAGATTAACAAATTGATTAGAAAAAAACACTTTGGCGAAAAGATGTAAGAGTGTAGGCTTCCAAAAATTTGCAATATACGTAAGTGACAAAAAAACGCTTACCTGAATTTAACTTCATTATTATACCGAAATGTCTTGATAAAGATTGATATCTTGGCAGTCGGCGACGACTCTAGTTACTTGTTTCAACGAAAGTACGCTAGGTTTACGCTAAATACACAAGCGCAAAGAATTACAATCATATGTTCCCGCAAACATTCCGAGCCGCCCGCATTTTTATGTAACAGTGACGTTTTTTATCAGAAAACAGACGCCGAAAGACCGTTGCGAGAACTTCCCCAAATCTACATCTCTAGCAATAGTGAATTCAGAGAGCAAAAGGTTAAAACTATCGGCGTAAGTAATGATAACCAAACATTATACCAAACAAGCTATCGTCACAAGATGTAAACACTAAATACTAAAAACCAAACTAATGACAATAACATTGCATTTACCGTCGGAGTTCGAACGATAAAACATCTTCGACTTATTGCGATTCCCAAATCCGATTTCGCCCTTGACTAGCGGGCGCAAAAAGTCACCACTTACCGGCCATGACAAAGCCCAGCACAAAAACTTTAAGAAGTTCGATAGTTTTAGTACACAATCACTTGAGTGTTTTGCTAAAACATCACACAGATTTGCCGATTAAAACGGATTAGAATCATTTCAACATTACATCGGTAAAAAGTAATGGCGCTGAGAAATACATACAAATAATTACTGCAGAATTTAGTGTTGCCATACTGACATTCACAAAATCTACTAACCAACCGCTAACAGAGAATAAACAAGTCATGGTAACAGCAGTCATATCCTTTTATACGTTTTTATTTTAGTATTTAACACGTTCGCGTAAGCAACGTCTTACAACGTCGTATTGATATAAGTATGAAAAGGCCCAACGTCGTACGACGGCCTCTAGATTGTCATATTTATTTTGACGGACCATGTCAGACCTATGTGGTGGCGACAACGTTTATAGACGTCGGACGTGAAATAACGTTGCGCCACATAACACAGATTATAAGACTACGTATAACGGCGGGACGTCTTAAGACTTGGTTTAATTTTGTGTGCGAAAAAGGTGCGCCACAGTACCAACATTTAAAAATGAGATTGCTCACGCGAACGTGTTAAAGGTAATTTTGAATTTATACAGACCGTTATTTGAAGCTACATTTATCTTTACTAAAACGACCACCATAAATTATTTGCTTTGAAAAACTAAATTAAAAAGACTGATCATACAAAAACACAAAAAAATTCAGGGTTACGCACTTTTATTGATAGAAACAAATTATTTACGCTAATTCAACGATTTTTCAAAACTTATTTTATTTTAGTAAAAAATAATTCATTAAGTACGCAATTTATGTACGGTAGACTGCACATCAGTGGTAACTGTCATGCACCTTAACTCAATAGTAATAAGTACGATTTTCTTATAAAACTGTTACCACTGACCTGAAGTTGACTGTACCTGTTCTATTTTTATACAAAATACTTTTCTTTCATTTTGTATTAAATGCCACTATAATATTAACACCAAGTTTCAATTATTTGAAATATGGAGTAACAATCGGATAAATATAATCAAATTTTGACTGAGAAGAAATTATGAATACAGAATTCTTTGCAAAGTCAAAGTCAAAGTCAATTTGCATTGGAACTAATTTGAAACACGAACAAAAAAACAATTCAGTTCTAATAAAACATGACTTTATTGTTGAATACTTTATTCATAAAAGATAATTAAATTGCTATCTGCTTTTGCTTTAAAATCAATAACTAATTTGATGGTAGAATTATGTCGTAGTAGCAACACTGCGCCTCTAAATGTCAACATGGACGTTATGCGAAAAAAACAGTCATGAAAAAGCGCGCATTTCATTCGTCATCTGTGCTGCCATCTAGTAGCGACGGTGGAAACGATATCCTGTTTCACCGACGTACGAATCATACGAATGTTGTGATTGGTACAGATTCGCACAACAAAATATTTCAAGGAGAAAAATCATGTTGTAATTTAAACATCTTTCTTGTTTACCGTAGCACAATATTAGTATTCAGTTATCACAGTCATATTTTTTATCAGCATGCTCTAATAAAGATACAAACATTTTATTGGTTTATATAGGCGTTTCCGTTTTCCGGTGATCCATTTTAAAATCTTGAACTTGAAATAACGTTTATCGTCAAGCGGGAATGTCAATGTCATTTTTTTCGAAACATTTTGTGCGAAGTCTACAGGAATACTAATATTGTTATAGAAATATTATAGAAAATACTACAAAATGAGTGTGGACGTGAAAATGTTTGACTCGGTAAGAATATTATCGAAATAAGCGTATATATTGCCGTAGGCAGGATTTCCGCTCCTACAAAGCGAATACAGTAATTTACTTTTCTCCGTAGATAGCAAAAAAGTAGGTAATTAGTTCGGATTATCGTAAAAAGCTTTTAGACAGAGGGTCGTTTCAAGGTTTTTCCTCTATAAACCTTATAAAAACCAAACACCCATAGCTTAATTTATTTTGCGGACTTCATTAGCTTCTCTAATGACTTTAGATTTAAATTTTGACTGCAACTGCAGTCACAAAAAGTTTGTATGCTTAAAGTTTTACGAACTACCACAGCCGGCTGCAAAAATGTGCACCTTTCCTTTGTCTGACGACCATTTGCTAAACGGAGTCGGGCAGGTGCATTAACGAACACACTGCGAGAGCTCCGACTATCATACTTTGGACTGCGGTGGAAAATTGAACTAACTTATATAGAACAATCTTTGCCTGGTACTTAAGCAAGTGGCGCCACATCTGGGTGTCAGGCTAAGGTGGTGGATAGCTACCGGATAAGGGCACCTTTTTCCTACAAAGCCATTGTAATTATGCGTCTTTTAACCGCATCTTCAATTAAATTGTCAAGTCAAAGTCTCTTAATTATTTAGTTTTTACACCAGCTTCCATGGGAAAAGGAGCTAACATTATATGTGATTCGCAGAAGTTCTTTTTAATTGCTATTTTCTCACATGCAATTAGTGGGCTGTTGTTTCTAGAAAGATATACGGCTCGGTGTTATTTTTCTAACGAGCTACGCTTCACTGAAGTCTATTGTGTAAACAAGCAATTTAGAGCTGGATAAACCTAGGTCATTATAGACTTCCTTAATCCTACTAACCAGTTTTATAAAGCTGAAGAGTTTGTTTGTTTATGTTGGCTTAAATGCGCTATTGTTAGAAATTTCTAGTCATATCTGAACAATTGATTCAGTATTATTTATATAGCCCATTTATCGAGGCCATAGGTTACGTTCCGAAAATAAATGTTTACGTTTATTTCTGGGCCTCAATATTTTAGGTGGTACCTACCAGAGTAACCAGAGTAAATACCTGAGTAGTTACCAGAGTAAATAGCGTCTAAAATATTTTTCAAATTGGCTCTATGGTTAAGAAAGAGTGCATTTAAGTAAGACACAAACTCTTCAGATTTACTAGTGAGCCAACGAGCCATCTGGCTATTCCACCAATAAAACAATATGACTACTTACCATTTTTGTTTCCATGGTCAAATATGATGCTGAGCTTCTGTAAACTGTTCTGTCTGGCTTCGGCGAACAGTCGCCTCTTGTTCTTGGGCGATGGTTGGGTTGCTAATGGTGAAACTACCATCGTGGTGGTCGCCATCATGTCATATCAGCATGACACCGGTATTCTGAGAACAAATGGGTGTGACTATAAGTTCTGTTTGTTAGAGAATGGAAAAATGCGTTGATGTTTCTGCAATTGCTTTTTAACCCCTGATGCAAAATAGGGTTGCCAAGTATAGGTTTGACGCCAGACCGTAGCATAATTCTAAAACATATCAATCAATTTCAAAGCAGTTGAATGCTGTTTTATGTAGTTTTACCGAATATCAGTTATATGTAGGTTTTACCTATCTGTGGTGTTTTTTCTTGTTAAGCCCTAATATATCTAAATTATTTGTATTCTCCCGAGGATTAGTAGACCTAACACAATCATATCTTCAGTTCTCAATTAAACATTGACGTTTGTCCTTTACCGTTTCTATTTCTGTCCCCATTGATTTGACTCTAATTACACGATTGAGTTCAATGCGTAAGACAATGATTAAATTGACTGCTTCATCAAATGACCTTCCGAAACGCAACTTAATCATTTCAGTACTGAGTTGATGAAAGCAAGATTGAACTGGATAATATTACATGTATGCAGTTTTGAGCTGGAATTTTTAGGACGGAATCTGATCATATGGAGTTGAATGTACTGTTTGAAGGACTGACTGAAAGGCCTATCGTTCCTCATGTTTTTGAATCTTGGAGTTATTACTAGAACTTCTAATTAAAGTGACCAACATGACGAAAGGCAATTAATGTGACCTCAGCATAATCCATGTCCTATGTAATTTCCGCGAGTTCATGCTGATTGTGCATGAAATAAGTTGGAAAATTTTCAGCATAACCAAACATACAAATGGCAGAATGAAACATTTATACTTTATGCAAACGATTATCCATGTGCGATAATGAGCACACCAAACAGTGGTACACAGGAATAATATTTTGCTACAGTTTAATAAAACTGCAAATACTTATACGTGAGTGGTACATTAACAACGGTTATAATATGTTTGTGTTTCCTCTTATGAAAGTCGAACACTATGAAATATGTTGTGCGAAAAATTCGCAAATGGATAAGTGGAGTATTCGGGGTAGGGATGCCATTAATGTTGGGTTCAATGTCATATTTATTGCCTCAACGTGTTCTTATGTCGACTCTAATGTATTAAAAAAATATAGTAGAGATGTATTAGGTATGGAAGACAAATTCGTGTGAAAATGACGACCTCAAAGATAACGATAATAATGCTACTAGATTTGAGAACAATGCGTTTTGAAGATTCCCCGCAACTCCGTAAATATGAAGATAATTTCGTCACGATTCTGGGCATACAGGTGAAAAGTGAGTGGTACGGGATTCTTCTAGGTGCTAAGACATTGATACAGGAATGAACGTTGAGTCTTACGAGAGAAACACCATGGAAAGACATTAGAGAAGATGAACAGATGTTGTCACGTTGTCAATTTACAGATTCTGGCACCAGAGCTCAGAAGAAATTTACAGTTATAAATGTATGAATGTCCGCATCTAAGAACACCATTGCACGTGTAGGCTACTATATTTATTAATTTTGCAATATCGACAAGATTTACCAAGACAGCTAATAGAGATAAATCTTAAGTTTAATTATTGTTTTGGCCTTGAAGTCGTATTGGTTCAAAATTCCAATGTATATGGGAGATTCACATACAGATGCCATCAGATATTGATTGATACCTTTTCTTAGCTACTCTATTGCAGTTTATTCTAAGGATGCATTACCGATGTCACTTCACTTCAGTAGGTAATCGCTTCTGTGTGCACCTACGTAAGCAAATATGACTTACAGGTAGAGATCACAGTACGTTGTTATTTACTACAAACATAGCAAATAAGACACGCAACACGGAAATAAACGTAACTCGATCAGCTGACATTTATTCATCAGTAAATTGTATATTTACGTCCACAGCTGTATTAGTTAGATGATTTCCCTCGGGAATTGTAAACGGCGGATTATGTTATTGTCTTGCACGCAACTAACAAGCGGTTTGTGGCGCTTGAATTGATATTAGCAGACATAACGTTTTAGTATTTGTCGTTTTAAGTGGCTAGAAACTATTGGAAGATGTAATCTTATGATGAAGTGGATTTATATGTCCACACTCACACATAAAAGCGCTCTGGGTTTTGCCCCAGAGGAAGAAAGAAGTGTATCTAAAATATCGTAACCCCAATTTCCCGATACGTCAGCAATGTGATGGGTTACGACTGCTATCCATTTTTTCTGACCATTCATTATGAAATTGGACACATATCGATCGCAAGCTTTTGCAAATAGAATCCACTATTGCAATCCTATTAATACGCCAAGCTGATGTTACTGAAACTAGATCCGATCCAAAAGGTCGGTAAACAGACCTACGAAATTAGTCCAAAATGAAGAATGTATTAAAGGATTAATTTTGAATGATACAAAATGATCATCAAGATTAAGAGGTTGACACTTTAAACAAGCTAACCAGAACAAGGTTGTTTAGCAGACAGTGATTATTATCAAACGAAAGCACACAACGGATTGTTGGCCCAAATTCAAGGAAAGTACGCTTTTGTATTAATAAAGTGACTAATTCTCACGTTTGTATGGCTTCAGAGAAGAGTTAATTGGAGAATTTTGTACGGTTGCAGTGTGTCATCTTGTCGCAGACGTAAATAAGGTTAAGTGCAGTGATTGTCGCTTCTGACGGTGAAGTAGTCACAGATTCTATGGATTGATTGCTGGATTTCACACCTACGTCACCATATGTGTTGATTTTCAGTGAACTGTTGAGTTTGATTTGTATGAGAATAAAAGGGTGCTATAGAATCCTATAGGTTTCCTATTAACCCTTAAAATTACATATTTACTTGCATACCTGAACGACTATTCAGTGTAGGTAGTAAAATAATTAAAGTTATATTAAAACTTGTTTACTACTTAAAAATATGAAGGAAGCAAAAAACTGCATGAACTATGTATTTGAAACTGGAGGGAAACTTCGAGAAGATCAAAGAAGTAAGTAAACACACGAGTGCTAATTTTTTAGATGCTTTAATTAATTATTTTGTCATAAACGCCTATACATAGTATTTTTATATAAAGTTTGACGTCAATATAACCGGTCTAGGATTGATGTGGATTTCAATAACAAATAAAATGGCGTAATATTCTCTAAGATATGCGTTGTTAACAGTTACTTCATCGTACGGTGAATTAAAATAGCTTATGAATTGGCTATTTGATAAGAATTTGAATGTCCAAAGCTTATTTCAATGCTTCTTGTAGGCTACAAAAAAGTCATCAGATTATCATCCTTCCACGGTGCAAAGTCGGTCTTCCCCAATAAGCGCCAACCATCTTACAAAACCTGTTACCGCCTTTTTATTGTCCCACTGCTGGGCACAGGCCTCCTCTCACACAGAGAAGGATCTTAAAAAAATGATTTTTCATTCTTCTTTTCATTTCCTCTACTTTTCTGCAATTTTACATACGTTTTTCCCGATTCAGCATATTTCCAGAATTTTTCTGCAATCTTTGCAGTGTCGTTGACTCGTGCGCAGTTATTTTGGGCGAAACGAACTCGGCGCTTTGCTCTGAATTAAACCTTGAATGAAATGTCATTAAGCTTGATAAATGTCGAGACTGCGTATGAAATACTTTTGTCACTTTGTTCCAATCGCAGAATTTCGTTCAAATTATATCAGGAAAATTCTTCATTCATGATTTTCAAGAAGCATTCTTCCTGAAAAAGTGAACCTGCTTCTCTAAATATCTCCTGATAAAAGTATATACTAAGGTAATATATACCAGCAGAACTCGAGACAGACCCAGACCGAGAAACAATTACTTTCGCATATTGACAAAGATGCATAATTACATTCGTACATACGAGCACTAAGAGACTCGTGTAAGAAATACAGCACGAGGCGCGCAAAGCACGTGGCAATCAAAAATTATGGTTTCACGTGACCGACATCTTATGACGCAGGCTCAGACAGAACCGTTTTGAAGCCAAGCCGATCCAGATTAACCTACATCCTTGTCCCCAAATATTATTTCATGTTCCAATGATCGATTTTGTTTACCTGTAACTAATCTACATTTTATGGACGTGATAAATTATATTGTAAGGGTTAGGCCAGCTTATCCCAATGTCAAATTGGAGTTTGGAAAGCTCATTGGGTAGTTGATATCGGTGACAGTTTTATCGTGATAGCAAAATCATATTTATGATAAAACATGGTTATCATAATTTTTGGGTGGGTCACAGTAAAAGCTTATCATACGAAAATCGATCTAACTAAGCTACTGAAAAGGGAGAAAAATATAGATGAAAAGCTGGGACTTTTACCATGAAGGTTCCTTTTCATCTGTTAGGCCAAGGCTTTAAACACCATCAGTCCTGGACACAATAGAAAAACTATTACTTGTCGGACACATGGCGTTCAACGTATTAAGAAGCCTAAAAACCTCTCCTTTATTAAACTTCGATTAAACGATGTAAATATCGAAAGGGTAAAGCCCTCACACGAGCATTTTCGCTACATTAATCCCAGGTTTGTCTTCACCACAAGTGGTTGTTAGCACAGCATTTAGAGAGACGAATAATTCAACAATGTCATCCACGTAAGGACTATAATAATTACCTCAGTCCAATGATCGAACCAGTGGTTAGGGTTGACTGATATTCCATAATTCATCAACTTTATTACAATACAGCTGTGTCTTCTAATGGACGAATAAAAGAAATTAATAAAGTAAAGGTACCTACACGTACATTTTGATTACTTAGAGAATTTATTCATGCTGACTGGGTCCATTGGTCTTTTTAGATTTATTTTCGCGCTGCGGCAATTTCTAGGGAATATAATTAGATTTAGATGAGATTTTTATGATCTATTGGAGGAGGAATGAAGGACTTATAACAAGCATGATCTGACTGTAAATGTAGACAGAGTATGACAAGAGTAAATACCTAGAGGAAAACCAATAAAAGAATAAATATTTGGGATCCTTTAAACAGTGCAGAAATAGAATGCAATAGTAAAGATAATTTGAATGATGACATACGAGTATGGGAGACCATTATATAGGACTTCCATGAATCTCACTATCTCCCGATGTTTAGCCAGTAAATAATTTTATAGCATATTTTCCAACCTGCAAACCCTAACATTTGAATTGCACATTGACCTGAATGCTTCATTTATGGATGTAATGACATACAATTTAATGTATGTAATAACAAGTCGGTACCATTGTTTTTGTAACAATGAATACCCCACGTTTCATATTTCGTTTTAACTTTTTTTTCATATGAAGTTTGATGAATTTGTAATTTGCATTGAATTTTAATGCGACGTCTTCTAAACTGTACTTTTTGACTCCTTTTCATTCTACGTTGATAATTTATTCTGGTCTTCTTCGCTTTTGTATAGTAATATCCAATGTTATACCTAAGTCTTTAACTCATACCTCAACATATTTATTCGGAAAATGGGCGTGGCACTCCCTGTGGCTTATGACAGCGGTTCTACTTCATATCAGATTCGTGCCGGGAATAATCAAATATGATACGACTTGTGTTCAGAATAATAGAACAATAGGTACATTAAAAAAATATATGTTCTTAAAGGACGTCACATCATCTGCCTAGCCTTTTCCTAAATTATGTTTGGGTCGGCTTCCAGTCTAACATGATGCAGCTGAGAACTTGTTGAACAGTGTTTTAAAGGACACCTATTACTTGTAAAAATAACGTCTTTTGTTCTTCATGTTCATCATCTGCCTAGTCTTTTCCAAACTATGTTGGGGTCGGCTTCTAGTCGAACCCAGTGCAGTGTTTTACAAGGAGTGACTGCCTATCTGACTTCCTCAACCCAGTTACCTGGGCAACCCATTGCTTCTAGGTAAGAGTGGTTGTCAGACTTGCTGGCTTCTGACTACCCATAATGACTGTTCTAATGTTGTCCAATAAAAATATCTTGTTAGCTCAATTTACCCCCATATGTTCATACACAATGTTTTATAGCCACTAATTATTATTTCTCTGGTAAAGTAATAAGCTGTAGAGAATTGAAACCAATTCGAACCGATTTGATGCGATTCACTGCAGATGTATTGAATAATGAATTGCTTGTTAATACTATTGTAACGTGTTTTCGCGAAACAATATACTTACCTACTGATTACTTATAGTTTAATTATAATCAGGTACCTATTTAAGAACCTAAGTCTAGACCCCTAAGAAATACCGCTATAAAGATAGATAGTTTAATAAATGTTGCACGAAGGGGATTTAGGTAACCGAATATTATCTAGGACCGACAGACCAAGATAATTTTGATCTCTGGAGTTTTGGTCCCTACAGAAGCAAATATTTCTCTCAACCATACCATCTATTGGAGTATTAACAAGATTTGCTTTTTTACTTTATTTTTATTTTTTATCACTTGTTTCAGGAGTCCAAAGACCAACTTACTAGAGAGAGAGGATTGTGTCTAGAAAGTACGTTTTATTTATTTTTTGTTTCATTTGTAGGTCATCTTGCACTTACTTAGTTAGCATTGACATTGAAATATTGGTAGACGTAATGTAGTCAGGTCATCAGAAGGTATGCATTTACCATTTATTTTTTCTCCATCTTAAACAGATGAAGATCATTCCTTCATATAGAAAGATTTAAATTAGATACACATAGAAAGGTGTATCAATCTACTGCATGAGTTTGCAAGATTTAAAATCCATAAATATCTAACTTCTATTAATAGTCAGAAAATACCTAGCTCTGTTTTTTTACAAGTTTTCATAAACAAACACTAGAGAAGAAAAATATCAATCAGTCATCGGACAAAGCAAAAACATTCGTCATTTGACCTTGGAACTAACATTTTCGTTGTGACACTCATAACATCCATTGTATGCACCCAAAAATAATATGTACCATAAATGAAGTATACTGACGTTTGAAGACATGAAGGTTAGAAGGCTTTCACCCCATATTGTCCTAATCCTGACCTTGAAAGACAATGTAAGCTCGGCCAAACCCTTCTTGACTATTAAATATACACCAATCAACGGGGTAATTATTCGTCAGACCATTTCTAATGAATTTATAATGGCTAAGTCTTCTGTAAGAAAATTAATTGAGTGGTGCTAAATTTTCCAAGAAGTTCTTGTTTGAATGGAACTAAAACGATTCAGTGTCAAAAATGGCATAACAAAAGAGGAACTTGAAAAGCCTTTCTTAGCTTATGTGATTTAGCTTGGTAATAGAAAAATTGTACTTATCAAAAAACTTCAATAACACATCAGTTGGTGTGTAAAAAAATAATATTTGAAAGAAAACTTAGGTATTATATTATATACTATATTAATGTTATAATAGGTATTTATGTATGATATTTTATATGGGCCTTAGATGCTTGATACAAATAAATAAAAAAGAAAATTACTAGTATTTATTAAAGCAAAAATCTAAGCTCGAAATCCCGAGAGGGTTTGGCTATACTTTTCACAATCAGTTGAAGTCAGCCATTCGGCAACTTCTACTCGGTAATATCGTAGTGCGGTACCCGGAATCAACCAAGAAGAAATTACGGAAAAAAGCTGCGGACTGAAAAAACTACTAGAAATGTAGCTACATAATAGATACCTGCTAGAAGAAAATATTTTGATTTCCAACCACAGCTATTTAGAATAACAAATGTCTTATATAAACATGATATGGTATTTGTGCACAAAAATAAAGATAGTTAAAGTATAACGAGAAATCCCAGAATTAGAATCATGGCAAAAGACTGACGAAAGAACATACTTAGTAATTATCATCATGAATTTAAATGTAGGTAGGCATTGTCTAGACTGTCTATATAATTTCAATATAGCCAAATTAATAACATTTTATATGCTTTGAAATTCCTATATAAGAAAAAAATGTCGTTATAGTTACAATTTTACGCGACCTTTTGTAATAATCATCTATTATGTTCTCAGTTACATAACTAACGCTCTGACGTTATGCGGTTAGAACCAGCAAAAAGTATTAATTACTTTATGTATTATATCCTTGCATAATCTCTGCGAAGACGCAGTTATTAAATAAGAAAATCCTTGGCCTTGTGTTACGCATTTAAATTGACATTTGTGAAGAAAAAGGCCAACAATTGTTATAAAAATATCTAAATATGCATCATAATCTTTTGCAGGTATTTATTTTCAGGAGATTCAGAAAGCATTTAAATTGTCCAAAAGGCTCTTTAAAACGAATATCCGTTAATATTTACTTTTTTATTACAAACAAAATAAAATCAGAATAAGTTTCCAGCCATTTTCCGGCATCCTAAAAAGTAAAAAGGCTGTCATAGCCTCGCGCTAGCCCGTCATTTTCGAAAAACCACATTTTTGCGGTAAACCATCTGTTAGCATTATCAGCCAGCCACAAAGCCACAACACAGAGCTAAAGGTTACCCATCCATCAATAGTAAAATATGCTTAATTAGCTTGATAAAATTCATTGCATTAATTCAAATTAATTTTCACAAAAGACGGCCCCCCAAAAACACCCGCCCTTTTTCTTGCCGGGAAGAAGAAGTGGCGCAACAACTGACCGAGTCATGGTAATCGCTAAAGACTTTTTCGCCCATTCTTCTAGATTCTTGGTTGTAGAGGTTCATCAGCGTTCACTAGCAAACCAGCAAAAGTATTGTTTAGTAAAAATGCTGACGTTTTCACTCATGATGCGGTGCATAGGGATCCATTTGTCATTTCATTGTATTCACAACATTTTAACATTAACAAACCAGGTGTAAGATAATCACCGTACATCTTATTTTTTGTCAGTTAAAAAGCTTCTTCTAATATAAGCAATTTTCCACAGAGGATTGTGCAACAAGACCATTTTTCCTCGCCCTAAGAGAGTGCGCGAGGAGGGTCGCGAAAAAGGCAGCATACACTGCCGAGACCTGTCACCAAGAAACTGTTGAACTCATGGAGGCTATAGACAGATGTGTCAAGGATAAAGCTTTCGTCAAATTGCTTTAAACACCTTTTATAATAAGGGACTCAATTATTACAACTTTTTGAGAGTATTGCGGGGTTAGCCAAGAAGATTTTCTATGATAGCAAACGCTGTATAAAAATATAGAAATTACATCCCAAACCACGTTATGCACGTTATGCTCACGTGATTTGTCAATGTCATTTCCATAGAGTTAACGATTATAGAAAGTCTTCATGCCTAATCTTGAACGTGATACATCTGTAGTCATTCATAGCTTTTTTGCTTACAATCCTGGTCCCAACTCATAGATATATAAATACCTATATTATAATATTGTAAAATAGTTATTTATTAATAAATGATTATCTTGAGGTTTTCTAGTTTATTTACAAGCCAATACGTTTAAAGCTCTTGTTGATCTAGCAAAATTCGTTGAAGTGGTAATTGTTTAACATTTTCATATAAAAGAGACAATTGAACGCCTTTTCTGTGAAATTGATGATTAACTTTGGCATAAAAGCTTTATTACGTACAATTGGAATAAACTTTTCTCGAGTACCTATATTGAAGGGCATTGTTACAACTTGTTGCTTTTCAGGTATTTGACCTTTATACAGATGTTCATTGTTTGGGAAAATATTCTTCCAGTCAATTAGTTCCGAAAATCTGTAACGGCAAATCAGTTTTTACTAATTTAATATTTTAAACGTGAAAGTAACTTTTTCTGTCGCGCTTTCACGCCAAAACCACTGAACTTTTTAAAATAAAATTTGGTACACAGATAGCCCAGAGCCTGAAGAAGGACATCGGCTACTTTTTATGCAGGTGCGGTAAGTAGGTCCCTCGGAATGCAGGTGGATCCGTGGAGATCAGCTAGTTATTATTCAATAAAGCATACATTGCCGTAACTTAGTTGATCGATCGTTAAATCCTTGAACTTTATGCGTTATAACGCGATATCTTTTGCAGATAATCTGCACATAATATGAGAAATGAGAGATTCTTTATGATGTAGCCATTATCCTTGTACATTATATCGCGGTAAGCGGAATATCAGTTGGTTTATGGCTTTTTAAGTACTTCATGGTAACCTACACCGTAGGTACGTTCTTAAATAATCATATGAAAGTACCTGCTTATCCTAATTTTGTTACGTACTTAATATTGTACTCCTTTGTCCAGTAGTGGACATCTTTCGGCAAATGTCACATTAAAACTTATTTTTCCAAAATGAACAAGGCAATGTTAATATTATTTAAGACCTGTTGCTGGGGAGTTTGTTGCGCCACTTCCCAGCAAAAACACAAAGGAAGTGGTGAAGTAAAGTAAAGTAAAGTAAAGTAATCTTTATTGTATTGACTGTGTAGGTTACAGGTGTTAGGTTAGGTTAGGTGAAGGGTGAAGGGCGTCTTGGTGGCTGTCTTCTCAGCCAAGTTTGAATAAACGATTTTTAATTTTGAGACCACAAGCTTTATTTTTCAACTAGCTGTTGCCCGTGGATCAACCCTCATCCCTGAGGAACAACTTACCGTGTCCGGATAAATTATAGCCCAAGTTATTCAGGGATGTAGCATTCCCTAATGAAGAAAGACTGAAATCGGTCAAGTGTTTTTTGATTTTAATCGCTACACACGTACTACGTAATAATGTTCCCTCTTTATAATAATATTGTAGTACCTATATTACTTAGTTTATGAAGTTTATTTGCTGTGTAAATAAAACACACAATACACACATATGATTGTGCGCAATAAACTCACATAACCTGCTTAGCTTGCCGGAAGCGAAGTAACTACAGCCGGAACTCAGTCCCGCCTGATCGCCTGTTTATGAGGAAGAGAAAATAACATCTATGTTCTGTTGTATAGTCATCATACTCGTGTGATCTAGTTATGAGTGTTTACCTTACAGAAGGAATTATTAAATGTAGGGTAATATAATAAAGAGATTTTTTGTTTGTTTGTTTGTGGTACCCGAAAGGCTCCGAAGCTACTGAACTGATTTGATTTTTTTTCATTGTTGGAAAACTACAGTCTTCCCGAGTAACATAACCAACATAACCCCAGATCGGGTAGTTGTTTCCACGGGTCGCGGTTAGCACAGATAAAAAAGAAAAAAAATCACGTGTGGTTTTTCTACGATGAAACTACCCTCTGAGCTTTAACATAAACTCGGTTTATATATTCCATTTTGAAACCGAAAAATGATTCTCTAAAACCATGTTCTGCCAACATCATCTCAAATTGAAACCGAATTTTCCATTTTTCAATCGAGAATCGAGATACACGTGCATATAAGCCGGTCTAATTCCCAATCGCAGAACATATCGATCGCTAGTCTATATTCGTCTGCAATTACAGAACATTCCGATATCACCTTGATACTGCACCTGGGAGGTTTAACATCTGAGCTAGATACCTAATTAGCGGTAAAGGTTCTTAAATTATTAAGTGTAGGTACCAAACTTTTTATGTACCTACTTATATGACAAAATTACATAATATCACCATCTCTACATCTTTTCCAAATGAGTAAAAACATATCGTGTGTTTTTACTAAATTACTGAGCGTAAGTACCTACAATCTACATATAAAAAATAAAACAAAGTACCTACCTACTCCGCAGCTTCTGTGTCTGTTTTCGACAAACTCAAATACTGCTGGACGGATTTTCATTAGGACTCGCCACGAAGATGAAGAAGATTGTTAAACTTAGACAGTTACTTATAAATAATTTAAGGGACAAGTAGACTAAAGTGATACATTTTTGTCTGGTGAGAAAATAATGACGCAATGGGTCGGGAAATTCGCTTCTGAAACGTATGCGTAAAAAAGCGAACCAATGTGACTTTTTCAATGTCATTTGACTTTATTTGTTTATCTTGGACGCTGCAGACTAACGTTGAAGAAAAACAAACTAAGCTTTCCTTAAAAATATCGCATTTGCGCATTTACATTAGCAGATTCGAAAAACACACAGATGAGTATTTATGCAATTTCGCAAACACATACACAAGGACTCTTTTTAAAAGGCAAATAAACAGGATAAAGTTAGGATATAACTAAAACCAAGATTCGTTAATAATGAGGTAATAATTAAACTCGTAACAACAGCCTCAAAGAAACCATAATAATGTGGAATTATTTAAAATTGTTCATCCAACATTGAATATTCTACTTCTTACGTAAAATTCAAATTCCCTGAATTTCTGAGAGCCACGACAAGGGTTGGCAACGCAATTTATTTCAATATCAAATAGCTTATATTATCCTCATTTTATTTACTTTCTTTCATAATAAACTATCAAGGAAAATACTGAGAATAAAGGTTGTTGACGCGTAATAAAAAGCACTTTAACATTTGTACCGTATAACCGCTGAAAGGGAAATTAAGTAAATTGCTTTCAACAGGTGAGTTGTACCTAAGTACCTACCTGAATAAAAATATATTTCTGATACGTAGTTGAAGCTAATTTCCTTAGTTTATGAACACTTTCAGTAACGAGGGCTTTAGATACCTACAGACAGCATACTTATGTCTCTCTAGGAAAACCGACTGATTTTTCCCCTAGATTCATCTAAATACGTGCATGCGTTCCGAAGAATTTTTTATGGATGGAATTTTAACATTCAACTAATTACCTAAGAAAACCTAGGTACTGACCAACCCTAACGAAACAAGGTCAAAGTTTATTTTTTTATTACTTAAGCATCCTCTTTTATTTATTAAAGAGTATTTACTCGTTCCAACTTTATAATCTGTGGTTCAAGTGAAACCTTTGAGTTTCTTTGATCTAGCGCGCTCTTCTGTTTTATTTAATTTAATTTATTCATTCGGTATTTGATGTTAATTAATGTTTTAATAATTAACATGTTCGAGGAGCAACTTTTCCAAAGCTTTAGGCAAACATTCTTGTGGTCTTTAAGAACTAATTAATCGATAGGCGATAAATTGCAAAATTGAGAGGGAACGTGCTCTTAAAATACTAAATGGTTCTTAGTAGTAGCAAAAGCTTATTTTTGGAACTATATAAACCTTTTGGATACAAAAAAAACTATCAGT
Source organism: Helicoverpa armigera (assembly GCF_030705265.1). Lineage (NCBI taxonomy): Eukaryota > Metazoa > Arthropoda > Insecta > Lepidoptera > Noctuidae > Helicoverpa > Helicoverpa armigera. The sequence continues at coordinate 7,780,170 of NC_087140.1, read as the reverse complement.
TGCATAATCTTCATAATTAAATGATTTATGAACGTGTTTTACATGATAGTCATTTTTCTCTGAGCTCTACCTGACAAGATTTCTCATTTAATTTTTCCGTCATATTAATTTATTCATCAGTTTCCTTCTCGCATCTCACGTAGCGGTTTCTACACGGAACTCTTAGAATATAAGAAGTACATAATAGATACATATAGTGTAGGTACGTACCTACGTTTGTTTGTACCAAGGCTGTTCGTGGCTGGTCAACCTTGTTTGTAGAGTTGTGACTTGTCAAGATATCAACATGTTTACTAATGGTTTGTATACAAAAAAGCTGTGATTCATTTGTTTTTGTTGTCGGTTAAGTTTGGAAGGTTCGATTCTAGTGTTTGTTTTGTTTTTAAAGCTGTGAAGTTGGGTATTATGTATCTATTACTTGATCACTTCACTGCCCACGATGCAGACGCAATAGTTTAATAATCGGTGTGTGACTAATGGGACAGAGAAGTTATATGTAAGTATTGGATCTGTTTGCAAAATAGCATGGTTCAAAAAACAAGGTTAATGGAGCTGTTTCCCGAATACCCACTGTTTCAGATAGTACCTCAGTAAGTATGTACCTACCTACTCATAGGTAACCAGATAAAATATAGAGAGAAAAGTGTAGTTTTCCAGTGAGGAACATTTTCAAATTGGTTCAGTCATAGCCTTTAGGGTGCACATAAACAAAATTTTCTGTTTTGCTGTGTTTTAGTAGTAATGAATTCGATCACGTCCATTTACCTGTAGCAACATAATTCTATGAATAAGTAATTCCATGAATTAATGAAAATTATATTTTCTGCTGTAACAATTTTCCTGGATATTTAATAACTGTTGGCTAAATAGGTCACCTGCTTTTAAGCGGAGCTTTTACCAAAAAAATGTATATAGGTTCTTTTTATTTCATTTATGTATTTTATCCGCGGAAAACAGATTTTCTGCGAATAATAACGTAATACACAAATATGTATAGGTACTACATTTTTCACAACTTACAAAATACAAGCTTACTAATTTATCGAAAAGAAATAAAATTTTGTATCATAAAAGACCTAGACAGGACAAACTATCTTCTATCCTTCTTCTGCAGACTGCTTCCATCCTCCGAACCTTTTTCCCAACTATTTTGGGGTCGACTTCCAGTCTAACCGGATGTAGCTGAGTAGGTACCAGCGCTTTACAAGGAGCGACTGCCCTATCTGACTTCCCATACCCAGTTACCTACCCGGGAAACCCAATACCCCTTGGTTAGACTGGTGTCAGACTTACTGACTTCTGACTAGCCGTAACGACTGCCAAAAACGTAGCTTTTAAAGGCTGCTTATTACTTGACAATACTCATAGTTTCATAGTTATGACAGTTCAGTTATGATGTCATAAGTTATTGACACAATGGGTCACAAAAAATATGGATCTTATGATCTCATAGCAGTTCAAGTGCGAATTATCTATTGTTTTCCTCCCTGTCGTGTCTATACCTACTAATATCATAGACTCCAAGAGTTTGTTTATTTATTTGCGCGCTATACTTCATTATCTCAGGAAGTCAGGAACCACTTAGATACTGGTACGATTGAAAAAGTGTTTCAGTGTTGGATGACCCATTTATCGAGGAAGGCTATTTATCCGGGCACGAAGTAGTTCCTACAAGACACGGGTGTAACCGCTGTTGGGAACCAGTATGACTATTAAGTACTGTAAGCTTTGACTTGTATTGTACCTAATGTAAGAATAGACAACATAACACAAAAACAAACGTTTTACAAAAAAAAAAACATTAATTCAATTACCTCCTTCCTAACCTTCTCATAAATATCTGACAAATAGGTACCTACTATGCTGAAACCGCAAAAATGGTTCAGCCAAATTGCCAAATTGCGCACAAACACACAGGTCAAACTGAGAACCTCCTTTTTAAAGTCCGTTACAAATAAACCCCTTCAATTTGAACGCACTTCGCCTGTCCTTGGTCACATCTGCAGTTTACAGTCTTCATAAACACATGGCATTGTTAAGGGTAACTAAAGGGTCAATGGCTCTATGTCTTACCCCCTTAAGTCCCTGTAGACGGTAATGATGGTAGGTGTCATTCAACGTTGAAGGGTAAATAGGGTAACAGTTAGAGACAGGTGAAAGGACAGTGCATGGAAATAGACAAAGCTTTGTTTGTGGCTGTGTTGTTTATCTGTCCAAGAATAGTGAAGAGGTATTTGTTTGTTAATATTTGTCCTAGTAGTGTCGTAATTATGTACTCTTTCTATCGATGACACGAGAATTTTAAAAAGCAGCCCCCAAACGTCGTATGCTTTCCGAAAATAGTTGTCATTTGTCGTAAAAAAACATCAAAGCTTAGAAATATTGGATTTTGTAAAGTTGTATAAGTAATATGTTCGTAATTCATGCTCTACCATAATGTGATAATCCGGCAGAGACTAAAATGGTATCTATGGAGATTGATTGAACCCTCGATAATATTTTCTGAAAATAACTACTGTTTGCTTACTGTTAAATATAGCCATTCAAATTCAGACCTAATGCTTGCGCGTACATGTTCCCGGAATTTAGTCGCAGGCCGCCATTGAATTTTGCAAGATGTTTCAAAAACTGCAAAACGAAACCAGACCACAATTGAAATCGATGACGACATCATTAACCACATATTATTTAGATTATCAATCAAGTGGGTCAAATTAAATTAATTGTTCATTTAAATATTATTTTTTCAATTTGACTAATTGATTTTTGATTGATTCTCATTAGAAGTGCGTGTGCCTACGTGACATGGTGCCAGTACTTCTGTCTTTTAATTATTGACTTATTTCAGATCAATAAGATACCCCTTTATCCTATGTATACCGAAAAGAATTACATATACATATAGTTATCGGCACGAATCTTGAGCTCTGACCTGCATCTGCGCAGAAGTGATTTATTAGCAAAGAACCAATCCCTAGTGACGGCTATGACGCGATGCACTGCGGGCCAATCACCGCTTTAGCCCGCCCCCGCGCCTCACTTCATACCACAAAAGGGACCCAATAAATTACTTCTGCGCAGGTGAAGGTCAGAGCTCAAGATTCGTGCCGACAACTATAATAGCTACACAACCCATTCCTTGTCTATTCAAAAATTCACAATTCACCTACATTCCCACAATCAGAAGCCAATAAAACCCCTAATTAGCATTTCCACTGAAATTATAATCCTTCTAAAACACGATAATCCGTCATCAATCTAATTTCAGGCCTCGCTGCACACCATTTGTGCTGACATCCACGCGGTGAAGCTGTGACTACACGACTGCCCTCGTGGATAGACACGTGTCGACTGACCTTCTCGAAATTGCACTGTCATAATTTCATAGCTGTAGTTGCAAGGGACAGGAAGGGTTGACAAGGAATGTGAAGATATTTTTAAGGCCGAAGTTCTCCGACAATATGAACGGCAGATTTTATAATTTTTACGTTCACTGTCAAAGTTAACAGTTGTTTAAAAAAAACTAACTTAGTTGTCAGTAAACTTGAAAATGGGGTCTGGACTAGTCTGGACGCCAAGCATGGTGCTGAACCCTATCTTCCTTTACTATGTAAGAATGTGCCCTTTTTATCCACAGAATGAAATTATTTCTTTGTCCAATCAACAGTATATCCAAAACTCGATCTTAACTAGTCGAAAACAATAAAAAAGTTTAGGTACCTAGTTTAATTAATCGGGGAAATACTCTAGTGAGGTTTGTCCCGTTTAATCTATTAGATGCCGTAAAAACGTAAACTAATTAACTGCATAGTGGACTTTTTTTTTAACGACGTCAAAAATCATCAAATGACCCCTCCCGCTGTGGGTTAGGTTAGGTTAGGTTAGGTTAGCAATGAGGGAGTGTCAGACTGACTAAAAACCGTCATGAATATTATAATATTAAAACAAAGTAAGTTAAGCAGACGGCATCTTAAGACAGCAACAGAGAACATAAAGGCCTAAGAACAGGACTACAGGACCAATCACATTAATCAATTACCTACATTGCATTGCAATCTAAAATGGCCGCGTCACTGCAACTCAGTGCAGCATGGCAATGGCAGGACGCCAAGCCTGATAGTTCCGCTAAGATATTTAATTTGCTCTGTTACAGGAAATCACGGCACTCGGTGGCTAACACACGTGACCATGTTTATTGCACTCAACATTACACGACTTGTATACTGAAATTACCTATGAGAAACTCGGAAAATCTAGTGGCCTTGCTATTGACTGTTTAGGTAATAGCACAAAATAACTAAACACGTAGGTACCTAGGTATTTATTTTGTGGTTCTGCGCACACTGTAGGCCGATATCAGTCTGACTTGGTAAATAGTTTGATTGAATTCACGATTACCTTCAAAATAAACTGTCGGACAACTATCGGCCGACAGTATAGTCTGCTTCTAAATCTGGGACTAGGTCTGGTATTTACCTTAACTCAAATTACAATTGTGTGTCATAAATCTAAAACAAAGTGACTAGATCAAGGATTAGGGAGGCGGACTAACTATATTCAGGATTCATATTAGAAAACACATCCAAAACTATATGCAAAAAACCCTCAGTCAATCTCACAATTCATATGCATTTGGCATAGACATCAGAATCCGTTTTTACCGCCAATTCCGTTCCCGCCAAACGCAGCCATTAGTGACAATATGGCGCCAACATCGTCACTGCATTAGGCGTCAGCTAAACTGTGATAATTACAAACACAAAGTAGATATCTTACGATTGCTAAGACTAACAAAACGCGGAAACGTTTTAGAAGGACTTTGCGAGGAAAACTAAGATACGAGTACTTAGCTGAGTACATATCGCAAAGGGGATTGAAACTAGATCAAGGTTTCTTAAAGAAAGATACTTACGTCGTTCTTTTTAAACTAAGATAATTATTTTACGACTTGATTGATTGGCCATTTTGGATAGGTTAAGCATAATCTGAAGTTTTTATCATTTTGCGCTAATAAGACTTTGTTTTGGCAGTTTGGCAAGGTTAGATCAGATTTTGTGGATAATACTAAAATAATAAGCGATGAAGCTGGGTTCGATTTGCCTGGGTAACTGGAGCAAGGAAATTACATGGGATAAGCTGACGCTCCTAGGAAAACAGTGGATACTCAGAATTCCGTCCGGTAGCTGGAAGCCGACCCCAACGTAGTTGGGAAAAGGCTTGGCAGATTATGATAGCGATGAAGTTTGATGGTGTTGATACAATACGTTATCATCTATAATGAGTATCTTGTTATACACCAAAGAAATTGTAAATTGTGTGGCAGTGTAATCCCCGATATCAGAAATTAATTCTGGCAACATTTCCCTGACGCTGTCCTGCGAAATAAATAAAGTGCAGACAAATAATAACCAGGTAAGTACCTATTAATTATTCCATAACCCAGACACAGATAACTAGCATCGATCAACTCATAAACGGCTGACGGAACTAACATTATTACACTTGTTTTACCTTTAAAAGTCTAGCGGCCACAATTTATTGCAAGAATGTGTCTTGCGACAATAAATGTTTTACTGAGGTTGATTAAAAATGTATTTGGTCCCATAACTGAGTATATGGCTGGACTTTTATAGATTCTAGTGTGTTAAGTATGAATGTGGAAGGATGGAGAGGTAAAGGTAGACCGAGAAAAAGATCGATTGATTATCTGAAAGAGGACATGAATCAGAAAGGAGTGGATGTTAGTATGACGTCTGAAAAAGAGGAATGGAAGAAAAATACATATTGCGCCGACACCAAATGATGAGGGAACAGGGCCGGAAGAAGAAGAAAAGCATGGTAATATTCAGTTATTATTTAGGAACTGAAAGATTAGGTGGTAGGTAAGGAAGCCGAAAAGATTGCTTGTGAACAAATAAGGACAAAAGGTGAAAAATAATTGCGCATCACTTTTGAGATTTCTTAAGCTAATTGTCTGCAATTTTAGTAAGACCGTTAGCATGAAATGAGTACTTATTTAAAAGAATGACTGTTGATCATGTGTATGTATGTGAGATGTATCTTCTCTCATATTATATGTATTTATGACTAGGGAAATCTGAAGAGTTGGCGTGAAGAATTGGCGTGAGATGAGAAAAGTACAAATCCTAACATAAACTTTATTGGAATATGTTTTTTATCAGCCATTTTTAAGTCAGTCTCAGATGAAATCGTTAATTTTATTTATGTACAAAAGTAGCTGTTGTCTCCTATTGCCTGTACATTAATACAGTTAATTGAAAGACCAATATAAAATGAGCGCAATTCACTAAAGTAACAATCGATGAAAATTGCAACAATTAATCGGTAACCGGAGTAAAGCGGTAAATGGCGGCTCAATCTAGTTTTTTCCGGTTACAATTAAACAATTGAACGTTACCATAGATGAAAAAACAAGTTCTTGTTATGGTAGGACACGAGGCAAACGTGGATATAATTCTAGACCATTTAGTTTTAGTTGGTCTAAGGTCAAATAATATTTTTACGATATGTATTACATTTTCGGGAAATTGAAGAACACTTCTAGAAAGTGACTAAATCTGAGCTGATATAACAATACCAAAACCTTAAAAAAAACTTAATTCCATTTAACAACGAAAGTTAAACAATGTATCATGACATGCATGACCTTGATTTTTTCCAAAATCTCGTGGCTTACCTACAGACCTTTCAGATAATCTTGTTAACAATTTGAATCTATTAAAGTTTCTCAGTTACAAAAAAAAAATTCGTTGGTACAGATTAAAATGAAAACAGAGCCTGTTAAGGCAGGATTATTTTTCTAATATCAATTATGAAATGCAAACTGAAGAAATCGTAGACTGAAAACTGAAACCATAATTCAACTCGAAGGTTAACCGGGTTAATGATAAACCATTGTCTGCGACATAACCATACCATTAACCAGCATGACAAAGATTATCATAAGTCACAATACTAGCAAACGGCTTTATAATAGATCAATTTGTTCTAGCTTCCAACGCACCTATGTTTTGTGTCTGGTGAGGCAACCGTGAAGGAACTATGGTCTTTCTTGATTTATTGCTTGTTGTTTCTTTGTGATTACTTCTAGATATTGTTGACTAGTAGATAGGTTGAGAAATCATCATCTGCCCAGTTTCCTCAACTATGGACCCATATCGGCTTCTAGTGTAACCGGGTGAAGCGGAGTACCAGAGTCTTACATGGATTACCTATCTGATTTCCTCAACCCAGTTTGGGCATCCCAATACTGTCAATAAGACTGGTTGTCAGACTTTCTGGCTTTTGAGTACCCGTAATGGTCAAAGATTTCGGTGCAAAATAATGACAAACAAGCGCACGAAGAAACTTGTATAAAATAGGTCAGGAACGAAGAATTGCGAAACAAAAAATTTATAAGTAAACCTTAATGAGGTAGTGGATGGCGGGAAAAGGACAAGACATTTTAGGTGAAGATGAATCTATTTCAAGGACTGAATCTTTGACAAATAATCTGTACCTAAAATAAATTTTAATTTAGTAAAGCAGCAGTTTATTTACTCCCCCATTCCAAGAAAATACTTCTTTCCCCAAAAACAGTGAGCTTCTCCAGCGAGGTAAGCTCGAGGGTGCACACCTTTCGTTCCAAGAATTGTATACTTAATGAATAAGGGGAAACACGCGATTGGCTAAATTAAAAGACTAGGTAAACTGACTGAAAAGAAGAAAATAGAACTGTCATCTCATAATGGCGTCCAAACAGATTATCGCCAACGGCGGCTTTTCTGTGTCAGGAGATCAGCCAGCTGCGCAGAACACGTTATAGTGCACGAGCATTCGCGCAGACACAGGTGCACTCCCTATTCCTTCATTCTCATAGCCCCATGGGACTAAAATCCTACACGACCGGAGATAGATCAGGTTTTGTGTGAAGACTTCAAAGCGATTTCAATCCGATTACAGTAATATTATCATTTAGTCATCTGTGGTAATACTTTTTATTAACGCCTGACACATAAACCACTTGTTATTAAATATGAATTAATATTTGTATTACTAAACCCTGGCATAAAACATTTTATAATCCTACAGTTAATTTGCTTTCCTCCCAAAATAAAAGACTTCTTGATAACAATTTAACAAAACATGTTGATAGAAAATGAGGTTAAGAACCTTACAGTACTTACCTACTTACTTACAAAAAAAATACTTTTTATTTTTGGAAGTAAACTAGCTCAACTATTTCAGCTACAATTTTCAATAAAGAGCTGTATCTTTTTGACTTTGTTGGGTACAGGGGCCCGAATACTACTGAATATCAATTGGTGCTACAGGTTAGCTAATTTTTTGAGCACCTAAGGATTTCACGTCTTGTGGGCAATAATTATTCTCTGAGAAATTAGTAAGTCAGTAAGTTTGTTGGTCTATTTGCTACGCTTTTTTACAGTTGAAAACATTATCTGAAAATGGAACCCGTGAAAGCTTAAAAATATTTTTCAGTGCAAGACATAGGTATAGCCGTGAGAAAAGACTAGATTTATCCATAACCTACATAGTAGATATTATCTATGCACTGAGCAGAAAAAAGACTGATTGTAACTACATCGCTTAGTAAATAGTTGGTACTAGAAAACAAGTCATATGTTGGCCTTATTGAAGGCAATCGTCTTTGCTAAATATAGGCGAACCATGATTGTCTATGATACGAAGCGACGTAAGTATTTAGATTTTTTATTTATTCTATCATGTTTACTTACACGGAACTTAAATAATAATGTTTATTGTTAATTTATTTTGTGGATTGAGAAAAATGATCGATTTTTTAATTTTATAGCCGGCAATTAAGAGTGTTTTATTCTATGATAGGTATTTGTTAATTCAACGCGGTAAGTATCTATTTAATGAACTGACTACATAGGTATATCCCGAAAATTTACTTTTAGTAGATAAGTAGTTTTTTGGCAGTCGTTAAGGATAGTTTGATTGAAGACGGAAAGTTAGACAACCAGAGCTACTAGGGGCTAACTCGGTTGAGGAGATCAAATAGGCAGTCGTTCTATGTTGAACACTTGAACTCAGTTGTCATCAGTTTAAATATGTAGTAGGGAAAAGGTACTGACTGTCAACGGAACCTGTACAACTACATAATAAATGACACCACCAGCTTCGTAAATTATAACTATTTCAGAACTAGGACTATGTCCAACTTTCAGGGTAAGATCCCAAAGTCGTGAATCGTGCAGGAGCCAAGTCACGGGCTGGGCTAGTTAAACATTCTCGAAGTACCACGTGAATGTTGTATTCTCTCGTATGCATGGATATGAATGTCAATCATTTGAAAGGTCACAGCTGGACGCATTAACTGCGAATTGCAATAGTTTATCCGTAGTTTTAGGATTGGAGATCGAGTTTTGGCATTAGGTTCTCATAAACTATGTTAACAATCGCTAATCGACGATAAATCGGTTATTGCGGTTAAATGGCAGTAAATAGAGTCTTGCATGAATTTAGTGCAAATCAATGATGGGTTTAAATTGTCTGGGTATCGTCTGTCCATAAATAATTATTATAATATTTAGATAGGTACTATTATGAACAGAAAGAAAGAAAAATAGTAGAGACCACAAATGATAAAAGGATCAAAATGAGGATATTCTTTTTTGGAAATTCTCTTCCATTTTGTAGTCACCCTACCTGCGTATCCTCGAGTAGTACATTTGTTTCACACGTTTTTCCTACAATTCAGTCGCAACAAAATTAAAGTCTAGCTTTTATTTTAATGATGCATAATATACAAGTATTGCTCTAAATATAAATCAACAAAGATGACATTTCTTAGATTGACGTCATTGAAAGCGCTATTTTAATTTTCACCAAATATTTCCAGAGACGATTAGCGAGCCACCTGGTACGGGGTTCGATTCCCATAAGATATCAAATGTTTCCTAGTGTACCTACCATCATGATGACTTCGGACTTATTTTTGTTTTCTTTAATTGAAAGCCTTTAAAGTTTAAAGTCATGTTAGTAGATAAGTTTGACTGTAAACGCTGTGCTAATCTCAAATTTTCTGAATCTAGATTTCAACTAGAATATACCTACCAAGACATATTCCATTAACAGTAGTTTATTATACTGTCCAACCAAAATAACTAAATACCTTGGCAAATAGCATAATCATGCAGAATAATCTTAATAAAACATTCATTCGTGTGTCCTAGATTGTTTAACATTTAAGATATTTTTAGATTGCGATAGAAATCTAATAGTAGAAGCTCTTTGATAGAGGGGGGACACTGCCTATATGTAGCAACAAGCAATGTGCAACAAGTCTGTATCGTGCCTTATCAATCGTTAAACGAATTAAAATACTTTTCGATAGATTTTTTTTTACATGGTTTTATAAAACTTTAGTTGCATAGGTACGGTTGTCAAACAAATATTTTTACGATAAAGGTAGGACATTCTTATTTGTGCTACAAATTCAGAGTCGCAGAACTACGCCGTAAAAACGCATTTTGAAGAAGGCTTTTTTCTCTGCTATTCAGTTTATGTTTGAGTTTTGTTTATGTAGCAAATTCAGGCTATTACCATAATCCTGGTGACACTTGGTAATGAGTGTTTTTTATTAGAATCTAAATTAAAAACTGTAAACAATATTAAATGAAACACTTACCTTATTGGATAGTAGAAAAAACTCCTTGGTTTCAATTACAGGATTACCACAAAATTCCTTTGCACATTTTCATTCGAATAAAAAAAAGAAACAAACAAAAAAGAGCGGGAAAAAATACAAGTCTGTCGCACTTTCAAGTTCAAGCGGACATGATGCACAGAAACACTTTTTTCAGTAAAGTTTTGATAGTTTATACACTCTTAACAACAAACGTAATGCGCGTGTAACCACAAGCATTCAATAAACGACAGTGCGTAAACAATATCGTGTTATGAATGCGGTTCTGGCGCGAACGTCCGAGGTTATTATCAAAGGCTATTGAACGGAGACTGTCTACCTCAAACATTGATATCAACGCCATCTATGAACTGTTAGAGATATTGACGTAATTGTTCTGTACCCTCTACGTTCTTTGAACTCGTGAAAACTTGGAAAATTATTTGAATAAACACCCTAACTTGAAAGCACTTAGATCATTATTAATGGAATAAGGTAATTTATGTGTTTGGGTAAACCTTTGACACATCGTTAAGTGACTAAGTAAATAAACTCACGCACGCCAACTATTAACGGCTTCGGTTTTCCTCAAAAAAGGATGCAATATGCTGAATAAGAAAAAAAATTAGTCAGGACACAGCATCGTCCAGGTATATTATTTTACAAACGCAAAAGTCCAGTATTCGAAAAACCTGAATAAGCAGGTAGGTACACAGCCTTTTATAAATTGGCATGCAACCAGTTATAAGTTACATAAAACTGAAACTACAAGACCTGTGTCACTACCTACAAAGTAACTATTATAGTAATTTGCTACTACCCCCATATTAAAGAGAATACTGACTATTGCTTTGATTTATTATTATTTTTTTATTCACAATCATTGATTCTGCAAAACAGTACAGACGATGCAAAATGCCTTTTCAAAACATAGCAATTCCTTCATCCACCAGTGCCTCAATACCGGGAAATTCAAGAAAAACAACCTCATAGACAATCTTAATGTTATTTATTTAATAGAATACAACACACCAATGTACAAAAAGAGAGATGTATTGAATCCATAAAGCTTAGAGCTAAGGTATTTTGGAGAACACTTCAAGTTTTTCATTTAAAGACTTTTGGTGTCCGGAGTTTACTTTCCTGCGGCAGTTGCTAGTGGGTTTCTTAATACTAGGATCACTGAGTCTCCGCGGAGGAACATTTTTGAGATAAACCTATCCTTGTTTACAGCTTTACCCTGAAATTAGAAACATTATTTACTTTATGTTATACTTATACATATGAAGAGGAAATATATGGTTGTTTCAATGTTTTAATCAAATAGGCTTTGGAACTACTATCAGTGCTGTACTTGTAAACTATAACCAGGTATGAAAAGTACTGTCCCAGGATTTGTTTCCGCGGGTGTAACCGTGTAGAACAATTAGAGATTGTGAGATATCTGGCAAAAGAAGATAATAAATGCACGAAGTATAAACAACTTGTTGTGTTTATGCTCAAGTCAACACAATGATTTTCTTCCGAATTTGACTGGATCTAACAAACTGAATAGAACGAAGATGATAATTCATACTTCGTAAAGCTAGAAAACCATGAAAAGTTTTAAGAACAAAGTTGGCATTCAAAAGATAACCTCCAAATACACTGTTTGTTTGTAAATATTTCAACTATGAACACACTTTGGCGGAGACAAATAATCTGATATTATTACCTTCTTGCCCTTGCCTAGTCTTGGCACTTCCGTCCACATTTCCTTGACGTTTTCAAGGACCATGTTGCAATGCCGGTCGAAAGCCTTCACGCGTCCCAACAACTTTTTGTTATTTCTGCAGTTGATCAGCACTTGTGTATTGTTCTTAACTGACTGTGTAAGGACTGAAAGTGGACCTGTACTGAATTCTTCCTCTTCAATTTTGGCTAATTCCTCCAAAGTCATCTCAGAGCGGGGCTTAGACGTTGACGCCCTGGAAATGGAATTTTGCGTTAATCTAACCACTCAGACACTGAAAACTTCAAGTATCCTCGTTTTGTAGTACATTACTTACATTTTGGAATGTCTTTATTTTAGTTTTAAAGTATTTTTTTGTAGAAATTAGCAAAAATGCAAATCCCGAACAATCACAGATCAACGTATCCACAGATAACAAAACACGCTAACATAACTTTTTTATTTTAATGTCTTGAAATAGGCATCAGTCTTTTCAGCCAGTAAAATATATGTTGCCAGAACGATAAGACATTTAAGTACTGGTATTTAACCCCTCTGCTCGACAAGATTTTGACATATGACTTTACCGTTGATTCGGCGGGAATTTTGAATCGCGACATGGAAGTCAAAAATTTGTACTAACTTTCAACACCTGAATTCTAAGTCCGTAATGCCTGATTAGAAGTATTTTAACTATAACTTTAGAGCTCACTTATTTGACAACAACGTGCAAAGGTCAAATGGGGTCAGTTAATTCAGAAAAAGATAATAATTACGGTGTTTTTAAGTCTATCGAAAAGTTAGGCATTTCAAATTTGGTGAAAACTTACCAATAAATAATCGCATCACTTTCTCAAACACAACACAAACGTCATATTTGTAACATTTTCAATCCGTTGCAATACATTTCGTGCACTTATTTATGTTCAACAACTAAAAAATCAGCACATAAAATACACAATAAAAATGAACAATTTACAAGATCAAAAAGAAGTAGAGTTTGGAATGGAGTATTTTTTTTTTTTTTCAATCAGCGGTGTGCATTCGATACATGAATCGGATATTTATTATAAATAATCGAATACCAATTTTATATATACCTATTTTTAATAGCAACTTATTTCAATTTTATTTATTAATTTTAATTTAATTTAAAATATTTATTATTTATTAATGTTAAGAAAAAATATATTTAAGTTTTATGAAAGTTTCTAGCATTCAATTTTTATATGTATTATTTATTTTGGTGTTGCGTCATTCGTATTAATTTTTAACTTTAATTGAATTTTTATTACCTATTACGGAATTTTAATTTATTCTTATATTATTTCTCAACAATTCTAAGATTTTTGTTTCGGCGGAGGGTAAGCCTGGTGTTCTGAAATATAATGCAATTTGTAACTACCAAAGTAATGTACTTATTTGATGATGAGAAACAATAATAATAATTGATTGATTTTAAAGTCACCAAATATTTTTTACCGAATCCCAAAAAGGAGGTGGTTCTCAATTTGGATGTTTGTTTTTGGTCGAAGGGCTATATTCCCCATATTTGTTATTAGGTCCAGGATCTGATGATGGAAACCTTGAGAAATCGAGGGCAACTCTCGAAAATTGTAAGCATAGATAAGGTTATAACTTGACACTCAGATGTATGTCTGATAACACTATGAAACAGTAAAGGTTTGGAGCTGACCTGATGATGGAGACCAGAGAAGGTCGAGGGAACTCGACAACCGAACTTCTCTCGTCTCCACCTCCTTCACTCCTGCAGAGGCCTCGTAAATACGAATAATATAAGCACAAACACGAGAAAGATTAAATATTCAGTTGTCGAGTTCCCTCGACCTTCCCTGGTCTCCATCATCAGGTCAGCTCAAAGCCTTCACTGTTGAATAGTGCTACCAGGCAAACACCTGAGTGATAAGATTTCAACCTACATATGTCTTTCTGCAACTTTCGAAAGTCGCCCTCGATTTCTCAAGGTTCCATCATCAGATCCTAACCTGATGATAATGGGATCACCTCGGAAGTATACGCTATCAAACAAAAAAAGAATCATCAAAATCGATAAATAAATGGCTGAGTAATCGCGTAACAAACATACAAAAAAAAACGGCTTGGGAAGTCGGTTAAAAATAAGTCGGCGGCGGCCATCTTTCCATCTTGGACCAGCTTTCGATGAACAGCGAACTATTTGCCCTTTCAAACAATAAAAACCTCATAAAATTTTGCGATAACTACACCTAACTACGGCTCTCGTCAAATAGCTTTGCCGCTCAGTTAAAAAGTTGGAAGTAACGAATCGCCATTAAGTTTGGCAGGTCTACAGGAATCCTGCACATAAAACACCCGAAGAAATAAATAAGTCTTCATATGCCGTCTTCGGAAACCCTAAAAACCGAAGATTTTTTTTATTCCAGCTACAACGTATTTTCTACCACTGATTTTCTAGCATTTTTTTTTTCAAAATAAATTAAGCCATTTTACTTTTCCTAATTTATTTTCAGATTATGGTAAGTATACAAAAGTGCAATTTAGTAATAATATCAAATAATATAAAATTATTAAATCGATTCTTTATTTAAACGAATCGGATCATTCGATGCAAAACTTCTATCACCGTCGCCATCTTGTCTATGCGTCTTCAAATTTAAAAAAACAACTAATGTAAACAAACATGGCGAGTTCGATCAGAATTCCCGGTAATTACGATTGGATTTTAAAAAGGTATATTTCTGACGGGATGCTAAATATGAAAGGTTTGAATGCGTAAAAATAATTTAAATTTATTTAGTTATTTTATTTAGTACTCACAAATGTGGTTTGATTGGAATGAAAATAAATATGAGCGTAAATAATTAGGAAAGTGTATGACTGATTCGCAGACCCCAATTGGGGTCTAAACCGAGCTTACGGTGACATTGATGTTCAGACCCCGATTGGGGTCCGCTACGGATTTGACGGTTAAAAAATATGCAATGATGCTGAACATGTGCTGAACTGCTGGCTAATGTCTCTACAATCTGTTTTATCTTACATTCAACGATGTTGTGATAATGTCTGACTACAAAAGCGCTCTTCAACGCTTGTTCTGCTGTATATCGGGAGTTCAAGGTATGCTTATTCCTCAGATGCAATAGTTTGTCTTAGTTTATGGAATGCTCTTTTACAATTTCCCAATATATGTCACTGTACCTTGGGCTACTCCGCGCTGTAAAGATATATTTTAGAGTTAAGCATTGACGGGGTGGAGAGATAGATATGAGCCATAATCGGGAAACTACGGAACACTGAGCGTGGCTCGACACGCTAGGCCGGGTTCTTGGACTCAAATCACATTATGTAACATTGGTGTACCTAATTGGTTATTTGTCACGCTATGCTGTGATCCTAAATCTAGGGAGGTGATTATGTTAGTTTAAGTTCGGTACGGATTATCCCTTAACAAATTAAAGGTAACGGTACATTATAGAAGTACTCTGCAAACACTTTTGAGAGGAGAAATAAATAAAACGATACACATTCATGAAATATTTTTATTTCTTTTTTTTTCATGTAATAATAAAGGAAAAATGAAGTATTCAACTAGCTTTTAGAAACTAATTTTGATATAATAATTCAATACAATAATTATAATAATTCACAGTCTTGGAATAAAAATAAAGGCTAACTTTATGAATAGACTTTGCCATTTTCATTCAGCATACGTTTTTTCCTCTAGCAACACATTACGTAAACTTTAGACCAAAGAGGAAATAAGCTAAGAATACAAGATGCGTACCGGGTTCCTTACATAAATTTCTTTGGTTATATTTACAAGTATTTATGTACTTCTCATTCAAAACTTATGTAAATTATCACAACTATACGATAGCGACACATTTGCGAAAGACAAAATAAATATGAATACAAACACAAACACGTTTGATATGAAAGTAATGATTATGCCAATTTTTTTAATTTTTAATTTAATACCAGTACGCACAAACAGTTTCAACAAATGCTAGTTTTCGAAATGAGGTATTTACTGTTGTGAAATACATAAACATACAAAAAATCTTATGATTTGTCGTCTCTTCTGGACTTACCAAAACATCCAAGTCAAAAATATTATTTCCACAGTTCAATAAATATGCTGTTTAATAAACAATTTATTTTTGTTGCGGAATTATGATTCTCAGTATTAATCATTTTTTTTAATTTAATCAATCAATACATAAATATCATTTTTGCAGAAAATATATTGCAGCCAATTGGCTAAACGAATATACGTGTGGTTGAATGACGCTGTCCAGTCAAAGGGCCTAGCTATTCCAGTTGGCTGTAACATCAATCTATATAAATTATAGTTGTTGGGAAAAAATTAAAGAATATATTTCTGACCTATTTTCTGTTTTTAGCTATCAACAACTGTATTATGCATGAAATAATTTATCTAATTATTATATTTCTGTTCATACGCCAACAAAACTATTGCTTACATTACATCAACAAACTTGGACAATAAATTGAGGTTTTATTTGCGACAATCCAGCACCATAGAGTTTGTACCAAGCTGTGGCAGTGATTACAACTATGGACGTTATTATGCATTTATTTATTTATAAATTATTGCATTATACCAATTAAAGCATGTTATTGGTAGGGCCATGGTCAGAATTTTGTACAAAATTATTATTATAAATCAACCTTTTTGAGTCTTTCATGCAAATAATGTAGTCAATCAATTTTTGAGCTGCCAATAATCCTTATTTAAATTAGTAGTGTCATAAAATTCTGACCACAATCCTGCCATAAATAGATAGAAATGATCAGATTTCAATACTATAAAAATATGTTATAATATTATATATTCGGTAAGCATGTCTGAGTTGCTGTAGCACCATTTATATAGTGGAATAAGAACGGGTTTATATAAATTATCCGTAAAGCATCAACACTCACAACTAAATACGTGCCTTTGCATGTCGCTGTGTAAATAGAAAGGTAATGTATAAGCGGGGAAAAGAAAGGAATCTGGGGGCACGGGAGTGCCCCAGCCAAGTCTCGCTAACCAAGATTCTGAAAATGACATAGACTTCAAAATGAAAATTAAGTCGATACAAAGAATTAGTCCATACTAGTATTTCAAAGTAGACAAAAAATTGAAAAACTTATTATAGCCAAAAAAGGTTATTGGAAACAGATATCGTTAAAAAAAGTTGCGTATTGCGGAACCCAACTTCGTTTTTGTTTAGAAAAGAACGATTTTTATCATTTAAGAAAAACTTATGACTATTTTAAATCACCCCTATTTACAATTACAATAGTTGACGATACAATTTTTTAATTCTTGTAATTTGAGTGAAAATATTTTAATATTTACACGGCGACATACTAACATAGCAAAGACACAAATTCTCTATAAATCTCAAACACTATAGTCTTTATAAAAATACGAATTAAGCATTATGTACCATAAGACACTTCTCATTTATCATACCTAACTTTAGGGAATAGAACTAGCCTAATAATAATATTTACAGAGATCTCTTAGTTTATATTTAATCGATAGGTTAAAGGTGAAAGCACATTTCAACTTTGTGACGTATTAACATCGTTTTGTTTTGATATAAGGGTTGGCACACACTTGCCTTCATTGCCCACAATGTGTAAGTAGCCACTAGCCACCACGCTATAAGTAGTAACATCATAAGCCCTTTTATTGTCCCACTGCAGTGCACAGGCTTCTTCTCATACAGAGAAGGAGTGAGCGTCATTGAAGGAATTACGGTTTATCCTTCACCCTTATTTTATCATTTGTGTGCAAGATAAGTTAAGTAGATGGTTTGGCTACAAACCCATGTTCAAAAACTCAATATATTGTGTTATATTTTTTTGAAGACAAATGTATTATGCGATGTTAAGACGACACTAAGCTGAAAATTGTGCTAAAACCTCAACACATACCACCATAGAGTTTTCAATAAAATACATACAAATATCTAGAAATATACTCTACATATATGAACAGATAATTCTTACCGTCAAAATTGCGTTTCGTTATTACAAAATATGAACACTTTCGTTTTATGCCTATATTCGTAAGTGAAGCAGTAATAAGTCATAAAAATAATTTCTTTGCTTTCCATTCTCGTTCTTTTAACCTTAATTACTCGACTATTTATTACTTTGAACATTCTTTTCGGACAATGAGTACAATCTTTGTAATACTTAATGAAACAGCTGCTATCGAATATGGCTCAGTCAAAAAAAGTTCCTGACAAAATTTCGATAAACGATGTTTTCTAAATATTGCTTTCACCGTTTATAAAGCTCAGCAACATATACTTTTATCTTTAAATAAGGCGATTTCAAAATTATTATAATTTAAGAGCCATATCTAAACGCAATCAAACATTTTTTGGACAAGCAACTTACACTATAACCAGCCATTGCAAAACCAAACCAAATTCAATACCTACATACGATTTCGTCAATCGTTTCTATTCTTCGTTAAATCAGATCCTTACATACTTTGTTACGATACCGAGTCTTCTGTGCTAATGGCCATTTAAATATATTTACAGACTAGATAACTCAATTAAATTACACGCCATTTGTAAACTTTCATTTTTTTGTAACGGCAACCTCTTTGCCTAACGACTTTCTATTTTCGAATTTCTGCTGTAAACTGGCAACATTCGATGGTTTAGCCGTCAGTTTTGTTTGGTTAGGCTTGTTATCCGTCCTTTGGACGACTGTGGGGGGTTTGGGAACTACCTTAGGTTTGTTCTTATTTAAGTTGTCCGCTATAGCTTTGACGGAGTCTACTTTTGAAATGGCACGGTTCGCGGGCGGAGTTTTATCTGTCACTTTGTTTAAGTTAGAGTTTGAGTTAACTGGTTTGAGTGGTGGCGTGATTTTGTTCGGTTTCTTAGGTTCTGTGGGCGCCGGCCTTAAAGGAGGTCGGTTGTCATTAGGCTTAGCCGTCACTGCTGGCTTTGTAGTCGCCTTTGTATCATTTGGCAGTTTATTATTGTTTATCACGTCAGGTGGTTTAACATTCTTTGCTTCAGGTAATGTACAGCTCGAAACTAGGTCTGGGCTGTTCATTATTTTAGGAGTTAAGTTAGAATTTTTGATGACCTTTGGCGATTGTGGCACGTTTTTGAACGTGGATGTGCTTTTGAGAGCAGGTGGGGTCACTTGTCTTGAAAACGTTGGGATCTTAGAATTAGGTCCCGGAAGGGGCGGGGCCTTATCTTCTTCTTTGGGCTCATCCTTTTTTAAATAAGTAGGTACGTTGACCGCTGATGGATGTAAGTATCCACTACTAGTCGTAGACACGTTAGATTTGGCGCCAGAATTGCTATAAACACTCTCAGGCGTTTTATAATGTTCCGAATTCATGTACGTACTATCTCTATTGTTATCTTTATTTTCAGCTGCAGCCTTTGCCTTTCTTTCCTTCTCTTTCTTTCTAGAAAGAGTTGAAGCTGAGTATATAGACTCGAAGTTACGATTTTGAATTTCGTTTACAATCTCTCCGAGTAATCCCATACTTTCAGTACTGCCGGAGTTTGAAGGGATTACTTTAGGAGTATTGTACCCCTCGGGAGGTGGTTGTGGGATCGTTTTAACGGGTTGCGGAACCCCAGGTAAGGGCTTCGAACGTTTCTCAGGACTCTCTTCAATAACCGCGTAGATGTTGTCCATAGATTCTTCAGCTATATGAGCTAAAGGTGCCTGTTTTTCTTCTATGCAGTCGACGTAATCTGTCTGCTTGATTTCAGGCTGTGGTTTTGGGTTCGGTGGTGGTGGGATAGGGTCGGAGTGATTTGGTAAAGGCGGTGGAGGGGCGGTGGGTCTCCCCACTACAGATAAGGGCCTAGGAGCCGGTGGCGCCGCTCTCATAGAACCAAAGCTTTGCAAGACAGGCTTCTGACTGGCTGGGGCTCGCATACTTTGAGCTCGATTCACAAAGGCCTTTGGATCATCCCCATCTTCAGAATCTGAGACCACCGAAACGGATTTGACTGGTAATTCAATCTCTTTTTGCAGTATTGGATTGGAAATCTGCAAGTTTCTCAAAGCCCCTTTATCGACTTTTGAAACTTTAACTTGGTGATTCGGGTTTTTAGGTAACGAGTGACTTCTTTCGACTGGATTCCTCTCTTTTTCTTTCGGTTTATCATGCTTATCATGTTTCAAGAATGATGCTATGCGGTTTAATGATATCCCTTCTTTAACTTTTTTCGGTTCCTCAGGAAGAGGTTTTTGAGGCACACCGGCGGAATGCATGCTCAAAGGTCTTTTTGGAAAATCTGGGGTTATAGGTACCGTAGGGGCCGCTCTTATAGGCCCCAAAGTCTTAGACCCTTGTAGGGGAGATATAAGTTCTTTAGCCGTACACGTAGAAGCTTCTAGAATGGGACTGGATATAACTGGTCTCGGAGGTGGATTAGCAACCACGGGCGGAGTAACATCCTCAGTTTTCTCATTACTCATTAAAGCTTTAATTTTGTTCTGCACAGTGCTGTTTGTGCGTTTAACTGAGGGACTTGTCTTTGGGCTGGTTTTAGCTGTAGAAGGAACTACGGGTAACGGTGGGGCGCTTCTTAGAACGGGTTTTAAAACTCCTTGGTTGACAATACTCTGACTGTTGCTCCCGCTTCTATGTACGGGCGTGATTTTTGCACTTTTGTTTAGACTTTCAGCGATACTTTTGACAGGTTTATGAGTTATGGGGACCTCAGTTTCATCTTTCTCTGTGGGGGCGTTCTTTTCTATGGGGGTGAGTGAAAATCCTTTGAAATTGCCGAAGAAATTAACAGAAGGGTTAATATTACCAGGGGGGCTTCGGTCGGAGTCACTTCGTAGAAGACTGGAGCTCATATCGTCAGGGTTAGACAATGTATGAACGTTGACGGGCTGAGCGTTATTTTGAGTACTGTTTTGGAAATTGGCGGCGAATTTACTTGCGCTGCGCGATAGTCGGTGTTGTAAGCTTGCTTTCTTTGGCGATGGGGCCCTGTGGAAAGAAGATTCTAGTTTAATAGTGCGGTTGGAGAAATTGAGTAGTAAATGTAGCAGTTTGTGTCGTCATGCAAATTCGAAACCTAACTCGTTTTATTAAAGTCGATAACTATCGTAGGTCTTATATTTCCATCGCGTTTTTTTCAGTTACGAGAATCATTCTATAATATAAAGTAAAAGTATAACCCCAAAGGAAATTGTATATTCATTGCCGTTTCAACATATATTTGATCTCTTAGCATAAGTTGTCTATTGAACAAATACTTTTACAAAACTGATAAAGAGATTATTTTTATTTTAAATAAAGACTAAAGAAAATTTCTACCATCGACAGAAAAGTGCAAAAAGCATGCATCACCATAACATGCTTCATGCGCCAAAAATGCATCTAATAAAATCAAAATGCATTAAAAACGTGCAGTTATTACCATTAGCTGCATGCAAAACTTAAAACTAAACGCCATGCAATATTAACGAAGCTAAACCAGAGCAAATCACTCACCAAAGACAATGCAGAGACAACTGTCAAGAGGTTGTGTTTTTTTTTAAGTATTGCCAGCTTTAATGATTTAGTTACTACCAGATTAAGTATATGCATGGAAACTAAGTATTAAAAATTGATTTAAAAATTTGTTTAAATACAAAATGAACATTAAATTTCGATAACCTATTTTTATGATGATTTGCTTATTTTAACATTAGCCCCACACAATTAAAGTCAAATGCTTATCTTTAGTAAGCGAATAAAAAGATAGATACGTTATTGAAATCCGAAGAGTCGGTTGCAAGAGTTAATTTAAAATTATTGATTAATAGTGGTAAGTATTTGTTTGTAGTTAAAACTGGCAAAACTCGAAGTGTTCTGAACAGACAATCAAACAAGCAATTAAAAAGAAAATAAGGAGTATTTTATTAAATAGTGCATAAAATTAACTACTATTAACTACAGTTAAACTAATGTACGGTTAACTTAACTATTATTAAAGGTATTATACAAGAAGAAATAGGAGATTTTAGTAAGTAATTAATATTAAATTCGATGACAGATTTAATTAATAAGATTATATGAAACAGAAAATTAATTATATTTTGTGACAGGTGATAAGGTTAAAGGTTTTTGAGTGTAATGTACAACCAATGTAAATAATTATTTTGTGATTCTGTAATAATATTAATTTGAGCATTTGAGTTCCTAAGTTATTCTACTTAAATTAAACTTAATAAGTATTTTCAAAATCCCATTTTGTTATTAATAAAATAAAATGACCAAACGTATCACAGACTATAAAACAAAAAAACTGTTTTTGGATGTGTTTTCCAAAAGTTAATAAATTAATCATGTAAAATAAATTATCACAAGTTAAAAAAAAAAAACAATTTCAGTCAATTTGAGAATTCGGAAAAAATATGGAAATTATTAAAACATAATTATACTTAGTCAAACTTGTTCAGAAAGTAATATACTTAAATATTTTTAACTCTTTTGCACTATACTTTTAAAAATTTTTAACCAAATATAATTTTGCTTTTATAATTTATAATCAAATCGAGATTCAATTTTTCAGTCTACAAACTTATACAAATACATTTAAAACATGCAGTCTACCGATCACATCAACACCCACATGATTTTTTTTTTCTCAAATTACATGAAAACTAACCATGCACCCTGTTTTTTTTCCTTAGATTGTACACTTCTATACATTCACACATATTAATACATGAAAAATGTTTTTTATTAGCACCAAAATTATACCCCATATACACTAGTGCTATCTCTATTTTACAGTGTGAGAGAAAGACGTAGAAGGTGCGTTAGTAAAGAAATATCGTGAGTATTTTATTCTTAGAAAAACATCCACAATGTTACAAATATCTAAACATATTTTTTATTATATCTTTGGTTTATAATGTATTTACAATAAGCCCTAATAGCTCGATGCAAACAAAATAAAAGATAATTTCCTGAAGTATTTAATATTTGAGACAAAATGTAATAGAAATATAACTTTTTAAATATCAGTAGGTTGTTTTTTTTTTATTAGGCCTGGTTTTTATTATTGAGCATCTGTTCTAAAGCTAGTTTTTTAGCGGCAACATTCCCGCCAACTTTGCAATGGACTTTCCCATTATTAACATTAACGTCATGGGAAGTACCACTATCACCCGCGTTGTGCATCCTATGTCGACTATTCGTCACCATCTCATTAGTGGTGGAAGCCAAACCCTGCTTTACTATAACGACATTAGGCTTATTTTCGCTTGCATTCACATTAGGCTTCGGTTGCACAGGCGGCTTAATTTTAATATCACAATTATTCGCAATTTGAATATCGTTTTTATCAATTTTTTTGACAGGCTTCTTAAGCTGTATTTTAGGTTGATTTTTGTCTGGCAAATTTGGGGCTGTGGCAGGTTTTTTAATAGATTTAAGTTCTTCTAAGTTGGAGTAAATTGGACCTTCTGGTTGTGGTGTTTCGGTAGATACATTAGACATAGAGTTAACACTATCGTTACGTCTGAAACTTTGAAGGAGGTTTCTTAAGGAAGAGGTGCCTTGGAACTTAGTGAATTTGCCAGCGAAGAATCGTTTTGTGTTGCCAGTATAGAGGTTGTTTACGTACGATTTGCGCGGTTTCTTCCACCAGAGCAGCACGTTGTGACGAGAGTAGTAGATGAGGAAGAGCACCAATAGGATTGCAGGTATGATGCCCAGGAAGATCACGTACATAGCCACCATGAAGTTGCGTTGGACTGTAAGAGAAATAAGTTGGTTATAGTAACTTTATTATCGAATATTTTCGTAATTTTTGCGCAAAATTTAAGCGCAATTCAGTCAGATTTTGCGCAAACTATTTTCCAGACGGAGAGGCAGTAGTTACACTCAAGATTAATAATGCATTTAGAATAAATGCACGGATTACATAACCACCTACTTGACATTCCAAAATTGGCGAAAAAAATAAATAGAGTATATTTTTCCAGTCCTGTGTAGAACTATTGATAGCTTTGATCTGGATTAAAATAAAATTAGAAATAATGCGGTATAAAATAAGTGATAACTTACTAGTAGGATCAGTAGCTGGACCCGAATCAAATGATCCACCCGGACCCGGCAACGCGCACAGTGGCGGCGCGAATCCCGCCTCGCAGTGACAGTGACCTAAATATATATACAATAACAATAATAATACACATGTTTTACCTTTATCTATTATACTTAGATAATGGTGTGTTTATGGTGTGAATAGGAAAATGAAAATATATGAGAATAATTGACAATACGTGTGTTTGTAAACAGAAGTATGATTGTAAAAAATTGATTAGGCGGCCCAGTTCATGCAATGGTCATCTTGCTGGATAGTCGGACATATATCGGATTAATATTTGTGTGATGAGCTTATTTGTGTGTGTGTGTGTGTGTGTGGTCTGGGAGTTATATAATTTATTAAAATGTGCACAAATGAATTTGTAATGTTTCAGTTACGGTTACATCCATTACACAAGCTATAGGTAAATAGCTTCATTTACAATAACCGACACTGTGTGAAATATTTATGTCCTAGTATTTATTTAAATAAAAGCAAGGTGTGTTTCTTTTAAACCACTAATCTTCATAGTTATTTAGTTTAACTTGCTAAGCAAACCTTAAATATCGAAAAATATCAAATCGATCACTCGTATTGTTTATGTTAAAGCAGAGTCAAAATGAAGTTGCGCATTTTGCGCAACTCTTGCGCAAACATTGCGCAAAATTTGTTTGGGAACTAATTGCACTAAGAATGAGTTAAACTTAGTAAAAATTGTATCATACCGGCAGAATTACAGACACCATGACCTGAGCAGTTGGAGGGACAGACAGACGACTCCATCTTGGCTATTCTATCTCTTTCCATCTGCACTGGGATGCAACGTTGCTTCAAGCACATCTGTAAAAAACATTTTTAATTAATTCAATTTGGGATATTATAAATTGCATATCAAATAAATAATTGCCTATCAATAAATACTCATCATTTATATTCTTTTTTACATCAAATAACTTACTTCATTACAAATAAACTAAATGTTTAACAAAACTCAAACTGCAGATAATTCGAAATTATATATCAATATGACATTACTTTTTTTATTATAATGCAATACGGTTAAATTTATTCTTGTACAAAAATACTACATACATAGCATTAATACTGACTGCACAGCAAATTTTCCATATTTCATAGCAAAATAACTATCCCAGTCGCATATTAACCAGTAAGTACAACAAAACCTATTCATCATATTTGTCTTAATTTTCAAGAAGCCATGCTCGGCAAATTTAATGATTATTATAACAAAAAAATCCTGTCACATTGCATTATTTCTAAAAACAGAACAAATTAACTGAAAAAGGTTCGCGGCTTCGCGCGCTTTTTCGTTACTGGAGTGCAGAGTGGCGCGAGCGAGTAAGATAGAGTTCAATTAAAAAACATTGTATTAAAAATTGAAGCTAGTAACGAAAACGAATCGCTGCAAAACCGACTCCACGTAGTCTTGTTTGCCCTACCCCTAGAGTGCAATTCAAAACCGCGTAGGCGCGGAGGGGCGAGGCGGCCTGCGGGCTGAGGAGCAGGTTGTTTTAACGCTCGCCAACGCGGTTGAGGCTGGCCGGCTCTGCCGGCCAGTAAGCCGAAGCTGCGGTGGTGAGCGTGAAAATCATCTGCGACGATAAGCTCACATGGGACCGCCGGAGCCACGAAGCGCCGGAGCCGTGACAGAAGCCATGCTTGCTGCATGTTGCATGCTTACTTCCATGTTGCATGCCTGCTTACATGCTGCATGCCTGCTTGCATGCTTCAGGCTCGTTTGCATGCTTCTTATAGGAAAATAAAAATTCCAAAACTATGCCAAAAGATGATTCTGACTATAAACATTCTGAAATATGATATTATAGTAGTAGCCTTTTAATGACTACTTATATGAAATGTATGCCAAAAGGAAATACTGACAATGACTGACAATGCACCTGCCCCATTTTTTTAAGAACTATATGTGCAAGCATATCATCGGACTTGCGATCCGACTCAAGTACGTGGCGCCACCTGCAGAAGCTAAAAATGTGCCTATTGGGCAAAAAAGGATTCAATAAATTACAATTTTGTATTTAATTTTATATTTTTTTGCTGGTTTCATTATGCCGTAATTAATAAATAATAAGATGGCTGTGACTAATAAAAAGCTGTTTTATTCAGAAAAACTGCTGTAAATAATATAAAAATAGAAGCTATATTTAAAAGAAAAAGAGTTAACATGTATAATATGCATTAAGATTATTAGCTGTGCATTGATGAAAAAGCTTCTGCTTAAGGAAAAATCGCTGTACGCTGCGAAAATAAATTGTAGTGTGTTTAGTGATATTTTGAGTTGAATATTTTGCTGTGCAATCAGTAATTTTGATGGGAATTCGGAATCTTATTGCATAGAAAAAGGATATTTTTTGATTTGCGTTTAAATACTACCCATTTAATTTATAGTTCTCTCTACCACAGCATACATAAAAAGTAGCTTATATGTTATTCTGATATATGATAATAAACTTACAAACTTTAACATTTAAAATATTACTTAGATCTAACACAAATTCCCCTCAAATATTCAATGCAACATTTAACTTTTAATCTTGAAAACTCGAACAACATAATGGTGTGTTTTGACATTAAAGTCATCGTTAAATAAATACACACCATATCTTCGCCACACTTGGCTCCGTCGGGAACTAAACCAGGGTCCACTTCGCTCAGACCCAAATCTATGATGGCCGTCCGACATGGTATTATCGTGCCTGAAAATAAATAAAAGGGCTTTAAAAGAGCTTATATGAATACTTGAAGTAAAGTTATAATTGCTTACTTAGAAAGTTTGCAATGAGAGATTAAAATAACTGACTAAAAACTATTTAAACGAATTATATTTATCTAGTGTCAAGCATATCACAAATTGTGGTCCATTATGGTGAACGCACGGTTATCAGAGCCGATAACGTTGAAAGGATCGTTTCAGTGCCCTTACATAAAAAAAAACAACAAAATTAAGAGTCGCGGTGATTTGGACAATTTGACACGGCGATTCATGCAAACTGGAAACTAAACTAGGCTATATGTATTCTAAACAGATACATGATTTTATATCAAGAATTCCAAAATTGTTTCGTGCGGCGAGTTCGAATGCACCTAGCTCGTAACTATGTTTATGTCGAAAGTTCACATATTTATTGTTTGTATGTGTTAGCTTATAATTAACTAATTTTTTATTAATACTAGCTGATCCCGCGAACTTCGTATCGTTCAAACCTTCCCTGGACCTCTACAAACACTTTAAAACCAAAATCAGCTCAATTGGCAAAGCCGTTCTCGAGTTTTAATCAGACTAACGAACAACAATTCATTTTTATTTATACAGATTCTATATATACCATTGTTATTGATGAAGACGGCAGCGAGCGTGGCGACGGACTCCATGCCGAACTCGAGGCGCTCGTTGAGGTGCCGACACTGTAGCGTGCCGCACAACGCGTCGCGTACATTGCACTGTTTGTGATGGTTGTAACGAAGTGTCCCACATACCATTGTTATTGATGAAGACGGCAGCGAGCGTGGCGACGGACTCCATGCCGAACTCGAGGCGCTCGTTGAGGTGCCGACACTGTAGCGTGCCGCACAACGCGTCGCGTACATTGCACTGTTTGTGATGGTTGTAACGAAGTATCACACATACCATTGTTATTGATGAAGACGGCAGCGAGCGTGGCGACGGACTCCATGCCGAACTCGAGGCGCTCGTTGAGGTGCCGACACTGTAGCGTGCCGCACAACGCGTCGCGTACATTGCACTGTTTGTGATGGTTGTAACGAAGTATCACACATACCATTGTTATTGATGAAGACGGCAGCGAGCGTGGCGACGGACTCCATGCCGAACTCGAGGCGCTCGTTGAGGTGCCGACACTGTAGCGTGCCGCACAACGCGTCGCGTACATTGCACTGTTTGTATGCCACGTTTAGACGGTCGTAACCACAGTTGCCGCTCCTGGTGAAAAATATATTGGTTATTAAATTGTCAGGTGAATTTTTTTTGGGTTTGATCGTGAACGTTTGATATTTGGGCAATTTAGTTTGTTAGTTTTTGAATAAAATCCCACTATCTTCGCGTGGCCCAAGACTGAGACCGTTTTTTGTGAAAATTCTGCAGATATGAAAAACAATGTTTCTTGGCTTTTTTACCATAGCAAATGATAACTTAAAAAAAACTTCAAAACAGCTGTCACTTTGACGTTACAACATAACTTTTTTCCATTTTGAAGGAAGCGTGAAAGACAATTCAAGACAGTACATTATAAGGAAAAATGCTCACAACAAAACAAGAGTCTTGAATCCAGACTAACTAGGCGATATACTATGTACCTTAGAAACACAATACTAACTTGTTTCCTTTAACATTGGTGCTGTAATAACACTTTTCGTGCGAGCTCTCGCCGGTCGTTCCCCACAGTAGACGACACTGGTCAGTGTGAGAGCGACAGGAACCGCGGACGCAGTACGCCTTCTGTTAATAAGAAGATATAAAAATTAATATAAAACCTATGTAATTAAATTAATGATTAATGAACTTTAACGTATAGTAATTACGATATCTAAGTTTGGTATATTATGGGACATTGAAATATTTTATGATTTAAATAGTCATCATGACACGATAAAAATTGTTGTTATTAAGAAAATCTGCTAATAATGGGTAATGACACTACATTGGTATTTTAAGTTACTTGAGGCATTTTTGTGTATAACATAAGAGAATTTTACGATTACATGGAAGATCAAAATATTGAAAAGATATTATATTGACAATATTATTCTCCCAAAAATACATAACAATCGTACAAGAGCTGCCTACTTGAAAAAAAAAACAACCATACAAGACCTACATATCGGCCAAAAAAACACAAAACCGAAACTCTTTCCAAGAATATAAAAGCCTCATACCTCTCCATCCTTCCCGCAGTTGGTAGTGTCCATCTTGTACACATCATCGGGACAATACTCCGAGTGGCCGGTACAATATTCGGGTAGGTCACACTCTCGGTCCGCTGACCTGCATACTGTGCCCGCCGCTTTAGGACGACACGTCTGGAACAAAGTGACAAGATAAATTATGCAATCAGGCGTTAAATCCGTGGCATTAATTTTTAGGGAAGATATTGAGTGTTCGGATGGCACGTTAAACTGTAGTTTTTACGGCTATCAATGAACATCTTCGGCAGTCTTTAAGGGCAGTAAGCCAGTCTAACCAAAGGGTATCGGATTGCCCGGGTAACTGGGTTGACGGTGTCAGATAGGAAGTCGCTACTTGTAAAACTCTGGTACTCAGCTGGATCCGGTTAGACTGGAAGCCGACCCCAACATAGTTGGGTAAAGGCTCGGAAGATGATGATCCAATATTGCAGTGTACTGTACGACTCACCTGCAGGTCGCAGCACATGCCGGCGCCGCAGGTGGCGTTGGAGCGCAGCATGCACGTGCCAGGCTCGCAGCACGCGTGGCACGGGCTGTACGCCGTGGGGTCAGCCAGGGTCCCACAGTCACATTGTTCACCAGGCTCGACAAAACCATTGCCGCATGTTGGGGATTCGAATAGACGCTTCGGTTTGTTCCTGGAAGAAGATAAGCGAAATTAAGTTTTCTAATCCGATTTTGAGTGGTTCTAGAATATTTAGAAACTCCAAAGTAATTTAGAAGCCATTCATCATTCGCCAACAGGTTCATCGTAAGAATTCTTCTTCTTCCATACTTTTTGTCTTTCATTATCAAACAAGTGCCGTGCTTTCACATAACTCATTATTTTTTTTATATCCATCCACGTTCATGCTCAAGACTTCCTCACAATATGATCCTTAACCAAAAAAAAAAACTTCTTACCTTAGACAATAATCCATGCCCCTCTCAAAAGCCAAGGCCAACGAATTCAAACTACAAGACGACCAGTGTATCGGCGTAACCGAAGTACTAGAAGGGCTCATAATACATTTAGCATCAGGACATTGACACAAATCATCAGTATCATGTTCCATGCCGAAGTTATGTCCCATTTCGTGAGCAATAGTAGTGGCTACTAGGCCTATGACCTCGGAATGGTTGGTGGAAACCCCCCCAGAGAATTCGTACGTACATATCGGACCTTTTAAAGCTTTGCCTACAACTCCATCAGTGAATTTTTGCCGTCTGAAAATACGAAAAATAACATTTGGAAACAGCTCTGGAAAAAAAAATTACTTATTTTTAAAGGGACCTTTGCGGACTTTACCTACTTCAAAAAAACAAGATTAAGAAGAACTCTTTTAAGAATCATTTTTCAAAACAAATTCTAGGGAAGTCACATCATTATTGACTATTGCAGTTTAGTATTTAAGACCATAGAAATAATCTACAAAATCCCAGATTCTCCAAGAATATAGAAAAAATATTCGAGCCAAGATAAAACCACAACTTACGTTAACAACTGAGCATTGTCATTAGGTATATCCTTAACGAGTACCGACTTCCGATACCCTAAGAAGTTATTGAGCGTTCTATCTCCGTTTTCTTCTAGAACAATCTCATCATTTTCCGACCACACCACTACACCTACTAGGGCTATGAAAATGTTCAGTGGGGAGTATACCTGGAAATAGAAATAATAATATTTGTTATGGCTGGAAAGAAATGGTGATGAAAAAACTTCTCACTTTCAGCAAGCGTGGTGAAAACACTAAATCCTTCTCATCATTCACATGAACTTCTACAGCTTTTTTATTTACTATCCCACTGCAAGGCACAGGCCTTTTCTCAAACAAAGAAGGAATGACTATTAATCATCACGCATGCCCAATGTGGATTTGCTAAGACTTTAAAGTCCACGTTTCCTCATGATGTTTCCCTTCACCTTTACTCAATCATTGGTATCCAAGATCTAATTAAATTTTCACCATTCCTTAGTATTTCAATATTTGACTTACCGAATTAATAATATTAGCGACATCCTTCATCTGCCGATACACAGTCTGTATGTTCTCGCCATTAGCTTTATACTCCCGGTTGTCTGCAACTAGCACTAACTCGACATACCGAGATAGTTTGTTCGCGTTGTAAGGCCCGCGGACTTCTGTGTCGTCTGCGTTTCTTTTGTACTGGAAATGTGAAAAATATCAATGTTTGACTTGTTATTTAATTATGTATGCATGTGAATAAGCTTATGAAAGATATAGTACGTTTTGGCAATAAAATTCCATGTAAAATAAAGCCTCTATCTTATCATTTCGGGAAGGTAGAAAACGTTAAGCAGTGGACGGCAATTGGCTGATATGATGATGATGATTAAGTCATTAATGGGGCAGCTACAATATTGGTTTTTCTTGCAAACAACAGATTTCGAAAACCTTATAATCATTTTACCGACCAAAACAAATTGAATTGAAGATCATGTATAACCCTAGTCCTAGTGTAGGGTGTCGTAGAAAAATAAAGAAAATAGGAACTTTGCTTCAAATAACAATAACTTCTTGGAAGATTCATCCTACAGGACATAATTGCCAGTAATTAAGAGACAACACCTTACGACATTACTAATTAACTCTTTAATGCATCCAATTGGACCTGCACTTGATAGCGGTGATTCAACCGGGAACTATTTAAAAGTGTAACAGAGACTGCTAGCTTTCCCGCATTCCGTGCATACTACTCCACATGCCCGGACAAAAGGTAGCCTAAAGTAGTTACTCAAAATGTCAGTGTTCAGATGTTTTTTGTTTGACTTATATTCATATTTACAGTCCTCACTTACCCTGGTAATCCGACTCTTCTGCATATCCTTCTCTCTGTGGTACTTGTGAAAGAGTTCCGGGTCATAGCTAGCATTGTGCGTCACTCCGCCTTCATAACCGCAGTGGTACTCATTATTCAGATCCCCATGGTCGTAGATGTAGTGGTTCGATTGTATTTCTGGACCTGGAAAGAGTTGTTAATGTTGTTTAAAGGCCTCTGTCGAGTGCTGAAGTAGAGGACGAGTACAATAATATACGGATAGAAACTGTTCTTAACAATCATGAAGGCTTCAGGGAACCTTAAGAGCTTGGAGCTCTGGATAAAACAATTGTTTGCTACTCGTCATCTGATTTCCAAGCTAATTTAGAGTTAAACTATAAGAATTACCACCATCTAGGTTTTCAATAATCCAAAAGCTAATCGTAGTCAGACAGAATATTATATTATGTACAACATCCCCTTTTCTTTAAGAATGAACATGCCCACGAACCCATGCATATAAAAATCTTCTTCACAAATGAAAACGCTATTTCCAGGCATACCTTCAGCCGGTTCGATATATTTCATCCTTTCTCCGTCGAACACGATCCCCCGTATACCATGGCACGTAGACACTGCTACCCAGGAACCAGGCTTGCCCCTCACCGAGCCTGAGTATTGACATAAGTCTATATCCTGGAACAATTTTGATACAGTAATAAGTACTTTTTAAGTTTCAGGGAAGAAAAAGATGATGTTTTTAAGGTACTTTCAAAATGAAGCTCGGAGTTGGAGATTGATACACCCGTGCATCGGAGAGCATGTATGTGTCAGTTCTGATATGTAAGTAAATAAAACTGTGTAAAGAAAATTTTATTGACTTTTAAACAGTTTTTATGTGGTGCAGGTACAATATGTTATAAATATATGTTATAAAGACATTAAGGTAATACTAGCACCTCTCAAGATGTCAAAAAGTCTTTGTTTTCGATGCAGCAACTTGGGATATCGAAGTAGGGGCACTATTAGATAATAAACATTTCTTCATTAATAATGGAAGAGCTATTCTTAATAACCGTTTTAAAGAGGAAGTCAAAGATGAAGGGACTGTCGAAATCATAATTAACAAAGCTTCGATGGGCACAAATTGACATCGCCGATTTACACTTGAATGGTTCTATCGAAATCCATGGTTAATAATTTTACCGTAAGTAATCAAGAAGCTTCACCATTTCCTCTTTATCTTTCGCAAGAATTTGGACAAGAATAATTTCCCAAAACAATATGCTTTTGTATAAGCCCTGGCCGTTTTCCCGCGGATTCACCCGCGTTCCATGGCAACTACTGCCCTGCCGGGATAAAATATAGCCTATGTTACTCGCAGATAATGTAGCTTCTGATGGTGAAAGATTTTTTAAAATCGGTCCAGTAGTTTTTGAATTTAGTCATTACAAACAAACAATGTTTTGCTCTTTATAATATTAGTATAGAAATTTTTTTTAGACTGGAAGTCGACCGCAACATGGTTGGGAAAAGGGCTCGGAGGATGGATGAGATAGTTTATATATATATTATATATATCTATCTGTATGTATAGTTGTATACGTATGTATATCTTACCTCTTTCGTAGGTTTGTAAGTGACAGTCTTGCCATTCTTCTGGTACCTAAGTACATGGTTGTCCGTCACTAAGTCGTGGTTCAGTCTCAGGTCCAGGATGTACTCCTGGCCATCTATAGGGACTGTCACTGTCACCTCTGAATGATGTGCACCGCTCTGCAATAGATAATGTTGTAATTATTTATTTGCTTGGAGAGGAAGACTTTAAGAATTAAGGAAATGAACAGCTTGACACTAAATTATGTCGTATTTCAGAAGTACAAATCCTATTAACCCTAAACTATGCAGAACCAAGATACCTATCTAGGTTTAAATGTGGCCAAATAACATAAGAAAATATTTTTCACTCAGTCAGTTCTCACCGCTACAGGTTAAGGCTTTGTCCTCTTTTTGGGTAAGGTCAAATAAAATTTCTTACGCGCAAGTCTACAGCTAAACAAGCCACATGCCTCGACGCCACTTGAGCACAAAAGAACATAGAAATAACCATGAGCAGCCTAATTCATTAAACTTCCAAGTCAAGAACAATAATCGGCAAATGTAGTTTTGCATTCCATTTCCTTGGCAATTTGGAGAACATTTCCCAACACCCAAGAAGTAACCACAAACAGACAAACAGAATAGATTTAGACGCACAAGTCACCACAATAATGATCGACAATCATGTAATTTGGAATTACCGTTAGAAAACTACAATTTTGCCGCCGGTCACTTAAAGCTGACAGAGGTCGGTGGCTTGCCTTCTAAATGGAATTCCGTAGTTGAATTATATTGTAATACATTTTTATGGCGTTTAACACGCTATACATGAGGGAGGTAAACCTTCACACAGTTTTAACTGACATACATATCGTACTTGTTATAGTACATAAGTTTCATTTGTTACAGGTCGTCAAGTCACTCCTTCTAAAACACTGGTACTCAGCTGCATCCAGTTAGACTGCAAGCCGACCCCAACACAGTTGGGAAAAGGCTCGGAAATATGGACTATATTCTCAGATGTGACCAAGAATTGATCTATCTGTCCAGATTCCAGGTGCACAACTTACTTAGCTTTGTTCGTCGACCTATCAACCTCCAAATGGCCAAATTGGTAAAGGTCATAATGGCACGGTTCCAAATCAATTTGATAATAACCACAACAATCAAACAGTAATTAAAATCAAATCTACAATCATTTTCCGTGACTCTTGTTGATCAGAAGTTGAGAACAATATTTACAATGCATAAACCGCAAATAAATTCACGAACTTAATATGCTTCTCTCAAAGCATGCAAAAGGTTAAAATCAAGACTACAGGAATTCTAGTTCATATTACCTACACTTGACTTTTAAATTAGAACGATTCAAATGCAATATGTTTAAGGATAATTAAAATTTAACTCCAAAGGAAAACCCACGTAAAATCCAAAATTATGAACGTTTTGGTTTCATGTTCATTGAAACGTCCTCTAATAGCCTAATCAGAAACAAATACCAACGGGAAATGATTGAGTATAAAGTAGAAACGTACATAAAACTATAATTTACAACATTTATGAAGACTAGAAGTAATAGTCTACGCTCCAGTTACTGATCATTCATAAAGCACCGCGCCTATTAGACCTTTAAGATAATATTGACATGTACAAGGAGTCACATTGAACAGACTTGATTGCAAGCGTGTCTTCTGACAAGAGTGTGATTTCTCACAGTTTGAAGCAAAGAGTTAAGCTGAGGATGGCCTCGCTTGCTTTGACATCGCTGGTTCATTTGCAAAGATTGATTACATTATAGGCCGTTGAAATTGCTAAACTGATGTGCAGGACTTACATTGCTAGAAGAGATTATATACCTCTAGAACTTTTCTTTTGAATCTCTGTGTGAAATAAAACTTGGTGGAAAGCCTCCATTTATCTGTAAATTGATTTCCAAATAACTAGGGTCCATTTTTCCTTTCATACTTATACCAGCTCTAGCCACATCGTCACAATTTAGAAGACTTCAATTTAAGTAAATATTTATATCCTTTACCGTGTCTCTCGTTGAAGATATCTCTCTTTTTGTTCTTCCATGATGGACTATAGGCTGAATTAATTTGTGCTTGTTAAAGTCTAATGCTGGCTGTCCTGAAACAAAAAAAAACTACTGTTAATATTGACTTAAATAAACTTCAAAACTTTCCTCTTTCTTTGGACGGAAAAGCACCGGAGATTGTCCACCTACTTCTCAACGGAAACAATATGTTTAAACAATCATAAATAATAATTATTGTAGCTGATTATTTAATTATTCATATTTCCCGTTTACCCTTGTACAAATACGAATACACGAAGGCAAGATTGAAGATAGAAGCAAAAGGCACAGGAAATACATTCACTTCGCCAATAAAATGATTCATTTGAAGAATTTTAATTTGCATCCATTTTAGTACCGTTACCGCAAAGCCTTTGTTTTAAAAACCGTGAAGGAATGGCAGATTATGTCGATGTTTTAGATTCTTAGATAGATATTCTTTTTAATAGTCTTTGAAATTCATAACGCATAATTTTTATGGCTCTAATGTCGTAGAACTCTTTTGACATAGATGAGAGTTATATGAGACTGTAACGATTTAAGAAGTTATCACGTTTTGTGTTCTATTTACCACCACGGCGAGAAATGCACAAACATTTACAGACAAACTGACAATGAGCTATGAATTTGCTTTTAGAAACATTTGTTTGTATCACCGAAAAATCCCAAACATAGATGATGAATTGCAAGATTGCAAAACTTCGATCCTCTTCAAACAGTGTTCTTTTTCAACTTCATTGATATCTTAAGAGGTCAGACAAGACCTGTAGTATCAATGACATCTTCAGTTTAATAAGCCAAGAACCCAGTTCACTTGACGACAGGTTTCCTCATCAAGTGCACAATAGTGCGCGCGCGCATCAGATTGACCAATCGCGTGCCAGCTAAAACTGTAGCTAGGTTAGATGCTAGATCAATGACCGGTTTTATTACTACGTCGGACACAGATGAATGAACATGTTTTGTATAATGTTTATTTGTCATAAAAAAATACAATTAGTGTAATTAATTATATTTTTTTGGTCATTATGCAAAATGGCGGTCTTATTTTTGGCACTAGTTTTTGCCTGTGTGGGGCTTAACATAACAATTAGTGAAACGGTTTCCATCCGGTTTTTTATTGCAGTTGTGAAACTCTCTCTTTATATGTTTAATAATTAAATTGGACGTTAGTACTGTTAGAACGTGCCTATCGAATGATGGGACTGGAGAAATACTTTGCCCTACTTTGGGTGGGCATTTGTAACCAATAATATATTATCCAGGAATGTATTCCCCTTACACTTTAATGTCAAAGAACTACTTATTTGTAGAA
This sequence comes from Helicoverpa armigera, assembly GCF_030705265.1. Taxonomy (NCBI): domain Eukaryota; kingdom Metazoa; phylum Arthropoda; class Insecta; order Lepidoptera; family Noctuidae; genus Helicoverpa; species Helicoverpa armigera. The sequence continues at coordinate 7,742,961 of NC_087140.1, read as the reverse complement.
TAAAAAACAAATATGCCTAAAGTGGGCATAGATCGTCGCGCGCGCACCTCACCTTCCATTATACAAAGGCACATTGTTTGGGCTTGTATGTTCGTTTTATTGCGTTTTTCTACTATGCTGTTTTTAGACTCAAGAAGCTTGAGGCTTAAGAAGATAAACTTAGCAGTACATGTTCTTATAATTATACTTCAGATCATATACCTATGTCTTTAGTGGTTCAGAGATGGTATGAGTAGACCGAACAGCGTCTTTTATGTAATCAAAAAGTCATAATAATGAATTTCGAATCAGTGATTACAAGTATCATACAAGTCATTGGCCATAAAATTTTCATCTTATTTGGAATAACTGTTAAAATAAATTAATCCAGTTTAATTAAGATCAAGACCGCAGTAATTGGACCGGATCTTACGCCGTCATAATAAAACGAGATCGACTTGGACACATTAATTATATTATTTAGGACTTAGTAACGAGACACGAATAACTATATCACTTAAAGGCAGCTTTGTAACCTTAAAACAATTGGACCTTGAGATCTTAATTGTGATAGCTCAGTTACACATGGAAGACATCCTGACATGATACGCAAAGTTTGAAACAAAGACATTCGTTCTGGGTGTCAAGCAGGAGGCTTTTTTGCAGATCTGGTAACAAAACTAAAGAAGGGTGAACTTAGAGAAAGGGAATAAGAACTAGAGCGACATCGTACAAAAGGGTTTGCAAAAATTGCTGATGATAGTGAAGTTAACTGCAAGAGACGTAAGAATGTAATTAACTATGACGACCAAAAGAACATTGAAAAGACAATACACATACAACAGGGAGTCCTAAAACTGGCCATGGTTAATTGCCTTTCAAAACATCAAGTCTACGGAAGCAAGTAAAGCTAAGCATCTAGGCAAAATTTTGTGGATATTTACAAGTAAAGACTAGCGTATGTCCTAAATGGGCATTTACCACCACACGCATCGTGCTCCCGCCAGTTTTGGGCTGGCCCAGTTAAACCGGTCTATTTATAGCCTTCAAAATAGCGTGATGTGCGAAGCATTCATAGATTGACATGACAATAAAATTGCTAATATATTGCTGAAACTAGCTGTTGATGGAAGAATGTAGTCCAAAATTTACGCTAATTATTTTACTCTTGCGAAAGAGCCAGAAATGGTATGCCATTTGCAGGTCCAAAATGTGCAAATTAACAATTTGTTAGTACCAAAAAAGAAGAAAATATGTTTTATTTGTTTAGATATTTTAGCACTACGTATTTAGGATTGTTTATCATTTGAATTAAGTACTTATCGCTTTTGGGCACTTATTTGTATGTATGTTTTGGTATTTTAGGGAAGCGTAAAACGCAATTGGCAGTATACTGAGATTTTTCACCGTAGATATTAATATGAGAAAAAAAACAGAACCGGCACACAACTAGCTCGTTAACCTAGGTATCTTTTACCTTACACTATCACTAAAAAGATTTTTTCGATCATTTCGCCACATCCTTCTCTACAGAGATAAGCCTGGTTACACATCCTGCTACACATAAATTAGTGGTTATCGCAACTTAACAGATTTACGGAGATTAATATCAAGTTTACATAAACGACTCGAACTCAAATTTTGGTCCTTAGATATCTGGTCTTTCCAGCCGTTTGACGTTTAATTTCATATTGCTTATGGTCCTTAGATATTTGGTTTCTGGTCTTGGGGAATCGTTTTACGTTTAATTTCATATTGCTGACGATACTGCCATTAAAAGGGATTTTTTAGGTTTTATGCACCCTCAATATTCTTATGACAAGCAATCCTGAAGTTACGACCGAAAAGTATATGCAATTTGCATTTTCAAGCCAGGGCACTTGGATCCTTAAAACCTTGATATAAGGACAAAATTTGATCAGCACAATTCCCAGACTATGCAAATCAAAGTCATATTCGACAGTCCTTTGGCTTCGTAATCTAATTTGCCGATCCTTGCAAACTGTATTTTTAAAGTGGAAAGGCTGTTTCTAAGCAAAATTCTTCGCAGTACTTATCGCAAAATCGATTCACTATGGACAAATTATAATGAAACTAATAATATATTAGTAAAATAGCGTGAAGATTTTAATAGTGTGTTTCATGTTTTATGTAACTATATTAAAAAATACTAATAAGTACCTATGTACATAAACTATTTATCGACATAATTCACGCAAGAAGAATGATTATAGCTGGCATTTAATATAATTACAGTTATTTTAAAACAATGACAATAATAAGTCGTATATTATTAGATTCGGTATTTCTAGTACAAAGAGTTAGATAATGGGCGGATGACGACACAGAGTACACACAACAATAACTTGATTCCTAGGGCCATAGTCTGAGAGATATATTAAATTCCAAAGACAGAAGGACACTAGGGCCTATAGTCTTAACATTATATTAAATTCCTAAGACGTAAGAAAACGTCACTGTAATTTTATGCATGCTTTTATTTACGAAACAATATCGTCTGTAAGTATTGTCATGCCCGCAGCATCATCACGTCTTTACAAACAACCCCTATGATTAAGTATGTGTTTTATTTACACCGTTGTTTAATGTTATTCATCATCTTCCGAGCCTTTTTCTCAACTATGTTGGGGTCGGCTTCCAGTCTAACCGTATTCAGCTGAGTACCAGTGCTTTACAAGAAGCGACTGCCTATCAGACCTCCTCGATCGAAAATAACAATCGAATCGAGGTATAAATTAATAATTTCAACCAATTCCCTAATATCGTCAACAAAGATATAATTATTGAGAAAATGACGTTCCTGTTTACGGAACAAGTCGACTCGGTCATACCATAACAGGGCGAAACGTACACAAAGGCAGAAATAGTTACGTTCCTAGTCACCTTCTGTGCAATCAACATTCTGAGCCAGATTGCCATAATATTACACTGATTTAAGCGCTCTAACCAGTTGCAGATTATAACATTGACTTTAATGTTGCATTTTATAATAAATCTAGACGCTAATGTTTCTTTGTTGTTTGGTTTTGATTGATTGGGTGTTAAAACAAAATCTGAAACTGGTGTAAATCCGACAAATAAAGATAACGATATAAGTACCGTTCTGTGTCAAAAATCTATAGAAAGAATCTTTGTTAACTGAAAAGGTATTTAAACGACGAGACACTGATAGCTCGCGAAGGACAATAAAATTGCAACAAACATCAATAAGAATATCAATGGGTTTTATTGCACAAATACTAAATTGAAAGGCACCGCCCGCGCCGCTTTTCAATGACATGATGATCATAGTCCACAGTTTCAAGCTAAATGATGGTTCAAGCAAGTGACTGAACCAACCTATTTTGGTCAATCTCTGCAGAGCTTGTCCCAAAACATACCCAGCACTATCAGATTTCTGGAATACGATTCTATCAGCATTTATGAAATGTTTACATGCTTCAAGTGTAGCAGTTTTAATCTCTGAAGTCGCATCTATAATCTACTGCTACTCACTGGAAAGGATCGGAGTATTCTTAGACAGGATCTCCACGACCCTCCATACTAAAACTATATTTACAAACTGACAGCCGTTCCTTGAATACGCGAAATTAATGACAGTTGTTCCGCCGCGTTTAGTTTTCATGTAGTAAATCATAACAAACATGGGTTCTAGCTGTTAACTCTCACTTCTTAGCTTAAACGCAATTTAGTGCTACATACAATTCTGTGGTAGCTTTCACACGATGTTATTATAGATAGTGGGTTTTCGACACAAAAGCATTTTCGCTCATTTTCAACCTTACTTTGCAAAGTTCGCGATTTTGCGAAATGGAAGAGGTATTTTTAACTTTAACTTTACTTGAAGAAGTAAAGCTTGTGTAATTTTAAAAACGTTAATGTTGCCGACACTGCATCTTCTAGAGGTCCAAAAGGATCACAAACGATACAACTGCATCCTGACTTAAAATTATTTAGACAAGAAGGGGAGATAGCCCAAGTGATTACGAACCTACCACTTTAACCTGATCGGCAGACTAAAATCATCGACCTATATTAGCAAGAATAAACCCAACTTCCGTTGTTATAACCCTCATTCTAAATCATAAACAAATCTCGTATGCTATAGGATAAATTTACGCATGCGTGTAGTAATAATTAGTATGTTCAGAATTGGCTAGCGTATCCAAAGATTAACATCAACGCACTTCCGTTGAACATGAGTCATTGTTAACGGAAATCGCGGAAGACTAACCGTCTTACCACAAAAACTTTTTAACGTCAGTCTGAGACTTGTCTAAAAAAATGTCAAATTATGACGTTGACATATGGTTCATTTTGCAGCCAAAATTTTTTTAGACAAGTGTAAAACAGGGGTTAAAGTTTTTGTAGTAAGGCCATAAAAGTTCGGAGTAGCTATCGTAAATACTAAGATATTAAAATCTCAAGTATTTGTACAGTAATCTTTAATAATATTATAAAGCTGAAGAGTTTGTTTGAATGCTCATGTCTGAAGAACTCTTGGTCAGATTTGAACAATTCTTTCAGTGTTAGATAGCCCATTTATTGTGGAGGATATAGGCTTTTGTCCTCGTGCCGGCAAGAAGTTTCCACGGCACACGGGTGAAACCGCTGACGGAAGCTAGTCTTATTAATAAATATTATTATGATATGCGATTTCATTCCGTTTCTAGCTATGTAACCTTATTTGCATGTATTTACATATGTATTCAGATTATTGTATTTTATTTCAAATATTGAATCATTCATGAGTAGGTATAACATTGAAAATTGATTCGCTAGGAATATATGAATGAATTGGTCTATTGCCAAATTGAGAAGGCACCCTTATAAAGGATTTAGTAAAGCTCGTAAAAATATAGATAGAAGAAATAAAAATCCATATTTAGGTCTCGTCAATAGATCTAATAAAGACATCTAAAAATATTCTATGGTCTTTTTTTTAATTCGTGTAATCCTATTTCGTTTAGACTTCAATGTCGAATTCTAGTCTATTTCCAGCTTAGAACGATTCAAAAATACAATATGTATTTGAAACTTCTATCGTACCCTGTTCTAACCACAATAATTTTGGGTTAAGATTATTCAGTGTAATTGCATAGTGCAATAACAAATTCTAAGAAACGAAGTATGACTTTATTTATTATGAGTAACAGGAAACTTGCATAAGCGGTTGTGTACAAGTATGACTATTAGTGCATTTTAATAAAAATAAATTAAAGAACTTTATGGTTTGTGACATACAACCTCCTTCATCAATTTACTATGACAGTTCCACAGATAAATAATTCCCGCCAAAAGGCTAAAGATTTCTTAATCCTCTCTGGTAAACGATCACTCGGCAACTACGGGCACTGAATATGAATAGTGGTCCATAAAACGTGCACGACCCATTGGTCCCATAAAATAGATTCTGACTTCCTTTGCAGCTCGCACGTAAATCTTTGCCTTCAATTGCCATATCAGTAGGAGAGTATTGGGGCATCTGGATCAAATGATGATCCAGATACCCCAATACTCTCTTTTCAAAATGAGTACTGTATTCAGAATTCTCTTTTCAATATGAGACTTCTATTCAAAAACCTTTATTCAAAGTAAGACCTCTATTCACTGAATTAAATAAATATCGTATCCAGAATTCTCTTTTCAAAATGAGACTTCTATTCAAAAACCTTTATTCAAAGTAAGACCTCTATTCACTGAATTAAATAAGTATCGTATCCAGAATTCTCTTTTCAAAATGAGACTTCTATTCAAAAACCTTTATTTAAAGTAAGACAACTATCTTAGTTACTTAGAGACCCATCTATAGTAAAAAGGTGGTCCCTCAATACTTACCTTGTCTTTTAGGTAACTTCAATTTAATATGTTTCCTGAATTGCATTCCCGTATATAATTATATCACGTTTATATATTGTACGTTATTTATGTTGCAACTGCTTACAAACAGCATTTATTTAAACAAATCGAATGAGCGGTTCATACTAACAGACAAGAGCTGTTCTATGTCTTTGGAGAGCAAAAACACAATATAGCATTTAATAAAAAGCATTTACCTAATAATGATTAATGGTTGACAATAATTATAAATGATCCAACTGGCGAGCGTTGCTAGGTGCGTTAGAATGTTTACATATTCCCGTAAAGGAAACTGAGCGCATTCCATTCTGATTCTACCCATCATAGGCCTCCGTAACTATACCAATGTATGTTTATTCATATAAAAATTGCTACTATTGAATATGATTCAATCAGGCTTAAGTTCATAAGATATGAGCAGATATATACTCAAATAGGTACCTATACATCAAACAATAGGAATTATGTTTGATAAAACGAATAGGTAATTAATTTATATACAGTTGAGTAGGTAGGTAAGTAGGTACATAAGTGAGCAATGCTTGTTTAATAATAGGTTAATCTGGTAATTAAAAGACAGACATCAGTAATATTGTTTATTTATGAATTATTTACAGTTTCTTTTGAATTTTACTTATCATATCTTTTGCGCACTTGTATATATCATCGTTAAACACATTTTCAACAATATGCTGAGCGCATACATTAGCCCTACACTCACATAATTTAGAACTTTTTAAATCTTCTGCATCATAGATTTGGATCCGTATTACTTTCGATTGTAAACCCTTTGCAGGCTTTTTAATGTACGAATACAAAGTTTTGGTCCCTCGTTTTTTACTATTAGGAACTCTTTCAGGGCCGCTGCTGCTCGGTCTTTCTTCGAATTGAAAGGGTCTTTCTCTTGATGCTGCTGGAATCGGAGAGTACGATGGACTCGATCTTATTTCATCATACCGGAACGGTCTTTCCCTCTCTAGGTAGTTCAAAACATTTTGACGTAGTTGTTGCGCTGCCGGTATTTGGGAGCATGATGAATCATTGATGAAAATATCACTGGAGTTCTGAAACAATACATAATTAAAATTATTATTTTAAATATCAACTGTTTCTATTCGTAAGTATACAATGGTTAAGTAGAATTATTATGTAGATATTATTTGAATAAAAGTATCAAAAATAAAAATAATGTTTGATTATTTAGAAAAGGCTGACTTACCGACATTGTAGAACGAGATATTCAACGGGAATGTGATTTCTCCAGGATTTTATTCTGGTTTTATACTTACTCGCATTTTGTTTTTTCTTGTCATTAAGGTTCAAAATTATAAAATTAAATACATAATTATACATTGTTTTTAAATATACTATAGAAACGTGAGATTCAAGTTCTTATTTGGGTACTCCACGTGTAAGAAGTTGAAATAATGTACGCGAGCGTGCAAACCGCAGCGTTTCTGCTGATAAACATATTTCCTACCTATACATGGAAAAAGTTTATAAACTGCTTGTTTTGCGTCGATCGTGGGTAGAAGTTGCTATACATCGTTTCTACAATTGGTAGAACATCTACATAATATGCGATTTACAAACGATTGTCTGCCTGACTGAGCTACCGAAAACGCTACAATTTAAACGCTCGTATGCACCATCGCAAATAATCTTTATATGGCAGCATCTGCAGTCTCAGCATTTCTCTACTAATATTATAAAGAGGCAAGATTTGATTGTTTGTTTGTTTATTTTTTTGTTTGCCGCGAATAGGCTCCGAAACGATCAAACCGAATTCTTTCACTATTAGGTAGCTACACTAAATGCGTTGAACATAGGCTATATTTTGTCCTGGTACGGGAATTAAATCCATCGGGACGCGGGTAAAACCACGTGTGACAACTAGTTTTATTTTTGCAAGCGTGCATTTTACATATTTGGTTAGAATGACGTGATTTTAGGCCTATATAAACGGCTCCCGAATAACAACACAAATCACTCCTGAACTAAATCAGCGTGCAAGTTTAATTTTATCAAAAGTGTTAACCTATTCAATCAAATCCTCAAGAATGTAAGTACCTACCTGTATATCCTGTTATTATAATACTCATCTATTCATTCATTACATGTCCTGATATAATTATCTATTAATCTGTTATTTTTATTATATAAAAAATAATAATATTGAATGATTCTAATGAATGAACAGAATAAAATGTTTGTATAGATTCAATACAATCACAATGTAATCTATTTCTTCATTCGAACTATTCACCTTTTTCGATTATTATATTCGAACTATTTACCTGTGACTATGGTATCTGGGTACCTAATCCTTTTTTATTTTATTGATTCTAATTATTTTATCTGTATTTTTGTTCAGGTCGGGACCAACTTCTGCTGATCACCTCTTTCCCTCCGAAGACGAATATGAGGAACAACAGACACGGGTGAAACACGTGAAGGATTCGTCATCAGCGTCTTCATCTTCACGCTCCGGCGATGCTGCTAAGAGAAGCGCCAGCAAATCATCGCATCCGGACAGTAAGAAGAAGAAGCTCAAGACGATGTCGCCTACTGTTCATCCCATCAGTCCTGTTATGAAGCCCCAGAGAAGCGATATGAAGACCACGAGCCATGACTTATTTGGTAGTGACAGCGACGATGATCGTGAAGAGATAGCAGCAAGTAATTTAAAGGGTAATAAAAATAACTCCCTTATACTCCTATTTCACACGTAGGGTTGCAAACGGCTTAAGCCGGCAAACCGATGAGTTAAAACAGGGCCCTTACTACATAGAATTAAAATTTATGATGTGAAAACGATAGAACATGTCGCACCTATAAATCGGTGGCGTCATTCAATTATTTCAATAAAAAATCGCACTGAAAATAATACGCCAGCATGGGCTCGGCTTAAAGACTTTATTGACGAGACCAGGCGGGAGTTTAAGAACTGTGCTTTAGAGTTTGTAAGCAGTTACTATTAACGTTTCTTTATATTTACGATTTTTTTTTTTTCTATTTACAAAAAAAACTTTAAAAATACTTATAAATGTAATAGGTACATGTAATCTTATATTTCTTTTATTGCTGTTTATTTTTAAATGATGACTGACTTGAAATGCTTTCATGTCAATAATGTAATCAATCAGTATTTACTCAATTACTTAGTTTGTAATTACAATTTATTCACGTATAAAAAATACATTTAGATCTATTATTGTTTTATTTTACAGCACCTCGAGTATCTTCCTCGCGGAAGATTGAAAAGAATCCGGAATTGATATCAATGAACCTAATAATGAATTAATAGAAAAGATATTGATATCCATAATCCTAGTAATGAATTAATAGAAAAGAAATTGATATCCATGATCCTAACAATGAATTAATAATATGCAAAAAATGTCAGATTGAATTACCGAAAACTGAATTGAAATATCATTTAAGAACTAATGTACATAAGTCAAATAGTTTAGTTCAAAGCCATTTTAACAATATCTTTGTAATTGCAAGTGCTTTCAAAAACAGAATCATAACATATCGTTTAAACCCTGCACAAGGTGTTGAATACTGTACACCCGAAGCATTCTTGTGTGAGAATACGAACGATGTCCTGAAACTTATACATATGTCTTTATTGAAGAATACTTGTGTCAAGATTAACTTCGAGTTGTTTGCCCACTTTGTGTTACCAAAACAAGTGAGCAACAACTTAAGTCGTTAATACGAAATATAAAGTTATTTGTAATAACACGATTTTAAGTGACTTCTATTCGAATGCTATTGAACTTTTAAAATGCAAAATGTCAGAATTCGAACACAAAGAATCTGGATGGTCTTTTAAATCAGTGAGCCATCTTGAAATCAATGTTAATAAATATTGTCCTATGAGAGGTGGTACTTACCTTGAATTACCAAAAACTTAAAACTCGAAAAGTTGTATTAATATTCAAAATAATGACAATTGCTGCTTTTTATGGAGTGTAGTAGCTTCATTATATCCCGTTAAGAAGAATGTATGCAGGACTAATTCGTATCCACATTACAGTTCTATATTTAATATTGAAGGGATGTCTTTCCCTGTTTCATATGAAGACATAAAATTATTTGAGACCAACAATAATATAAGTATCAATGTCTATGGAGTAGAAAATAAGAGCGAAACAGTAACCGGCCCTCTATATTTAACAAACAAAAGAAGATCTATACATGTAAATTTGTTATATTTAGAAAGAAAAGGAATGAGTCATTACTGTCTTATCAAAGACCTGGCACGTTTAGTACGAGGACAAGTAACAAATCATAAAGGTAATTTTTTTCTGTGTGAGTCATGTTTACAATTTTATAGCTGTGAAACTAAGTATAGATCTCATATCTGTTCTAAAACTTTATCAATTTTACCTGATAAAAATAGTAAACTGGGTTTCAAGAATTATGAACGAAAACAAAAAATCAACTATGTAATTTACGCAGACTTTGAAAGTCTATTGGTAAATTGTTTCGAAAAGAAATCTGAAAACACACATAATTTAAAAACACCAACCTTCATGTTTTGCATATTACATATGTTGTTCACATGATCCCCGCCAAAATAGATATGTAACATATAGAGGTCTAGATTGTGTGGAGGTATTTATCACTAGATTAATAGAAGATGTGAAGAAAATAAATGATATATTATTAATTAAAAAACAAATGATACCTTTAACTAAAAGAACAAACCCAATATAACAATGCAAGTACTTGTCATATTTGTGATCGCTTGTTACTCGACGATAAAGTGCGTGACCACGATCATGTGACAGGAAAGTATAGAGGACCTGCACATACTCAATGTAATCTAATGTTTAGAGTATGTCCATTTATACCTGTAATTTTTCATAATTTATCGAATTATGATTCCCATCTTTATAAAAGAATTAGCAAAACATAAAGGTCATATTAAAATAATACCCAAAACTAAAGAAAAATATTTAACCATTACTAAATACATAGATCATGATAATAGTAACCGTCCTGTACAAATTAAATTTATTGATTCGTTTCAGTTTCTAAGCTCAAGTTTAGATGCACTAAGCAAAAGTTTGACAGATAAAGATTTTTTGCATTTATCAACGGAAATGAGAAATGATAATTTAATATATTTGCTCAAAACTAAAGGTATTTATCCTTATGATTACATGAATACTTGGAAAAGTATGAAGAAACAAAACTTCCTCCGAAAGAATTCTTTTATAACACATTGAAAATGGAGCATATTACCGATGAAGAATATAAGCATGCAAAAACTGTATGGGATGCATTTAAAATAACAACTATTGGCGAGTATACTGATCTATACCTGAAATGTGATGTTTTATTATTGTGCGATATATTTGAAAATTTCAGAAATATAAGTTTAAAATATTATAAATTAGATCCTGCCTACTACGTAACTGCACCTAGTTTAAGCTGGGATGCTATGCTGCTCTATACACAGGTTGAGCTTGATTTAATAGATGACTTAGAAATGTATCAAATGCTAGAGAAGGGCATACGCGGTGGTCTAGCACAGTGCTCATTACGTCATGCGAAGGCTAACAATAAATATTTGCCAGAATTTAATGATCTAGAACCTTCTAGTTATTTGATATATCTCGATTGCAATAATCTGTATGGTTACGCAATGACTAAAAAGTTCCCAATTACAGAGTTTCGTTTTCTAAATCAGAAGGAAGTTAATTGCTTTGATGTAATGAGTATATCGGATGAAAGTCAATATGGTTTTATATTAGAAGTAGATCTCGAATATCCCGAGCACGTACATGATTTTCATAGTGATTTACCTTTTGCTCCTGAAAAGTTTATACCACCAGGGGGAAAGACAGCTAAACTTATAGCTAATTTATATGATAAATTTAATTATGTAATTCATTACACTCATTTACAGGAATGTTTGAAAAACGGACTTGTTTTAAGAAAAATCCACCGTATTCTAACATTTAGACAAGAAGAATATTTAAAAATATATTGATTTAAACACTAGCCTGCGTCAAGCATCCACAACTACATTCGAGAAAGATTTTTTCAAGCTTTTAAATAATTCTATTTTCGGTAAAACGATTGAAAATAAACGAAAACAAGTAGATATTAAATTAGCGACAAAATGGGTTGATGTAGATAATATTACAAATAAGCAACATGGTGCTGAAAAGCTAATTTGTAAACCTAATTTTAAATCTGTATCTGTATTTTCAGAAAATTTAGTAGCAGTTCAGCTAAAACCCGAGAAAATTTTTTAGACAGACCAATTTATATAGGCTTCAGTGTTTTAGAATATGCTAAATTACATCTTTATCAGTATCATTATAATATGAAAAGAAATACATGAATAATATAAGACTTTGTTACACAGACACTGACAGTCTACTCTATTTAATATATACAAAAGATATTTACAGTGATATAAAAAATAATTTAAAAGATTTTGACACAAGTAATTTTCATTTAGATAATCCTTATTTAATACCACGAATAAATGAAAAGTTCCTGGACTCTTTAAAGATGAACTAGGTGGTGACGTGATCACTGAATTCACTGGCTTAAGAGCGAAACTTTACTGTTTGCTATCTTCCAAAGTACAAATAAAAAAAGCAAAAGGTATTTCAAAATCAGTTACAAATAGACTAGATATATCGCATTACAATAAGGCATTATTTCATAATGAGAGTAAATCATGTAAAATGAATATGATTAGGTCAATCAAGCATGTATTATACACACAAGAAGTGAACAAAGTGGTGATGAACAAAAACGATGATAAACGATACATACTCCCAAATCAAATTGAGACATTACCTTGGGGTCACTATAAAACTCTATTTTAGTTAATGTATTATAGTTTTAGTATTGTGTATTAATAGTTTTAGTATAATGTATTAAATACTAATATTGTATTTTATAATAACTGTACTTTAATTATAAGTAAAATATACGTATGCTACTTACTCTTTGTTGATTTTTATTTGTTGATAACCTGTAAACATATAAATAGACTAGTAACGTTATTTTGCCTCACTTTTCACAATGAAGTTCATCAAGCAACCCCAGACTTTAGAAATTAGTAATATAAAGTTAGAAAATCAATCACACAAAATAAAACACAGTGCACTTTTGCCTAATACAATCAGATGTATAATATGTGGTCCATCTAACTGCGGGAAAACGAATGTAATGCTCAATTTAATATTGCATGAAAACGGTTTGAAATTCAAGCATATATATTTATACTCTAAGACAGCTTTCCAGCCAAAGTATTGTTTTCTAAAACAAGTTATGAAGAATGTTCCTAGTGCTAAATTCTCGGTCTTCAATGATAATAAAGAAATAATACATCCCAATAATGCTTTAGCTAACTCATTAATGATTTTTGATGACGTTGCATGTGAAAAACAAGTTAACATTCGTAATTATTTTGCAATGGGAAGGCATAAACACATAGATTGTTTTTATTTATCACAAACCTATTCCAAAATACCTAAACAACTAATACGAGACAACGTTAATCTTATAATTATCTTCAGACAGGACGAGAAAATTTAAAACATATTTACAATGAGCATGTAAATACGGATATGGAGTGGTTAAAATTTAAAAAACTTTGCTCTATGATATGGCAGGATCGGTTTGATTTTTTATTAATAAATAAAGATTGCGCTCTTAATAAAGGAAGATACAGACAAGGCTTCGATACATTTATATGCCTTTAGAATATGCATATATACCCGCGCAATGGAAAACATATCAATCGACTTCCAATAGCTGTAAATAACAGTTGCGTATGATTGAAAATCAAACGATGGATATTAATATTAAGGAACAATTAATAAAATCAGCAGATACTATAAAAAATAAAATAAAAATATTACAAGATGAAGAAGATAACGCTAATTTAAAATTTAAAAAGGCGTTTAAACCAATAACCGATCCCTTGGAAACTTTAGTTAAAGTGAATGATAAAGATATAAAGATATTTGACATTTCTAAAGATGAAAACAATACATTTGGAAAACTCAGCTCATCTCTAGATTATGAAAGTTTTAAAGAATTTATAAAAACAGACCATAGTGCACATTCTGAATATAAAGACACTCTATCAAGAAATCATGTAAAAAAGTCCACCGATTCACTAATTTCACTGAACAAAGAAGATATGATGGAAATTTATGAGAATAACATAAATGTACCATTTGGGATACGTAGTGAAAACAAAAATCTTATGATGGGAAATTCTAAGGTAACACTTTCTCTTTCAAATAACGTCAATGATTCACAAAAAACAAATATAGTCACTATAAACAATAAGCATTATGAATTAACACCAGGTTTAAAAGAACTTTTGCTACGCAATAAACCCAACCTAAGTTTGGTAACTGAAGTAGATAAAATTGTCTACAAAGATATGCTTCATAATACACATGCACACAAACGAGACTTTCACTCAAATGGTCAAATAAAAGGAGACAAAAGTTTGAAATATCGTCAAATTATCAAACCTTTATTTTCACAACAAAATGATGTTCAAGTAGAAGAGCAGGTAATGCAACCAAAAAGTGGTGGCAACTTACCAACCTTAAAAAAATATAAAAGCAATACAGATTATGTTTATTGGGATGACCCTAATGAATTAATTGAAAGATTGAAACTCCTGATTTCTTCAAAACATGCTGGTCATACAAATCATGACAATGAAATTCTATCCATAGTAGAAGAGTTAAAAGAGGCTGGTATTATAAAAGAATAATAAGCTTTGAAATATTCTCAGTTACTTACTTTTACGGAAGATGAATGAACATGTACATGTTAATTATATTCACACAGAACAAACATCAGTCAGAGCTGATAGTAGCGTAAATATTGAGCGAATTGAAAACACTATTGAGGAATCTAGTAGAAATAAAATTATTACTGAAGAGCAATTTATTTTAAAAGTTGATGGTGCTTTTAAAAAAATTGAAGAATTGAAGAAACTAATTTTAAATTTAGACTATAGGATAAGAAATGTTGAAAAAGTATTGAGTTAAAAGAAATAGCAGGAAAATTAAACAAGCATTATGAGCAAAGTAGACGTCATAAATGAAATTCATAAATGTGCAAGAATTAACTTTCCGAGAAGGCAGGTCATACTTAAAGATATTGATGATCTTTGGCAAGCTGATTTGATGGATATGCAAGCAATTTCGAAAGTGAATAGTGGTTATAAATATATACTGGTAATCATTGACACCTTTTCAAAATACGCTTGGGCAATTCCTCTGAAACGAAAGAATAAGCAACAGGTATCAGAAGAGTTTAAAGCTCTATTAGCTAAAGGACGTGTTCCAAAAAATTTGCAAACAGATCTAGGAAAAGAATTTTATAATGATAAATTCAAAAATATTGTGAGAAAGTATAAAATCAACCATTATTCTACATATTCCACTAAAAAAGCCTCAATCGTTGAAAGATTAATAAGAACTTTGAAGAATAAACTATACAAAGAATTTAGTCTTAACGGAAATTATAATTGGTATAATGGAACACTCGACAAAAAAGTAAATGAGTACAATAACGCTACTCATAGAACTATTGGACAATCACCAGCTTCTGTAAACCATATCAATAAAAGGAACATATTGCGGAGATACATTCACCTAGCAGAATGTAGGAAGAAAACAACGGGTAGGAAATTTAACATCGGTGACTTTGTTAGAATAAGTAAATACAAAGGATGTTTTGATAAAGGATATTACCCAAACTGGTCCACAGAAATATTCAAGATTAAAAAAATACAAGAAACGAATCCAAGGACTTATTTGTTAGAAGATGCAAGATGTCGTCCTATACTAGGAGCTTTTATCCACAAGAACTTCAGAAAACCAACCATCCTGATGTATACTTAGTTGAAAAGGTTTTAAAACGAAAAGGAAACCAGGTATATGTTAAATGGCTCGGACTTCCTCCTAGTGAAAACAGCTGGATCGATAAAACAAATGTATTATAAGTATACTTAAGTGAAAAAAATAAATAATTCTAAACTGTATTTAAGGAAATACATATATGATTACTATTCATTACGGATTTGCTCTTTAAACAACTAAGTCCTGTATTTGTTTCGAATAAAATTAAATTGCATTGCTATTTCTTTGGAGAAAATTAAAGAAATAACAATGAAAATAAGACGAAGTGACATAGCAAACAAAAGTAAGCAAACAACCTCAAATAAACTCACCAGTCAAACAAGATCAGGAGCTGGTTTTAAGAAAACTCTTAAAAAAGTTGTTTCTCATACTAAAAAGCATATAAAAAAAATTAAACCTTCATGTAAGAAAGCATTGATGGAATTAGCTTACACAGCAGCTAAAGACTTTGCATCCGATTTTCCGATAAAATTACCCAGGATAATTCCAGTACCAAAAACTGGTGGATTTCTTCCGTTAGTACCGATATTTGCTGGATTATCTGCTGCAGGCAGTTTGGCAGGAGGTGCTGCTGGGATTGTAAAAGCTATTAATGCATATAAAATAGCCAAGAAACAATTAGCCGAATCGGAACGACACAACAAGGAAATGGAAACGTTATTGATTGGAAGAGGGTTACACCTCAAACCTTACAAAGATGGTTTAGGGATTTATGTCACAAAGAAAAAACTAAACTCTCGGCTACCCAATAGAGCTTTAACCAATATTGATATAATTAAGCATTCAAATAATATTCCATTCTTCCGAGGTGTATTTATGAGAGATAAATTACCGGATAAAGTTTCATCAATAGAATGCGGAGTGATCAATCTTGACTCTTCTAAAACACCGGTACTCATTGGGTAGCCTATGGCAAAATAAATGACTACATAGAATATTTCGACAGTTATGGTAACTTAAAACCTCCTAAAGAATTTATGAAGTACATAGGAAAGAAAAATATTCAGTATAATTATGAAAACATACAGCGTGATCACTTGTACAATTGTGGACACTTGTGTCTAAAATTTCTGAAATCATTTTGGAAAAGTAATAAAATATCGTAACCTAATTAAAGGTCTTTTATTATTCTATATTACAAAATTATTTATACCCTTGTAACTCACACTAATTATAAAATACTTATTTCTTTAATCATCTTCGCATTCTAAGGATGTAAGTGATGACAAGCACTAGTCGTGTTATTTGAATTATTTAAGATACCTAATCTCTTTGTAAATTTAGAATAAAATGTTGGTCTTCTATAAAACAACTAATGTGAGAGGAAAATGTAATATTTCCCTTCCTATCTTCAAAGAAGAGAGACGTCTCAAAACGATAAAAATAAAAAAGATTACAAAAGAAAATAAACAATTTCTACGAGATATTGGATTAAAATTAAATTAAAAAATGCTGCAAATAATGGATTTACCACAACATGACAACTCTATTGAGAGCTATGAGATCCATAGCTACAATCCATATACTACCAGTTTTAAAGAAAATGATGAAATCAGAATACCCATTCACCAACAAGATTTGTACTTATTACCATCAGGAAGTTCCATTTATATAGAAGGGTATGCAAGTGTATCTAGTAAAGATCCTGCAGGAAAAATAGTTAAAAGGATGTTGTTTTATAAACAACCCCATGTCATATTTGTTTCAAGATATTAGGTACGAATTGAATGGTGTTGAAATCGATCGTATTAAAAATGCTGGTATTACAACAACCTTAAAATCATATGTCTCAATGAATGAAGGTGAAAGTAAAGCTGCTGCAGTTTGGGATGGAACTTAAATGGTACAAAACTAGAAAATGGATATTTTAGTGCTATTGTACCATTAAATAGAATACTGGGATTTGCAGAAGACTATGACAAAATTATTATCAATTGTAAACATGAACTTATATTACAACGAAGTAGCTCCGCATTATGCTGTGTGCTTACAGAAAAAAATGATAACGTAGAAATCGACATACAGAAAATACAGTGGCGTGTGCCGCATATTAAAGTTTCAGATCGTAATAAATTATTATTGCTCAAGAGCCTAGAGAGAGATCGTTCCATACAGATAGCATTTAGAAATTGGGATTTGTATGAATATCCATTGCTGCCACGAACAACGAAACATTCATGGTCAGTTAAGACTACTTCCCAGCTAGAGAAACCCAGGTTTGTGATATTTGGTTTGCAAACGAACCGAAAAGCAAACAAAAATAGAAGCTCTGCCTTATTTGATCATTGCAATGTAAGCAATATTAAATTGTTTCTAAACTCGCAATACTATCCGTATGACTCTCTTAATCTGAAATTTCATGAAGGCAAATATAGTATATTATATGAGATGTTTACTAATTTTCGTCAGTCTTACTACAACTTAGGCGTTGATCCGTTGCTGAGCTTAAATCAATTCAAAGAAATAGCTCCAGTTTTTGTGATTGATTGCTCAAGACAGAACGATTCACTTAAAACGGGACCAGTTGACGTGAGAATAGAAGTTGAATGTTCTGAAGATATTCCAGATAATACATCTGCCTATTGTTTAATTATAAACGATCGACTTTACGAATACAGACCTTTAAGTAATATTGTGAGAAAACTATCATGAATGTTATCGTTGACGTCCAAGGGTTTAAAACTGAAGGAAACAATTTTATTCCAAAAGAAATAGCAATAATGTGCAAAGGACGCATTCAGGTTTTATTGATAAAACCACCTCAACCGTTTTATACTTTGTCTAAAAAAGAACGATCGCGAATAGCTTGGATAGAAAAAAACAAAGGAATAAACTGGAACGAGGGCTTCGTACCATATTTTAACTATAAAGCTAATTTCGGTAATTTTTAAAAATAAATCTGTGTATACTAAAGGTAGTGAAAAAGTGGTATGGTTAAAAGATATCTTAGAAATAGATAATGTACATAATTTAGAGAGTAAAAAATGTCCTAGTTTAGAAACATTGTATAACACTTATTCAACTTCTCCAGATATTGTATGTTGTTTACATCATAACAATATATGTGCTTTAAGAAATGTATTTTGTTTAAATAAGTGGTGTGTAGAAAATAAAGTCTTTATTTAAGAACTCTATTAACATAAATAAATCATCATCTTACATTAGTTTCTAGTTTTATTTCCGGAACACCTATGATTTTAACATCAAATAATGTTATTTGCTTTCCAAAGACATAGAACAGCTCTTGTCTGTTAGTATGAACCGCTCATTCGATTTGTCTAAATAAATGCTGTTTGTAAGCAGTTGCAACATAAATAACGTACAATATATAAACGTGATATAATTATATACGGGAATGCAATTCAGGAAACATATTAAATTGAAGTTACCTAAAAGACAAGGTAAGTATTGAGGGACCACCTTTTTACTATAGATGGGTCTCTAAGTAACTAAGATAGTTGTCTTACTTTAAATAAAGGTTTTTGAATAGAAGTCTCATTCTGAATAGAGAATTCTGAATACAGTACTTATTTAGTTTAGTGAATAGAGGTCTTACTTTGAATAAAGGTTTTTGAATAGAAGTCTCATTTTGAAAAGAGAATTCTGGATACGATACTTATTTAATTCAGTGAATAGAGGTCTTACTTTGAATAAAGGTTTTTGAATAGAAGTCTCATTTTGAAAAGAGAATTCTGGATACGATACTTATTTAATTCAGTGAATAGAGGTCTTACTTTGAATAAAGGTTTTTGAATAGAAGTCTCGTTTTGAATAGAAAATTCTGAATACAGTACTCATTTTGAAAAGAGAGTATTGGGGTATCTGGATCATCATTTGATCCAGATGCCCCAATACTCTCCTACTCATATCCCATACTTTATGGCTAAAGTTTATTAGAAACGCGGTTTTATATCTCACGGTAATAGAAGCTTATATTTTAGATCAACTTAAAGAGTTTATTTACAGAAAAATTAACACCTCATCCGACATATCCTGAATTTTTGTATCCGTTTACCATAGGTCGGAAATACCGCGATACATCCAAAAGCATTCAAGGGTTACTTTACATAATTACATGCACCCGTCCGTAACCCTCCAATGCAGTTGTGTGACGCGAAACGCCCATTGTCCCGGACTTTTGACAGCCAGCCAACCTTAACAGCCTTTGTCAAATACACCTGGCGCAAACGATTATGAACTTTGTATCGGTGCAATAGAGATGAAGGTGAGTGAAGAATCAACGTTGTCAGGGTGTCCGATAGGTCAGTGACATGCGACTTTTAGAACTCTATTCATATGCGTCGCTCTGTAAACAGACTGACACAGAGACTGATATCGTTGTAGTAAACTAGAGTAGTGATTACCAATTTGTTTACTTAGTACACGATTTGTATATTGAATAATTACTATCGCGAATATTGACAAGTAATTAGATTAATTAAATGTTGATATGATTTGAACGTTCACTACGAACGAACCAGATCTTTTATTAACAAAGAATAGCAACTAATATATTCAAAAGGAATAATATTACTGCAGTAGCATAAACATAAACCATAGACAACAGCCATAACCAAACGTAATGAGGATCCATGCAAGGCAAACAAAACGCATCTTTAAAAACAAACAACGTCTATGTTTGGACTTTTCAAATGTCGAATGGAACACGTGATACTTTTTTCAATAACCCCGCCTCACCCTCTGCATTAAAAAAATAAAATATCAAATGCGTTCGCGCCTTTTTTAACTTTTTTACGCTCGATGACGCACGGTCTGTGAACTTCCTTCCATTGTGAGAATAATCTGAAGCCGGTTCGAGCTTGGCCTAATACGGTAGTCAAAAAAATAAGTGACAACCTATTTGTGGCTTGTGCAAGACGCTCGATGCATCTAAGCTTGTATCCTTGAGGGTTTCATGTGAAACTTTTAGATGCTACTTAAACAGTTTTGTGCTTGAAATAGATGCTAGTATAATAATTAAATTATTTTGAGAGCATTGTAATAATAATTAACATTTAGTAATTTATGAAATACAAAGATTTGTTAAATATTTTATATTGCAATCAAAAATGTTTTTCATTTAATATTAATGCCGGCACAAAATGTAGCCACTCTCTGGACTTTAGCAACAAAGCAGTACCAATTAATTTCCATGTAGGCAATATTTTTTCACATACATTGTCAGCAAAATGGTGTCATTTATATAATGGCGTAATTAAAAGTGTACATTCACGTAACAACGAATAATGAGTACCTTTGGGAGTTGACATTTTTAATTACATATTTAATACAGACACTAATATTATAGCTGACGCTGGTAATGCCTATCCAAGTAAGTATACTGAGAAAAGGGACACCTCTCCATTCCACAAATCCCAGAAGGAGGATAGTCCATGAGGATTTTAATTCTTTTTAAAGAAAAAAATAAAATTGTCTAAATGGGAATAATAAACTCGCGGATCAAAATTACTACAGGATTTTCTACATTAATAGTCAATTTGAACATTCAAATATTTGATTAAAGCCATGCTAAAGTAACTGCTATCATTAGCCTTAAAACCAAGCAATACAATCCTGTTATTATCACAAAACAGGACCACAGCTATAGGTCTTTACGTAATACGAGAGAAAGTGAACCGGCCAACTGGGCGACCTTGCCAATAATTAACGAGTAGCGAAAAAAACATAAATGTGGTAATAACGTTCTGCATTACAAATTACGATCGGGTTCAGTTTTTTTAATGTGAGTAAGTATATCATTCATTATAAAGACGTTGTTTATAATTGCTGTCAAAATAAACAGCGCGGAAATAAGGGCCTACTAGGTACAGAGTTAACTTATGCCAAAACAAATTGCAGCCTGTTAAGGTCCGAATTTATTATGAATAGGAAAGTATGGAAGGAGAAAGCATGCTGCGCCGACCCAAAATAAAATTAGGATTAGGGTAGGAGGATGATGGATTGTTTGAAAGTATTGAAAGAGTTACCATAGCCCTGGTACACAAAGGGCTCAAGAAGAAACTTGATGGGGTTTAGTCAGTAAGAGTCTGACAGAGGGGTTGTTTGATAATTTCTCAACGAGAAAAAAAAATCTTTCGTCTTATATTTTTGATGTCGCGCTAAGGGAACACGCAATTAGTAGTACTTAGTCATTAGTACAATAATTCATACATAGTGCATTCAGTTGCTGTAAAATGCAGTAATTACGAAACAAAACCAAAACAATCTCATTCAATGTCAAGATTTTGCAACAGAAACTTGAATGATCCAAAAACAATAAATACTTAATCGATTTTATGTCCATTTTTTTCTGTCACACGCAACAAGTACAAGGCCTACAATGGGCAAAAGACTATTGACGAAATCCGTTTCAGTCATTGACGTTTATTTCCGAACGTATAATGCACCTGTCAGACGCACAAATGCAGGTTTACGTTTGGATATCACGAGGAGTGTGTGACAACTGAGCGTATTAAATCGATTCTCGATGCTAATTCGATTATGTATAGGCTTCACGATTTCGCTGGATCGTGTCGCTGCCAGTATTGTTTAAAAACGAGACTGTATAATATAATCCAATGTCTCGGTCACGTTTGCTAATCGATAGAGGTTCGATACTTTAAGTAATTATAGGCTACTTAATAATTAATTTCTTCGCTGCAATTGTGAATTATTTAACGGTATGAGGTTTTACTCAAGAAAGCATAAATGAAAACTAGAGCGTATTTGAAATTATATGAAAACTGCCCTGAATAGAAATTACATTAGTAAGCTTTCTCTAGTTATCTTATCGTGAATGAATCTGGATTGCCACCTAGTAGGATTGAGTAGTGGTTTTGCTTTCCTTTGAAAATAAACTTCAGTAAGACATGACAATTATTGATTACTTATCAATGCAATCGTTATCCATTTAATTTCTTGTGTCAGAAAACTTAGCTGTCAGCTCCACATTCTCTAAGCAGCCTTTCAGGTACTTTAATACTGTCTCTGACTTTAGTAGCTAGAAATAATTCATATGGGAGTCAAGAAATAATATTATTCTCTCACTGAAATCACCTTTTAGCTTCTTCGTAATGGCCAGGTAAGGGTATCCCATTGGAAAATCTAGTCATCTATTTGTTCATCAGAGTTTTGTTGACCTAAGTCAAGTCATGGATTTGTCACGTTTGAATGAGAAATGAAGGTGATATATTGGTCATCAGTGTCATTAGTTCCGTTTTACGTACTTTGATAGGTATGAGTCATAAATGTCTTAGGTGTACAAAGAATACTTCAGGTAAACAAAATTAGTTGA
This sequence comes from Helicoverpa armigera, assembly GCF_030705265.1. Classification (NCBI taxonomy): domain Eukaryota; kingdom Metazoa; phylum Arthropoda; class Insecta; order Lepidoptera; family Noctuidae; genus Helicoverpa; species Helicoverpa armigera. The sequence continues at coordinate 7,719,873 of NC_087140.1, read as the reverse complement.
ATTGCAAAGTCTTGAATGAATGTAACAATGATCATTGATCAAGTGTTTGTAAACGCGAAGATCATAGAATCTCATACAACTCGAAATATTTCACTAATAATTCCTCATTTGATAAACTGTACCATCGACAACAACGCAATGATTTGGCGCCAAATTCCACGTCAAAGTCAACAAGACAGTTCTTATTTCTCAGTAAATCGTAAAGCTATTTAAAGATGACTATCAACAAACAAATTAACACCTGTATCTGATAAACACGTTGAGCAATATTTTATGAATGGATGACTCACTAGTTTTCCCGCCATCATTTTATACGTTGTTTTTTTTTTCTAACATGTGACAAAGGCATTAGGTCGTTATGCAAGTGAATAGAGTTTATTGTGTTAAACGACCTTCTTTTGTTATGCAGCTTAATGCGATGCAATTTAGTGTGAGAGTCAACAAGTTATGCGGTTAAAGATAGATTAACTGATTTTACTCTTTATAGACTAATTGTATCTCCGATATATTCTTACAGCATAAAGTAGCACATTTGAAGGAAAAGTTTTCATTGAAATAATAGTTACCTATTCTCTGTTCAGATAGACAACATACTTTACTTTAGGAAAACCACTGAAGGCTCAATGGAGACTTATGGGAATCCCAAAACGAAAATTATCGACCTACCAGCGAAAATGGGTTTACAGCCTGTAAACAAGCTCATAAAAACAATAGGCCTATGTCCCACTTACTGAAAACTTTACACAACATGAATTGATGGTCCATTAATAGCCCATTATTTAATTAAGCCAGCTGATAAGAACTATATACGTTAAACGGGTTCCGATTCCGCAACAGGTAAAATACTGGCTACTAGGAAACTGTGAATCAGTCTTATAACGGTAATTTATGTTGAAACTAATTAAGTCGTGTGTACTTAGCTTTACAATAGCATACTTTGAACACTTGGTAATTTATAGCTGCCGGGTAAGCAGGAAATGTTATAATACTTTTAGGCCAACAAGTTGACAACTTAATCTTTATTCAGGTACAGACAGTTGGAAAAACGATGCTTTGGTTCAATTACCACAGCTAGAAGAAAAATATGGCGACATACAGAACTACAAATGTATAGAAAAACCAGATAGCCAGCAGTGTGACACAAAATCAACAATTTATGTTATTTTTTACAATCGTGATATTTCTTGTTACGTGTTTTTATACTCAAGTTCAGTATGACATATGACTCATTCTCATCCATACAAATAAATAAGAACAACAATGTATACTGATTTATCACAACCCGAAACACTAGCATTGTTCTAATGTTATCACGGGTTATCGAGCACAGCGTTATGTATCATTTGTTCATTTAATTAACAAATAAAGAAACTAATTGTTTTTGTAAACTTTGCTAATTTCCTTGTTTTAGTTTTATCGCAATTTTTTTTAAGGCTCTAATAAAGATAACCTATTGATCTCGCTTGCATGTTTGTTTTTAGAAGCGTCTATCGTCGTTGAATAATTACCGTCAAATATAGACCTCTTTCTTAAAGCGGAACAAACCTCTATATTGTCTATGTCTCCATAACCATACTCCACACATTACTGTTTCAACTTCCCTTATTAGTTCCATGGAGCGAAAACAATTTATATCTTATTAAAATCCGTCATTTGCGAATATAAGACGCATAATAAGCCTACAGATAACCAATCGACATAATATACCAAAAATAAGAAGTCAATAATCATACATATCTTAAGATCGTGTATATAGATCTATGCAGATTTAAAGTTGTATCTTAACAAACTAGACCAGGCCAACACGACTGATAACCCAGTTGGAGCCATGAATTTCCTCGGCCCCGTTACACAAAGCCACCTGTCAACATTCGGCGCACGTCTGCTTACAAACAGTGAATGAATCAGCCACCCATGGCAGAGATTCTCAACATAGTTTTATCTCAAAAGTTCATATTTTTACGATCGATGATGTACGATGTTAGAACACGGGACTTTCAAACTCTAAACTAGATACATCATACAGATTTGTGATCACACGATTTGTGGTGAAAAGCAGTTCATTTCGGCAGTAAACCATTGGTGATTTTGTGTTAAACGATCATGGGACTGTCAAAGAAATAGCAGAGCCTGTGTATTGTTTCCTGGTATCCAAGTGACCATCTATTGTCATAGGTATAGACTGGATGCCTCTCGATGGTAACGAGTTATTGTTACAAGAAGTATTGTATGTTGAGCATCACTGAATTAATGAATCAATGGAGATCGCAGGATGTGCGTAGGTGGCGCTTACAATCAACGCGGTGGCGTTTCGAAAGGAACGATTCATTGATATTTCATTGCACTTTGCAGAATTGGTGCTTTAGACCCTTTTCTGTGAAAAAATTTTTTTGAAAAACAATGAAATAAAGGTATCTCGAGGTCCCTGCTGGCTGAGCTGGCAAAATAACCACAGTCTCTTCACGAAAACTTCGTCTTTAATGGAGTTCTGTAATAAAGTAAGGATCTGAATCTAATGGTAACCCTTTCAAGTTGACTAGTCGGCACTAAAAAAGGTATTAGCACTAAGTTCGGACATTCTTGCGTTACCAAGGACATCCACTTCTTACTTAAAAACTCTTAGACCGATAACCCTATTGAATTAAGCCAAGGAGCAGACAGAAAATTTCTGCGATGCAGCCCACGTCACCCACATGTCGCCAATCATGACATCACCTCTAATGGTCCTCTCTACAACATCATCCTTTAACCCTGTTTCTAAAAATACTCCAATCCTTTCTTTGTTCTACCAGTTATTACTTCATTTATATCCAGGCTATAGTCAATGAACAATTTCGCGATATCTGGTCTTGCGAAATTCGCACTATCACGGCCCACTAAAGGGAAAGCCGGTCGCAAAAACAGTCGCCCTCGAAACTGAATCGTATAAGCCTTTGTATACGACGAATTGATTCTATAGTACGCTATCGGAGACAAAAAACTAGGTAATGGAAGTAGGTGACTCGATTTTGTTCTACAATCTTGATAGATTCGTAAGATTCGAAGCTTCTGGTGATGTTGATTCAACTTCTTTGACAGTTAATGTACTTCGCTTTGTTTTAAACCAAATGGCTGACACATGTGACAAGTATTAATGATTAGAGCCTTTGTAATAAATTGCCTCTACATCAAATTACATCTGAAGGCCAAGAGTTTGCAGATGATAAGCATAAATATATTGAACTAAATCATCTTTGTGGGTTAAAGAGCAGACAACTAAATGTTGTATGGCTTTCGCAGACTTGACCTTATTAAAATGTTGTACTGCATGAAGTATATCCAAAGAAACTTATTCTTCTTAAAAGGCAGTCGGAAACCCTTTAAACTCGATATAAATCGGCGATTTGAAGCTATACGAAATTAACATACTCTCAGCCACCACGTTTTCCCATGCACCGTATCATTGCACCGTGACAAGAGTGCGTAACCAGCCCTATCGAGAAAACAAGCACATCCAACTATACTCGAGACTGTTTGATTCAACGCCACTTTTAACTGTAACTACATCGCGAATGCAACTAATTGTGGACAGCATTAAGCCCTGTATGACTACACACACCATAACTTATCAAAAGCATATCTCCTCAAAAGACATTAAGGTTGATATTACATTGTTCGTGATGGCAGATATGACGTTACAGCGATCCTGATCCAGTCGTGAGTCAGCGTTCAATACGACTAGACGCAAGTTCTTGACCTCCCGTTATTATTCGTGGTTTCAAGTAACAGCTGTTTGAGACAATTTCACTTTAATATTATTTATGACTGGTGTTGATAATGATCGTGTTGCAAAATAGAGTATTAAAGGTTTATCCTGGCAGGCGGTTGTTACAACGTATGTAGACGATATTAAGATTCTTGCAAGATAAGACTCGGTGGACATTACAGAATAAAGGACACTCATTGGCTAGACACTTTATGAACTACAGACTGAAATGGTTGGTCAGACCGGTTAGCAATACATGCCTATTTAATTTTTACGATGACATTATTGATGGCGACTGGTCGCGGACAGGCAAGAGCTTACAGATTTAAAAACGAACTGCATTCTTTCACCCAATAAGGAAAAGATTCCCGGTACTGTTCTTGCTTTTTTAAATATGATTATAAAAAAATTGCAAGTCTGCTGTAGATAAAACCAAATTAGCTACGTTGCCAGTTTCAAGTTACGGGACTGTAATAAGGCTGTCGTCTAGATCTGGATTTTCACACTATGTACCGGCTGCATTTTTGTAAATGACCGTTTAATCCAGTCCACATAACTCCACAGAAATTAGTATTCTCACAGCATTCAACGGAAACTAGATCTTGGGACTTGAGTGAAACGTTAGTTATTTAGATTAAGTCCTTGTGTCACAAAGGTATCATTGGCATTTGAAAATATATGTAGGACGTGTTTATTTACACGAATGAAGAACATAGCTGTTTAGAAGATAAGAATGATATCTTTAGACGAGGCACGAAAACTGGAATGATCATTGTAATACTCATAGGTAGATAGCAAATCAGCATTGTACTTAAGAGAGCCTTTAGATTCATCAATCAGACAATTGATCACTGAACCATCAGACAGAAGATTTACTAACAGCACAAAAGTATTTAACCACTACAGGCAAAGACTCAGTTACGTCAAGACTGTTGCTTTCGCCATTAATTAGAAAAGTACAAAACTGTACACACTTTCCTACAATTTTCTTTAACGACCGACACTCACGACGCTTAAAGCCCACGACTTCAACAGCGAATTTGACGACGGATTACGATTAATCGCAATTTGTAAGCACTGACTGAATTGTGCCATCCGCTTTAAGTCTACTAAGAGAAGAGGATGCGGGTATCTCAAACTGGATATGTACTAGGTTGACAAAAATCTTGAACGTACCTAGCGTTTTTGTTTTATAAATTACTCAATAAACTAGTAATCACACATTCCTATCATAATTAAAATACGAGAGCATAACATGACTCTTCATTATTTGTAGCTAAAGTAAATGCCAGAAAACACATAAATGCAAACACGATTTAACACATGCAGACAATATCAGCTGGCTTTATTTTGCATGTCTGTAGTCGCAGCCATCTTTGTTTCCCCATGCGTCTGCGCCGGTCTTTATTATACACTTTCGCGGTTAAGCTTACTCATGCTTGAATTAAAATGAACGGATACCGTGTCGGAAACGTCTATAAATTAGCACTCCATGTGTAACTAGTTCCGGAGAACTGCCATGGTAAACTGACATTGATTAGTAACTGTTACACGTATGTCTAACTGCAGTTCCATTCTTAAAAATTATCCTCTACTAATAAATGAGTCTATTTGCTTGTAAGTATGTTTTTGATAACCAAGCAAATATTTGAATACACACATTTGATCAAACAGAGGAGCTAGGATTCTAGCTAGTATAGGAAGGTGAATAACAACATGAAATAACAAATATTTTCCTTACCACAAATAATTAATTATAAACGTGCAACATGCACTTTAAATATAATTGCTCACGTCATTCATCATGCATGCGCTCAAGTTTAAATTTGGATTGAAACATGGTTTCATTATCCTCTACCAAATAACCGAGAATTCTTCCTTTACCTGTATAATATGGTTCCTATCGAATCGACACGAATGTACTCATATTTCGTTTATTAATAAAACCACTTATCATCCACATCACGGTTCACCGAATCATGTTTCAAATGGCGCCAAAACCAGCGGCCTCAACAATCAAACCACATCAATCCATTGAATAGAATCCAATCACGCGACCGAATGATCAACAATACTTATATACAAATTGAACGACATCCGTCCATGTATAGCACCTGATTGAATCTATAATGAAGATAAAATTGGATGGTACAAGATCAACTACCCATTAAAATGGATACACAAACCTACAAAAGAAGAAGACGGGACAGATATTGAAATGGGAAATATGGTAAAGATACAAAATGGAAGACACGAAACACATAAGGAAGAAGTAGTGGATGATGAAGAATCGTTAGTACACATTGAGGCTTAAGAAGGCAAAGTCGTGACGTATGCAAACGTAGCTCGTATTGTTGATATACAATAGAAGATTTTAAGCACCTGTGAATAGTTTAACAATGAACCGGTTGGTAAGTGACACCGGCGACATTGTGAGAGGATAAAAAGTTTAAAGTGTGTTAGTAATGTGAGAGATTCTACTTTTTTTAAACGAGGTCGTTTTGTTTGTAGTTTCGATGTTACAGATAGAGAAACCGCAAGCTGCATTGTCGAAGATGGAATTAATGAATTTGTAGCATAGTTTAATTTAATAATATCTGAAGAGAAAGACAGAGTAAGTGGTTGTTAATAGACAAAGTAATGAAGAAGAATAAATCAACATTAAGTTCCAAAATCTTGAGCTCCCCTATTTGACCTCTGAGTCAGCTGACTAATCAATTTGATTTGTTTTAACATTCCCGTTCGCTATGGTAATTTGTCATGGTAATAAAATCCTTGCTCGACTTAGAATGTATTGTAATGTTTTACTATGTTTGAACCTTGTTTCTAAAATATTTTTACGCTTAACAGAGCGAGAAGTATGTAATATACTTTATGTCCCTGAATGTGTATCTTTTGTTTGTTTTTGTTTTGCTTCGTATGCATATTATTAGAATTTAGAGAAACGAAAACATAACGTACGAAAACGTAACGTAACGTGACGTTGTCTTGATCTTTCCAACGAGATAAAATCATTTCTTTGAACTCAAAATAAATTGTAAAAGATCTTTTTTAACGTAATAACTCACGAGTCCGAATAAGACCATCTCATAATCTTAATAATTGATGATGAAGACGATAGCTTCAAAGATGGTGGAACAAGATTGACTTTCTCTGCAATTGGCTGCACTACCATGTTGAGTGCAGTTGTTGCAACACCCAGACGACCTTTAAGCTGCGGTCGAAGCAGCGATATACGCGCTGCAAAAAGTCAAAATTGTTGCAAGTAAACCATCTCGAAGGTTTTTTGCAATTTCAGATGCTGGACGTAGACACATGCTACATTTGAAAAAAGTGTAATTGTACTCATATTTTCAAAGTTTGGTTTTTCACAATTACACAAAAACGAAAACTGACTAAATTAAGCTCAACATAATAAAACCTTTGCTGACCTGTATGTATAAAAAGCTTTCACCAAGTCAAAGTTTAAAAACGCAATTCATTTCAAAAAATTTGCAATTTCGGTTTCCAATAAAGAACTGACATTTTACACAGACACAGTATCACTTTCAAACAATCAATTTGTGTGGCCGGTAAGTTAAGCTAACTGTTAACTTGATGCCACATTACTTAACTGTTACGAGAGCGGTGCTTTCTTACCCAACATACATTGAGGCCGCGTGAATCAATTCACATTATGTGAAATGATACACTTCAACTCTGCAAATCGCTTTTTCATGGCAAATAAGACTGAGAGGAAACTTTGAAGCACTCATTGTTGGAGGCATTTGAATAGAGAGATTTAAATATAATTGCATATGCTTTCGACTTTAGGAAACAAAATCAAGCAAGAAAGACAACACCATGAGTCAAAGCGTGGCGATGCATAGCCATCCAAACTGGGCTAGCTGAAAACAATAGACAATGTATATGCCATTGAATTGTCTAGTTAATCTTAATGGCAACAATGCAAAGAATACGGGCACTGAACGCGACGGTTTGCGTTAAATTGAGACTTCCTCTGTCCTAGTATCTCGATAAAACAAGAGACAGGCAAGGGCCGAAGTCTACGCTCAGGGGAAATGCTCAATTTAAAATTAAGGATCGGTTTTACCTTTGTCTTTAGCGTAACTGCTTGTACCAATTAGTCTGGGATATTTGAACAATGAGCATTGTCGTTCGTTAATGAACTTCAGTACCTCAAGGCTAAACATCCATTTCGAACTCGCCATTAGCGAATTCTCGAAATGTAAAAATGTAATTGTTTGGGGTATGCACTGCAGCAGTGGCAGGTTGCCTGAAGTTCTATTTATAGTCCATATGTTATAGTAAACGATACAATAGGAACAGTTGAAGGCCGGTCGTAGGCTCCATTGGATTACAGTTTCCAAACATCATATGAAGCGAAGATATCACAATACTTACAGGTTTAAAATGAAAGCTTCAGCTTTCTACGAAAGCACATCAAATGCAACTGTAAAAGTTACTATTTAATTACCCTTCGTAATTACGTTTTCGTATCGTAAAGCCACTTCGATCTGGCGATCACCAAATCAAAAAACCCAAACTAAATTCAGTTAAAGGGTGAAAACTACTAAAACTGTAATTCTGTTAATTAACATACCAGACTAAAAGGACGTTTCCAGTCATAAAATGATCGTAAAAGAAAATGTGCATTTCTAAGGTATTCCAGGTGAATCATGGGTCATGAAAAACTGTTTACGCAATTATAAGCTGTGTTAACAATATATTAGAGTTTATATCTGTATTTATTTATTGTAAAGGTGTCAGTGGCCTGGGAAGTTAGGGTTTTCAAGCAACCTGTCTTATCTGCTTTGTTATTCATTGAGCTGTGAATTGAAATGCGTTTTTTCCGCAAGTTTTTTTCTGAATTCAAAGTATTTAATTTAGGAGGTAAATGTTTTTCTCAATGATGATTCATCGAAACAGCAACGGTTTTTGCATAAAAATGGGAATTTTTTGCTTGTTCTTTTTCTATCTCTTGGAAAATACGTGTTGTTATGGGTAAATGCACTAATTCTTCTTTCGTCTGTCTGACCGTTACCATTCTTTCAAAGCACCAAAGAACCTTTTCTGCGTCGGGATTTACCGCGGCACTGGGACACAGCAGCGGAGATAAATAAGCAGCCTTTCAAAAGAAGTCAGTTACTGACTTTAGAATCTCTGCAAATACAAAGATGCGTGCAAAAAAGGTTCCATTACCATACCACATACATATTTCACTTAGCACTAAATCAGTCATTTGTTGAAATACAAGCTCGCAAAAGATTAGTATTACAAACACATGTTTTACTATGTAAGCAACGAAATCAGTTCTTGTCAACTGACAATCAATCAAACGTTCAACTGAACGGCAATTCTTTGACCGAGCTGACAGAAACCGGTCAAGCGCGAGTCAACCTGCGTGACCACTGCCTATAATTTTAAAACAGTTTCTACCTGGCTAGTGCCACGAGAAAATTACCAACGAACCGTGTAAATGTTTCAAAAAACAATGCTTTATAGAATGAATCATATAAGGTATATTATGTGTCATGTTTTTATGTCTTTTATTATCCTACTGCGCAATTTAAGAGTCAGGGTTTTACTTGTCATTAAGTAGGTATATTATAAGTGTGAAAGTAACTCTATGCATAAGAAAGATTATGAGCTTGCTTTTGTAAAAAATAGTTTGAAACTTAAGAAACCTGAAGTTGTTCTTTGGGGGAACTACATAGGGCACAATGAAAAGGCAAAATACAGAGATGCTTCATTCATATTATGGATTAAATAAAGCAACAATCTAAACAGCAGTAAACAAGTCCAGGGCCCACCTTGGCGACTTCCAGGAAACACTGATACAACAAATGGATATGCTATTTCAGAATGCATTTACAGGATTATATTATCAACGGACAACGAACGAGGAGGAAAATGCAGATATGTACACTGTAAAATCACATTGTTGTCTATAAACTGTGCATCAAAGAATGTAGAGAAATAAAATCATATCTGGGCATATTTTAGCTATTGATATCATTTGAAACAACACAGGCTTTCATACCTACTTCTCTAGAGTGCAGCCATCAATATCGAGGATGTTACGATGAAGATGACTGCAGAAATAATGTATCGATAGCCTACGTACAATGGTTAATAAATTAAAACATGAGCGCCACCTTTACTGGCAACGGAACGAATTGTCAGCAACAAAAAATGCTTGTTTTATTTAATCAATAAAAATTCTACTCTAAAATTATCACAGCCAAGAAATTCCAGCTTGGTTTTGAAGTAATCAGGATGACGTCATCTGTCACACTTCAAATTAGCCGTTAAATACTGTCATGGCCGTCAGTGTCAACGTGACATTTCCGCGACGATCTGGCGCCCAACCGGTTTTTTTATTTAATAAGTTAATATCTGCTATTGATATGCGTAGAATTTAGGCCTGATACGCAATGTTGTAAGACTGATCCAATATTTATGTGACTTTTCTTACGTTGATGATTTATTTAAAGGCAATATTAGAAGTTTGCTATGACGATTTGAGATCAGGCCAGCACTAGAGCAACACTAGAATAGCACTAGAGTACATAGCATTAAATTATAGTTATGTTCTAACACTGTTTTAAAAGGCAAAGGAATGTCGCTTCGTAGCGAAAAAAACGCAACTTAAATCAAGTTTGTTATCTAAGACTTGATGCAATCCTACTCAGCCGTGTAAACACTTGGAAGTTGACATTCGATATTTGTCACTAGAGTGCATCAATAAAAGATAACATTACAGAGTAAATATCTTTGTTTGACCCTGGGCTTTGGTCTCAGGTAGACTGATTTTTGTGATCATGTCACATGTCTTGTTTCATTTATAAAACCACTGCTACATATTTGAACTGGATTATTTTGTAACATAGTTTCTGCTGTCCATTATTAATTGTTATGATCTTACCGCTTTTTGGCGCAGCTGTCATTGGTATTTTCGCTTGAAAACTGAAACATTGGAATAGGTCCTAGGACCAATAAAATTGACAGCACACTTCTACGAATTCAAAAAACAGACGAATTGAAAACCACCTCTTAATAAGTCGGTCAGAAAGCAGCTGCCTTAAAAATCTTGCAGTAACATCATCAGTCCCTTTATAAAGATAACGGTGGTAGGTTGCAACATCTGCACATCTTCCGTCTCTCTCTCGTGCACGAGCTTAGCCGAACGTTTTGTTTTGCCCGCAAGTTTGTTTGCTTATTTTTTTAGGATAACCGTGTCATTTGAGAACCTTCGCACCTTTGGATATTAAGAGCTTGTGGCCCATCTGCGGGTTTCTTTTAGTAGAAAAACCTTTTTTGTTTCATTTTGTGTAGGCACGCCCTTCTAAAGTTCTCGCCGATTGAACAAAATGTGGGTGTTATCAATTTATTTTGTGTGTACTTTGAAGGTGGTGCAAAGACCAAACAAGGTTATGAGATATGAGGTCTTTATCCTCATCCTGTTTCTCATTAAAATTATAGTATCAATAAACTGTTATAATAAGTTAACTACAAAACATTATACCTAAACAAGGAAAATAAATATTTCAAACATATTGATAAAAATATAATAAACAACCGTCAGCATTGCCTACCGGTGCACACGGAACATGAATTAGTAAATAAACAAGCTATTTCCATCATTCAGCAGAATCAGACTTTATTAAGTGTAACAAAGTTGAATGCATTATAACTGGGCCTTGTTTAATTTCGATACACACCTGCGCTAACACAATTAACAAAGGCAGGTGTGTCTAAATACAGAAACTCAGCCACCAATTAATTTATATTTTATGGAAAGTTATAACAAGCTTCGCAAACGTGTGAATGCACCTCTTCTACATGGCAACACAGCATGCTCAGACGCGCTACGCGGTTTTAAATTTAGAAATGCTTTCCAACTGACATCTCGGTGTTTCAAAATTAGAATACATAGTATTTGACGGTCCCTTTTCTTGACTGCCAATACGAAATCTGGATACCGCTGTAATAAAAACTTTTCATAGCCACATTTAAAGTTCTGGCGCTTTTTATCTGGTCTCAATAAATTTTAATAACCGTTCCATATGCGATCATACGTTTTACATATCAACTTGACAACCACTTAAAACACTTCGTGCCGACTGCATTTATTGGCAGTTACTGAACATTGAGAACACATTACGGGCTGAACTAAATCACACTTGTTTTAAATTGCCCCTATTTACGTTACGTACGAAGGCCAGAGACTGATAACGATCTATCGTTGCTAGAACTTTACCATTCACTTAAGCAGAAAGTTGCTGTAATTAAAACGCAGAGGTTAGATTTTAATCCATTGAGCGATATTTTTTGTTTCACGCTGCTAGATCCGCCAGTTCTAAAAGGAACTTGTCAAGTTGTCACAAGCAAAGCTTAAGAAGTATTTTAGATCAGGTCCATTAATATCTTTACAGTAGATCACGAGCCCTTCAAATAAGGACAAACAACAACAGGGTCCCCTGGATGGTTTTCTTCCTCATTTCATTCTCCTACAACGGCATCAGACAGTCAGCAGTTACTGAGTTACGGCAAGTAACTATTAAGTAATCAGCGGTTCGAGCCTTTTGAAAAAGCTTGTTTTAAAATAATAGCATGAAGTTTCTTAACCATCAATAAAGGTAATATGCATGAGCATACTAACAGAATAAGATAGCCAGACCGCATTATTGCCGAACCACGGAAGAGTGTCGATGTACCAGTTTATCGCCGTTGAGTATTGCAACACCGAGGATTATAGTATTAGAACCCGCTTACACTCGAGCCTAAACGTGTACCTTTACAGATACAAACTACAGACATGATTTTAAACTTTATAAAAGAAAAATCTTCAACGTCATCCTAGCTAACGTTATGAATGCAAATTGAGGAACTTTCTCAATAATTTTGTATCTGTAACGTTTTCACAATCAAACACCGGAACGGGTTTTCTTGGAATTTGTTACACTATTTAAACATGACCCGAGGAAGGTCGCGTATGATACTTTTTATTAATGTTATGAAATAGATCCGAAGTAAAATATAAGCTGGTAAGTTATAAAAATCTAGCGGCCCGACAAACGGTAAAGAACTTAAGAAAAGAAATAAAAAGTAGCGAAACTCCTTGACTGCGCTCAAGTTATAAAATATCCGATCCTTCCTTGTGAAATCATTGGTGAAAATCTAATCGACAAACAGACCGACATGCCGAAGGACTCAATTTAGCAATTCATATGAAGTGAAGCTTAGATTTTCTACAATCTTCTAATAGAGAGATTCAAATGAGAACCGTCTGCGATAGAAATTGTCGTCAAGGCATAACCGATTGAATAAGTACTCGAGTCTGGCCATCTGTGAACGATACACTTCTCTTTGAAATTATTAATATGTGCTTCATATCATACGTTTAGTACACAAATGTATATGGTTTTACAAATCGACAATTTCAGGAAGTACCTATTGTTGAAAACCGCGTGATCACAAAAGTCAAAGTTTCAGCCGTCTATCGCATCAATATTCAAGCCTCTTCAAGGATTTTACATTAAGAGATAATATTTTGTTTTACCTCAGAAATCTTAAGGATTATCCTCGATACAATATAAAACCACAATCAATAGCAATAAATAAATAAACACTGCTTTACAGTCCTAGCCGGAAATCGATAGGCAATTATGCCTTTTCTGCCGACTCCTAAGACCAACTGCCATAGTACAAAACGCCTTCAATACAGACGATGTTAATTATTGCAAGAACAAACGCGCCGTTTTGCTAAAATCCACGTAACTTCGCACACTCGTAATTACTACTTACTAATTAGTTTCACCTTTAATGTTATGCTGTGTAAACAAACGCCCACATACATATTTAAAACTAGAGTGTTTGGGCATTAGGTATGCCATAATAACAATAATTTGTGTTTGGTATTCTATAACGTCTTCAAAACTAGTTTTTGGCAATTTCCACAAAACAGAGTGTCGTTTAAAAAGTCTGAAATTTTTATTCAAATTGGGTTAATAGTTAACTTAAACGCGTTTTTTCGAATGATAGTAGACCCTATTGTTCTAAAGGACTACGATTCGCTGGCCACATTGTTTCAAAGGACCACTTTTGCAAAAGGACCAAAGTATTAAATTACTTTAATAAATATAAACCTGTTTGCAGAGCCACAATTTGCATGTTCTGATGACGCATACGTTTAATTTCTTGTTTCATTTTCATTAAAATGTTTTAACTTTCGACCTTACAATATTGATTGACCTTTCATGAACTGGATTTAAAGCAGGCTTGTGAAGCGAAATAATTATAAAAGTTAGTCACGTTCGTTGCTTAACATACGTAAATATTAATTGATGCTACACTGCAATTCAACCACATTTATTTTGGGTAAATCTAAATTAAACTACATAACATGTAGGATAGTTTCTGATAGAATTATAATAAAGCACATCACGTGAAGTACCAGTGCCCTGTTTTAAAAGGATCCAAATAAGCTTCATGTTCATTTGATGGTGATACAATTTTATTACTATCATGTCCTGTATTTCACACCTGAAGGGTCTGGCCCTTTGGGAATAGGACACCAGCGTAACGGATATGTGATCATTGCCTGAAACATAATAGGTGATTTTGAATCAAATGGAGCTGAAGATAGAATTGGTAATACATATATATTTGGCTACTTAAAAACTCGTTTTGAAGCGCAACACATAGAGTATTTTTTACCGCTACATACGCGGAAAACATAGATTGTAAAGTTGTTAATTAACAAGCAGAAAGGAAAGCTACAGTGAAAATTGATAATCAGTAGCGTAATAATTATGACTCTAATCACTGCAATATTTTCCTACCATATATTACATGTGTTAAGTTGTAATTAGAGTTTTTTTATAAGCAACTTGCACTTGGATGCAATTGAAATAGCCTTTGATAGTAAAAGCGCAATGAACTTGAACAGACATAGATGAGTAACAGGAAATATGCCGCGACTAGAAGTAAATAAAATAGGAAATATGCTGCCTAGAAGGCAAACGCATTGCCTTCTAGGAAAAAATATATCCATTAATATTAATCAAGCAATTTGTAGAGCAAACCTCAGTGGCGCCTGGACATAGTTCCTGTAATCCATCATCAGTAGGACTAAGAATGTGCTGTAGTTAGTACTGCCCTTTTCTGCACTTCTATACTATTATACTATATACATAAAACATATGTTTTTTGGTTTCTATTCTATAGGCTCTGAATGTACCTACTAAACCAATTTCAATAACTCTTTCACTGTTAGAAAGCTAACTATAAATACATAACATACGCTACAGGGAGAAGTTGTCCAGGTATGAGGAAAAGTTCCCCCGGTTAGCAAATAAAACCATCAGGGAATCAGCTAGATTTAAATATATTAAAAATCTGGACAGGTCACTAGCCCAGATCCTGCGCGAATCAGAAAATAGCACACAAAGTAAGCAGCGAAAAAAACCGTTAAGAGCACGGTATTACAACGCGAACGAATTTAAAATGACTGACCTTTGAAAGTTCTTTTGCAGTGAAATACTAAAATAAAGAATTTATTTCCATGTTTCTGGCAACGTGACTCTTTTAGGATGGTAAAAATAAAGTAAGATATCTTGAGACTGAATTATCCTTGAAGAATGTTAAGGTCTGATTCGAAGGACCAGTTATGTTTCGAAATACAATACTACATTGTGATTTTATTTCGCGTGTGTTATAAAGATTCATACAACAACATTGTCTAAAACGATTTAGTCACCTCCTACAGCTCATTTGAGTATTCTTAGCTAAATAAAAATACTCCTAATAATATTCTAGTTCCCAGAACTGCGGGACTGTGCAATATCTCAACTCCTAACTGCTCTATGCTTAAGCTTAGACTTACAATAAATCATACTAAATAATAGTGAACTAGGAGATCAATGAACGCTGTTTATTTCAGTAACTATGTAATGGATCTTTGTTTACCCATAAAACGTGGGTTGCCTAACTTTGGCGGAAAGCCAAGGAGTAGCATAGGCTGCTTCGCAAGACTTACAAACATCCGGATTTTTTTGCTTTTACTACTGCTACACTAGTTTGTAAACTAAGACTTGAGCTGATATAAACTCTTGGCTGCCAAGTCGTTGCCATTGACCCCAAGAAATACAACACAACGACTGCAAAGACCACTTTATATCCCTCATCACCTAAGCATCTTAATCCTATTAAACACGAGAGCATTTATTGTTATTGGCAGACCCTAAACTTGATTTATCAAAACAAAATGGATCTGCGAATTGAGGATTAACACCAAACCCTGACCATTCATCAAACCGGGCTACACCTACAGCAGTCTATTCCAGTAAAACAATGTAGACTATAAATTACGGGAAACTATCGCGTGCAGATCCACTCCGAACCAAATTAGCCCCATCCTGCCCTAAGTCCTCATTTTCTAGGTGTAATTTATGGCCACAGGCAAAAACATTTCACCTAGCACCATTAGCTATCAATTTGGCTAATTGGTAGTCATCGTTTTACGGCTATATTTTTGGATGTGTAACTAAGTAATGGAATCTATCTACTGGGCTTGGCCTTTGGTTGTTAAGCACTAATTATGAAGCCCAATCATACTTAGCTCTGAAACATTTTAGGCTTAAAATTGTAAATTGGTTTTTGGTAACGTCTGACTCAACTAACAAAAAATATTAAGCAAACCCGAAAATGGGAGCAAAAAATTTCTAAGGCGTATAATTATTTTTGTATACCTATATTACTGAAGTTTCTAAAGCTGCTCAGATTTTAATCAAAGCACATCAGAAGCAGTTATTATTTCGTCATTACGCTTAGATTAGAACTTACAGTCTTAGAGCACGTCTAGAGTAATAAATCTACAGTCAGCACGTAAGTAATGGTTACGATATGAACTTATAATCTGAACTATTATTACGGTTATATTATAATCAATTTTGCCCGTTGAATGTTCTTGAGCAAGTAACATTCACAAATGCAGCTTACACGTGCGCCGGAGTTGAAGTTTCGCATACATCTAAAAACGGACAAAGGAGAATTTGTTTTGTATGCCACCTCCGTGAACGTTCTTGGACCAATTTAACCGAGTTTTTTTTTAATGTATTCTTTTTTACTGGTTTTAATGGCTTGAGCTATTGTACTTTTTAGAGATCTAAGTAACAGCGTAAAATTGCTGCTAATTCTAATGTTGTAGCCAATTTATTATTGCCTCCTTTGGTAATTCTACAATGAATATATGTAGCTATATGTATTTAATACATTGATCGCCTCTTACTCCATATTTTCGATAAGACATATACATATTTTTTCTTACATGTAACGTCATATTTATTGTTTGGAATTTGTCCCACACCGGTTATATTTTTAATCTCTATACAAAGTCACGCTGAACTTAACCCAGAGAGCATGACATCACAAGAAACCAATTTTTAAAGAAACCAATTAAAAGAAGCATGGCGCCAGTTTTTTGATAATCAAATCGGTTTGGTATTTTCTTAATTCATCTCAATTGCTTGAGAATTCCGAGGAAACAGAAACACGGACAGCCGGAGTTATAAATGAGCCTTTGTTTTACGAACTGAATCATTTATCAACACTTGTACGCAATATTGCAATTCTAAATTGATTGTCGAGATTTCAATGGTCTAAGTTATCAATTTCATGCCATTTCGAACCCAGAAATGGCAACTTTATCATGGAATGGTCTAAACTCAGATAAAGGTTGTGTTTCCAAGACATTGACATATAAAGTGATTCAATAACTTACTAAGAGCACTTGAATGTTAGTGGTTTTTACCTCTCGCCTAATCTAGGTGTCCTCTATAGAAAGACAGTAAATTCTAAACCGGATTGCGAACTGTCCACGCCGAATAACACGAATACGGTCTTTTTTATGTTCTGTTTAGTCTTTTTGTACAAGATATCCGAATTCCAGGACCAGTTTTCAATGTCCTACCACTAAAAGAGTACCTATTGTTTACAGTTTCATTGCATACTTTTTGAATATCCACTCTCATTCTCAGAAAACGGACCAAAACTTTCCTATTTCTTTTGCGCAAGTAATTTTATAGTCTACAGTATGTTTATTTAACAGTCATTCATTATTCATGGCTTTTACCCTGAATTCATACTTTTCCTTGATGTCTGTTTGTCCTAAATATGTATATATTTAATTCTACTAATATTACAAACGGGAAAGTTTGAATATGGATGGATGGTCTGTCCCTGTCACGAAAAAGCTACTGGATGGATTTCGACGAAACTTGGCAATAACAAAGCCACTTATCAGAATAAAATAAAGGCTAGTTTTATATGTAGAAAAAAATACATACATACGTAGTATTATAGTCACCTTATCATCAGCTGAGAATCTACTAGAACTCCGATTATTTCACGTACGTTCCATCCAAGAGCATTCTTGGTCCTTTCTCGTCGAGGTCACTCAAGAGTGCATGTGTATGCGAAAGTCAGACCATATGTTTTGGCGCACATTTTTCAAGTCTTTATAGGGCAATGTCAGCAGTACGTGAGAATGGGGAAGTTATTGCTTCTGTTTGTTTGTGCGTGACTTTCTCGCTAGTATTGCTAGTATCTTTGCTGTCAAGACTTTATTCGAGTAGAGTTCTATGAAGAGCCTGTGGAAGGGCTTGATCAACCTTATCACAAAAACCATATACTTAAGAATAAGAATCTTTTATTTGTATGAAACACGGGGTACACAGATTATTTAACTATAATTCGACAAAATCGACGACCTCGATGGCGCAATGGTCACCATGCCGGTCAGCCGAACCTGAGGTCCCGGGTTCGATTCCCGGTTCGGTCGACATTTGTGTGATGAGCATGCTTGTTGGCCGTGGTCTGGGTGTTACAATATGTATACAATGTGTCCCGGGCATAAGTGACCGCCCGAAATTTTTTGAATATTTGTACAAAATTAAGGATAATTTCATTTATATTTTTGAAAAAAATCATTAAAAAAATTTTATTGTCAGGCCTGTTAATAACAGGCTTTGCTCTTTTTTTTCAAATTTCAACTGACTGTATTTTTGCATTTGTTTGAAATAGCAGCAAACATTGTTGTGAGCTATTGTAGGAAATATCATGTAGTTTATTAATAAATTAAAAGCAAGTGATATTATCGGGGCATTTATTGGACTTATTTTGAAAAAACTGAAAAAAAGGCGTTATTTTCTTTGAATTTTTATTTTCTTTTTTTTCTAATAAATGTTTTATTACATTTTTGTTATGTTTGATAATTTTAATTGATAAACTATGATGTCGGCTAGTCAATAAAGAAAAAGAATTTAAAAGATGTAAAACTTAGGAAATATCTTAAAAACTGCAGCACGTCACAGTATTTACTAAAAATCATTAAAAAAAAACCAAAGGCGGTAAGTCCCAAATATAAAGGAAATTATCCTTAGTTTTGTACAAATATTCAAAAAATTTCGAGCGGTCACTTATCCCCGGGACACATTGTATATGTAGCTATATGTAGTTTATCAGTTGTGTTAGCACCCATAACACAAGTTAATTAATAACTTACCATGGGGCTAACCGACGTTGTGTAAAAAGGTGTCCCGGCATTAAAAAAAAAAAAATACTTTTGGAAATTTTCTACTTAACATATTAATTGATTTTTTCGGCATTGAGAAGATACACACAGCGAAAAATAGCCCTTACTTTCCGCACAACTCTTCACATTGAAGCTATTTCTAAGACACAAAATGAAAACTCCCCTAGCGACATTAAGCGGTCTAATAACAACTTCGTCACAATCCACGCTTGGCCAAATACCACATTATCCAACACGACTGTGACGTCACACAATTATGAAAACAATGCTAGCAACGTTTCATGCATTTCACGGCGTTATTGACACACCTGTGATTTGATCTACGTAATTGAAACCAGGCTTTTATTTTGACCTCAATTTTGTATTTTATTATTTTATTTTAGTATTACCGACATCAAAAAAGGAGGCTCTCAGATTGACTTATATGTATGTATGATTGCACGCGATCATCTCACGTTTGACTTAACTATAATTCTTAATTAATTCTTCAGACTTGGAGAAGGTTTTTACTGAGTAAATTAAAAGTCTTAGCAATTTTACTTCAACTAGCTAGTCTGAAAGCTTCTATAGCTATCTGTAACTGCAAAGTTCACAAGCATGAAATGCTCTTCTTAAAACCTTTCAGCTTAAATCTAACTATCAGAAGCTTAGTTCGCTCCATCTTTCTCTCTAGTACCAGACCGCTCTATCTATATTCTCACTAGCCGTTTTCCCGCGGTTTCACCCGCGTCCCGTGGGAGCTACTGCCCGCACCGGGATAAAATATAGCCTATGTTACTCGCAGATAATATAGCTTTCTGGTGAAAGAATATTTAAAATCGGTCCAGTAGTTTTTGAGTTTATCCATTACAACCAAATAAACAAAGTTTTCCTCTTTATAATATTAGTATAGATAATAACTAGTTACAAGACTACTATGACATAATGTTATCAAGTATTTAATTAATACAAGCCACCCACACTACGAACATATAATTACTACTACCAGTGTGTAATAAAAGATACGTACTATGTGGTTACAAATTGCAACGTCTGCCAAAGATTAGCGTAAATAATGTAAATCAGATGACTCACGTTGTGTACATATAGTTTTTCTTTATGAATCACTGTATTTTTATTTGTAGTATACAATCGTGTTTTCGTATTTATTGATATACTAGCTCCTGTCCGCGGTCTTGCTCACATATTCTATACACATATGCTATTTTACAAATTAGATTATAAATAAGTAAACGACACTCCATGATAAATTGACCATCTAATAGTGAAAGAACTGAGTAGTTCCTGAGATTCAACCAAATAAGGTGGACAGACGACCTTATAAAGGTCGCCGGAAGACGCTGGATACAGGTCGCCTCCAACAGGTATCTGTGGAGATCTTAGGGGGACGCCTATGTTCAGCAGTGGACGACCTATGGCTGAGATGATGATGATGATGAACCAAATAAGCAAACTTCGTCTTTGAATAATATTCTATCTTATACTTCTCCAGATTTCTTCCCTACAAAGTTTCATCAGATTTTTTACTATCTTCAAAGAGCTCTGAATGTAAGTTAAAATGAGGTTATACATTAGCCATTGTTTATTCACATTTGTTCGTTATTAAAACGGCGAGTGGGTCACGCTAGTGCGAACGACCGACGGAATTTATTATGATTGTTTTCGCCCGGCTCGTTCATTGGTTACTATCCTATTTTGTGCTATTCAGGCCGCTAGAGTTCAGCTTTTATCGCACCTACTGTATTGTTTGGAATATTTTATAAAACATTCATCTATGGTAAGCTAAAAACGTAGTTCAAATGAGGAAGAGATTTTCGTTTATAGAAGACTAGCTTCCGCCCGCGTCAAGTTCGGTTATATCGCGTTTCCAAGAGAATTCTTCAAAAAACCGGTATAAAAACACAACACTATCTCTGTACCAAATTTTATTAAAATCAGTTCAGTGGTTTAGATTTGAAAGCGTAACAGACAGACAATAATAATTATTAATGCGAAAGTAACTCTGTCTGTCTGTAATAGGGATATTAGTAGGGATAGTTCAAACTTTCTCCGTGGGACCAATAAAAAATTACTTCTAACATTCGGTGGTTACGACACAATATTGACAATAAACACATAGTAGTTTCATAAAACTCGTGTTCTATCGGACGTGACGTCACAAAGAGGAAACGCACCGTGTCCTGGCAGGGAAGTCATTATTCCCATATCGTCTCTAACAGGGTTACATCCAGAAATACTCATAACAAATATAACAAGAACCCTTGTTTCTTACAGCAAGTTGAACAGAAAAGGATCAATGTAGCTGGTCGTATCTAAAAACAGCTGTTGTCGAAGATACTCTCCTTTTAAGTATTTTTATTTGTCACTGCAATGCTGTTGGATTTTAATTAAACGAGTTTTGGAACAGATAAACGTCGGGAATAATTAAATAATGTGTGTGGGGAAGAAATTATGTTGTAATTGGATAGGGGAAATAAGATGATCTGTAGTAAGTAACACATATTGTTAGAGTCTGTACTCTTTATCGAATGAATAAAGAATATGAACGGAAAGACATAGTCAGTCATTCAATAATTTACCTAGTTTTATCAAGAAAGTTGTTACATTTCCGCATCGATAATAATCTTAGGACCAACCAAACTGGTCCTTCGAGCCGGATTCTAATTATCGGGGAAACTCAAGAAATTGCGTGTCTGGGTATCGAGGCGATGATTGTGATTAGCTAAGTAAAGTCAAGTATAAATTAATGAGAATTCAGAATAACTCTGCTTAGATATTATACCTATGGCTTTTTCGTTATTTTTTATTTGTGCATTTCCTGCTTTATCCCCTTGAAACATTCCTACATTATATTTTTATTGTTTCCATGCGTCCCTTAATTTACTAGCAGCGATAGACGAAACGACATAGTGCATCAGTCACCGAGCCACGCTCATAAAAGTCTACAACAAGCAATAACTATAAAAAAAAACGTTAAAAAACAAACAGGGGATCACATCAATGTGTACACGACTCACGCGCATATGCTCTGACGTAAACCAACGGCTGGTGCATAGCGTTCCAAATTCAAAATGCGTTTGGGCAATTTCTTTTCAATTCAAGTATTCTATGATTCATCGAACGGAAAATATGCAAAATCACGTGTTTTTGACGTTTATTTCAAACAACACGTGAAGGTAATTAGATTCTAATTTCAAATGCTTAGGTTTTTCATAACATAAATGGCTAGTTAAAAGAAATGATGGCCAGCATTGAATAATAAGTGGAGTCATACAACAGTGTGCTATTAGCATATATTGGCAGTGAATCAGTGTATGCCAGTCGGAAACTGTCCATGATTCACTATGATGGGCAGTGGATGTGCAGAATAAAAAAATAAACGTTTATAGTTAAACACATCCGTAGGACGGACAAGGCGCTTACTTATCATGCTAATTGTGCTTTCGTAGCTTAGCAACTTGGCTATATCAAAATCATATACAACCTCTCTTGTGTGGATGGTTTAAAATATATTCACGAGAATTTTTTAAAGTTCTACTAATCTGCTAATTTAATAACGATATACATCGCTACCAAAACTTAGATGAAGAATAATAAAAATAAATATGAATTCAAACAAATTACAAAATACTTAATTAAATGAATGAATGAGTTATCAACATTTATTAAAACATTTTTGCCTAATAACTGCACCATTCGTTCTTGCATATCGAATATCGTAAATACACGCATTATGAAATATTCATATTCCGAATTCCAATTCATAATTCGAATAAATCTGACATTTCCGACAGTTCAACTGACAAGGTTCTATATAAGATCCTGGTACCTTCCAGCCAGTGTCATATGGGCAGATATGAACTTCCCCTTGCAACGGACCATGCAAACAATTAAAATGGCCGCTTCGATAATTTACGACTTCAAACTTTTAAGGGCTCGGAAGGTCAATGAACTTTGTTGCACATTTAATACGCTTGCCTGTTTGTTTCGTAGGTATATGTATAGATAACAGACCGTAGAAGTTTCAAATAAAATGCACATTTATTGCAGTATGAAAAATAATGAGCTGTATTTAATTGTAAGTTCTCCAATGCATTATTCACTGCAAAATTACAAAATATTTGACAAGGACAAGACTTATAATTCAATGAATTCAAAATTTCTGTAGGTAGTTTTTTTTTACACAACACATAAAGCTTATGCTGCGGCAGAGGGAAAGTTTATAAATCTCCAACTAGATGCTAAGATAATTATAATTTAATCCATTCAAGGCCTAATAGGACTGCAGTAAATGTAGGTAGGTAAGTATCTATTATGTACCTAAAAAAGGTGCGTTATGTGTCAAAAGACCACTTTAGGTGCGTCAAAGAGTTATCTAACAAACAGCCTACTGCCTAGTGTAATAACAATAAAGGAAACAGGTAGTATTTTATGATAACTGCGGTATCAAACATAATAATTCACCACTTTCATAAAGTTGCGTAAGGATATTAGCAAAATTATGTCGTGCATGACTACTTGCTGCGAAAATTATATCCTACCCTCTAAGTTGGATAGGTACTTTTTGATACGTTTGTTTCAGAAAACGTGAATACGAAGGGGTAACGAATGTTTTGTGCAGTTGACAGATGTGGGTCGAGGGAAAATACCGTTGTTTGTAAAATGTTAGGAAAAATATGCAGGTAGCCGTAATTCCGCAAGACAATTTGCGATATCCCGCAGAATTAACACCCGATTAAATAATTTACCGTTGTTTGTGCTGACTGGCAGCCACTGAACTGCACCAAAAAACGGTAAAGATTCTAATTAAAAACTAGAAAATAAAAAAATAGTTACTTACCTGTCAACCTACGTAGGTGGTCCCGGTCATATTAGACTAAAATAAAAACGTGGGGCCCATTAACTATTGCTGTAGTACTTTCTTCTAGAGGTATAATAGGTGTGGATTGCATCGACTTACTATAATCGTAACTGGAGATTTTGACAATCAATAATCAGCCGTAGCGGCTTCACCAGCGAACGCCGAGCTCATGATCTACCAAAGTATAACGATATGCTTTGCCATAGGTAGGATTTCACAGGGGCCCCACGTTTTTATTTTAGTTTAATATGACCGGGACCACCTACGTAGGTTGACAGGTAAGTAACTATTTTTATTTTCTAGTTTTCAGTACACATAAGATAAAACCGTTTAACTTAAAAGTTTTTTACCGATTTTTATTTTCTAGTTTTAGTATTTAATGAAAATGCCTACCGAATATTCCTCATTCTATCTAATTCATTTAGTGCATCATTATTACACGGTCTCTTACCTGACAATTTATTACAATCTAATTCCTCAATACATAGCCCTTCCAGATACTTTTTTTTGTAACAACCCCAAAAATCATCACATGACCTCTCCTGCTGCGGGTCAGCAGCGGTGAGGAGTGCCAGACTCTTGACTAAAACCGTTTTGTTCCGTCGTAGGCCTTTTATGTACCAGGGCCGCGGTAACTCTTTCGAACAATCTCGCAGCCCAGGCAGGCCTTGGCCCTGTTGGGCCCCGCTGGAGTTACTGACAGTTTTCTACTTGTGAAGCCCTTTCATTTGATACCCGTATTGGTGGGATTGATAAAAAATTGTTATCAGCCATTTGGTAGCGGCGGCCATCTTAGATTTCAATTTTGCATAGTAAATTGTATTCTACTTGTTGAGACCTTCCATTTGATACCCATGTTGATGGGATGGGAACCTAAGTTATCCGCCATTTTGTAGAGGCCGCCATCTTGGATTTTAATTTTATATAGTACATTGTATTCTACTGGTTGAGAACTTTCATTTGATACCCATATTGATGGGATTGATAAAACCTACGTTGTCCGCCATTTTGTAGCGGCCGCCATCTTGGATTTCAATTTTTTATAGTATATTGTATTCTGCTTGTTGAGCCCTTTCATTTGATACCCATATTGATGGGATTGATAAAATCTACGTTATCCGCCATTTTGTGCCGGCGGCCATATTGGATTTACAATGTTATTGATATTACTATATTGTATTGTCATCGGAATTAAAGGTGTATACAAAATTTCAGATTAATCGGTTGACAGGAAGAGGGTGAAATTTGAATTACTAAATTTGACCCAAGAAAAAAGAATGAATAAATAAAAAAAAACGGGGTGAGCTAAATAAAACCGTTTAAAAAACTTTAGATTTTTTATAACACTAACCTAAAGGGCCAGTAAAAAGAAATTACGGAAGGAAAGGAATTACGGAATACGTGGGCTGCCTGTCTCTTTTGTAAAATTGACGAAGAGATACAAGTCACTCATGTTTTTTTTTGCAGGAAGGCCAATGAATGTCCACTATTGAGTACAGATGGATGGGCGCGTAAATTTTTATCGTAGTACCCTCATTAACTAGAATTTTGCAATAACGGAACCGGACGACGGAAGTACGATACTGTGCTTTTACTGTCATCTTTTACATTTATTGTTTGATGTTAAAACGGTAGTTTGATGACTGTGTATTTAATCTATAAATAATTGGAACTTCGCAAGAGATGGCTCGGCGGACGGAATTTGCGAGTGGCGCAGTGGTTTAGGCACCTGCCTATTGTGTACGAGCGTGTGGGTTTGACTCCAGGTGAGGCAAGTACCAATCAACTTTCTTACAGTATCTTTGACACTATCCTGAGAAAATGTTGACTTAAGAGAGTCTGATTTTGCCAAATCCAAGTAGAGCAAGTGTGGTGATTAACGCTCAAAGTCTGTATGAGAAGAGACCTGTGCCCTGCAATAGGACAGTAAAAATAATTATTAATGATGATTTACGACCGGACCCAAAAATGATGGCAAAATAAAATTTCACAGGAGCGAACCGGGAGAGAATTTAAATAATTCAGTGTTAATTACCTACTTGGATTTAAGTTTAAAGTTACATTCGAGAGACGTTTTGATAACAATACTGCAATTAAGGTAAAATATAACCAACAGGAAATAAGGAAAGTATTAATTTATTACCATTTTAATACAAATTACAGTAGAATTCATATATAACGACTTCGCTTATAACAACTAATCGGTTTTAGCGACGATAATCTTTACTCAAGTTAGGTTTCGCATATAGGTACTAAGACAATATAACCGTTTAGTGCGACTCCGGTTTAAGCGACCAACTGCTTATAGCGACCAATATTTATTATAATACGTCCGGTTAAAACGACACACGCGCAATGTTTTGTTCGCACTCCCACCCCGCGTTCGTATCTCTACAAACATTCTAAAACCAAAATAAGCCAAATCGGTCCAGCCATTCCGGAGTTTTAGTCAGACTAACGAACAGCAATTCATTTTTATATATAAGAAGACTAGCTGACCCAACAAACTTCGTATCGTTTAAACCTTCCCTGGACCTCTACGAACATTTTAAAACCAAAATAAGCCAATTCGGTCCAGCCATTCTCGAGTTTTAGTGAGACTAACGAACATCAATTCATTTTTATATATAAGAAGATAATAATAATAATATGTATTCGTAAGTTATGTATGTATGTAAAAGTTAAGTTATGTACTTAAGAAATAATCCATCCGTTTTGTGCGTCGTCCGGTTAGTACGACATAGTATCGTCGGTCCCTTAAAGGTCGTTATATCCGCATTCTACTGTATATGGATATATTTATTACATCTATTAACCTGGTTGATATATAATATCACACTAATATTATAAAGGCATAAGTTTGTGTGTGAGTGTACATACTTCTTCGGACACAAACACCTGAACAGATTTTGATAAAACGATAGAACAAGGCAGGAACGTCATACAACTGTAGATACATCAGAATAGTAAAACATCTTCATCTATGCAGACTTTCCACAACTATAATGGGATTAACTTCGAGTGTGACCGGATGCAGCTGAGTACCAGTGCTTTATCATATATATTTTTTAGGTGCGATTGCCTATCTAACCTCCTCAACCCAGTTACCCGGGCAATCCAATACCCTTAAGTAAGACTGGTTGTCAGACTTACTGACTTTTGACTGCCCGTAACCACTGCCAAAGGTATTCAAATTCTATTGTCTAATGTGAGTTAAAGAGATGTTAAAATACATTGTCATAAAATAACAACTTAACATTTATATCTGTCCAGCTCGTTCAGATTATGAATGGAAAATATTAAAATTCTGCCTTTTTTTATTTAATAAGTATTGCAAACATACATTTTTCCGTTGAACCAACTATTAACTTGTTGTACGCAAGACAATTGATTTTCTACTGTTTTATAATTAGCTACATAAAAGCAGTGAATAAGTCAAATAGTTTTTTTGGTATTTTGTTTTTTTTAAGTTTATTTAAAAACAAACAAAAGATGTAAATAAAAATAACTTGCATTTATGACAATATTGGATCTTTTGAGCTAAATCCTATCAATGTGAAGCAGTGTTGGTTGCTTAAATCATAATATAAACTACAATAATATATTTAAAGACAGCTTTCAAATGTATTAATAACAATAAGATAAGAATGGATTCATTGAACAGTAGGAACATGCAGTCAATGCAACATAATGAGTTAATATTTAACTATTTTAAATAGTAATTGGAAGCTGGTAACAAAACTATATTTTTTAGTATAAGACTTCATTTTTCATCGTTTCTTTACTTACTTGTTTTATTTAATGACAAAAAAATGGGTAGGGAAGAAGTTTATTAAACGGACTACAAAAATACAATTAAGTTTAAGGACCTGTAATTTGTGTTAAACTTTTAACGCTTCGAGTACGCCTTCGCTAAGTTTAAAATATCACCTTCAAAAAGGTATAAATAAAACAATCTATAATTGATTGATGCAGAATAAATCCATAGTTATATGGAGAGTTAGCAACTAACTTAAAAATCTTAAGACTTACTTGGTTCCTGAGCTTCCGCAGCGCTCTTTGTCAGTGCTAATAATATTAATAAATGCACCAAGCACAAAACACAAACATTATCACTAAACATTTTAACACGAAAAGTTATTTGTGACATAGTTCACACGAGACCAGCGAACGAAGCTAGAAAACAAACATGTTACTTAAAAGATAAGTTGCATGTCCAAGCAACAAGGCACTGCACATCATTCAATAAACACTAGTCCACATCGAACACAAGCTCAGCTTGCTTTGACTTCGTGACTTTTGTCAGAAACAAAAAATACAACAAATTGTAATGACAGACGCACGGACGTCACAGACGTCACAGATTAAACAATAAATAACTCTATGGCAATGCACAGACTATGGGAAGCATAGACAACTATAAACTTTTTGTACACTTAAGTGCACCCTAGACGTTTAATTAAATTGCATAATGTTATGATATTGTATGCATGCACATACTATTGTCGTGAAGGGTTAATATTTATTTAAATATCATTCACTAGAAATTCTCAGTATAATAAACAAAACGAACGTCGTTCCAAAGTTCCAAACGGGCTGCTTTGTGAAAGTTTAAAAAACCCACAAAGCGATTTCGGCCCGACCCGGGAATCAAACCCGAGACCTCGAACTCCACAGCAACATTTAAAGACACGTGTTGCGACACGACACGACAGACAAATATGTCTAGGCCTAAATGATAATAAATCATGAGTAGAATGCGTGGTGAAAATATTGCCAATGAATTCTAAATCAGACATTACCTATGTAGTTGTAATATTTATAAATTCAAGTTGGAGCTCGTCTGTAATTGAACCCTTACATATGAATGTTCAGGCTACCACAGCTACCTAGAAACTTGAAATGATATTAATGGGACTTTACGAAGCCATTAGTACCTATTTGATACGAGCAGATAAAGGGAATTTAAAAACCATAATGTCGATAAAATGCATTATAGTCTGATTTTTAATTCGAGTCAGTAAAATGACAGGGGCAACTGTCACTTTCACAAAAAAGGGTGACCCACTACAATAGTGATGTTCCACAATCGATCGACTTAGAAGTTTAGTCATGATTTTAGTCCTGCCAATAACAAAAAAAAATATAACAACAGTATTTTATGTAATATTTAATTACATTTCTTCAGTTTAATTTCCGTAAATTACATATTTATGTTAATATAAAGCCAATTTGATATAAATAAAAAAATGTAATGTATGTACAAATAAATAAATGAATGTAATCTAGACTAACTTTTAATTCTCGATTTAAAAATCTCGATTTTCCACATGACTATTTATTTGGGACCCTATTTTTTTAAAACTGTGCAACACTGGAAATGTCATTTTACTGACTCGAATTAAAAATCAGACTATAGAAGAAAGTATGGTGACATAAAAAATTAAATGGTAGCAATATTATATTTTCAATGCGTGAAAGTGTTATAATTAATCAGTAATGCGGAACAACGAACGCGTTTTTAGTATGCATTTTTTTATAAAAATAAAGCGAATCAGACAAAGAAAAGACTAATTTAAGAAACTGGGTTCAAAAGGCACAGTCAAAAGCAAATTCTTTACTTAGGTTAATATTTAAAAAAAATGTAGTGGCAACATTGAATATCTGTGACCGTGCTGTTGGCACTTGTCTATGGGTGGGACTTTTCAGTTTCTAGTATTTCTCGACTGATATCCTTCGTCGGATATAAAATTATATTAATCATTCTACTTTTGGAGAGCTTGCCGACCAGTCACGGAGTTTCTTGCAACCCCTACAAACAACTGTGAGTATTTATTTTCCTTAAAAATATTTTTTACCAAAAAGTTTTTGAAATGGAACGATTCTTTGATGTTGTTCTTGTAATTTACTTATTTGCTAAATGTAAAGATGATTTGATTTGGCTCTTATTACATTATAGGTATTTCACTGTGTACAACACACCGTAAAATATCTTAGCTAGTTTCTCTGTTTACGAGGAAAACCGTTTATGGAGACACTTTGTAAAGATGTGAATAGAATCGGAAAAGTAGGAAAATATCTAGGAATGACTCATGTAAGCAATTGTTTCTAGTGAAACTGGAAATGGGTAGGCAGTAATGAATAGGCCTAATTAATTGTGCAATATCGTTTTTATAGTTTTATAGTTTTTCATAGATTGCCTTTTGTAAGAAATGCTGGATACATATCGTTGTGTTTTTCCAAAATTATACCTCGTGAAATCTAGCTAATTGTTATTATCACGATATATGTACCTAACTATGTATAGTAACTAGCGCCCCGATACGTGTTTCGCTATGTAAATAAATGATGAACCGCTCGACCGATTTTGTTCAAACTTCACATTAATTGATTGTTAGTTTGAATCGAATAGGCTCTGGAACAACGGCCTATTTGCATAATTCTTTCACAGGGAAACAGCTTTTACTGTATGTCTTTTACTGTACTTGGCTTGGCTTTTACTGTATGTCTTAGGAAGACTTACCTACAGTAAAAGCCGTTTCCCTGGGAAATGTACAAAAAAATGTACTTAAATACCCACGTAGGTACTTTTACTTTGTCGTCGAACATTCCGATTTAGTAGGTACATATATTACAAAGTAGTCTGTGCCAGCTGGTTTGTTGATAAGCAAAAAGGATGTTGGTATGATTATTATGATTAACTGCTATGTTCACACTTTACATTAAATCAGCATACCTACCTACCGACAAAATACTCTTAGGGCTCTTTGTAGTCAACTTAGTAGGTGTTTGAATCAAATGTGTATACTACGAATTTAAAGGCTAAACTAGGTACTGTTCATTAGAAATCAATGTACCTATGTACAGTGTTGCTTTGTAAAGTGTGTGTGTGTAATGATAAGAAAAGCCTACATTGGGTTAAATCAATGTTCTCCGCACTTTTTAACTAGTAACGTAATCAAAAGATCAACTTGGAACTTATCACGGTAAAGAATATTTATACCTACCTACCATCTACAGTTTGCACAATTTTATCGGAATGGATTCAGATGTTTTTGCATGGAAGCCAAGCTCGTTGACCGTAATAAGTTTTTCAATGCTCTTCGGTATGTGCCTAAGTCAACAGTACTTCATTGAAGGTTTTTAGTTTCTGATTTCCATCTTATAAAATGACCAAATATAAGGCATCAGGAGACTTTTTACCTCGGATCAGATCGCATATCGTGTTCAGACATTTGCTCATAGCATCTACAGCCACAAAACACTTACGTACATACCTACTTACTAGAAAGCGTATACGCCAATTTCTTCTAAGAACTCGATTCACCACTGATCATAGTGGTTTTATAGTCTTTCCATCCAGCACCATATTCCGAAATCAAGAATTCTTATACAATGAATTGTTAATGAAGTACTTAATAAAAGTAGATAAAGATAACTTTATCTTGTTGCAGATAACAATGACATACAAGCTGCATATGGACGGGGTGCTCACAGGAGCCCTGAACTGCTTCTGTCTGGCGTGCCACAAATTCCTCAAGTGTCAAACGGAAGCTACCCAGCACATCGCCACGGCAGGACATAAGGCATCCTTGGCCGCTGTTCAATACTCCGATAAATTCAACAATGAACGAATAAGAAGGGTAAGTATTATCCTGATCAAAATTAAAAAGCATTTATTTAACACTAGCTTCCGCCCGCGGCATCGCCCGCGTCAAGTTCGGTTGTGTCGCGTTTCCAAGAGAACTCTTTAAAAGTTCGGGATAAAAACTATCCTATGTTCTTTCTCAAGGTCAACTCTATCTCTGTACCAAATTTTATTAAAATCAGTTCAGTGGTTTAGACGAAAGCGTAACAGACAGATAGCCAGACAGACAGACAGAGTTACTTTCGCATTTATAATATTAGTAGTGTTTGATTTGAGCTGATAGGCTCACATAAAAAACAGCACGTTCCGAACGTCAAAATTACATAAGAGCCCTCAAAAGGCTTACCCTTCACCACTTCCTATGTGTTATTGCTGGGAAGAAGTGGCGCAGCAAACTTTCAAGCAACATTTGTTATTGGATTAGGCCTTCCTAACTACTGTGAAACTGATCATTCATAAATGTGACGACTGTATGCGCCGATTCCTCGCTTCTTGAATTTTAAAATATCACTTTAATTAGGTCATTTACCGGTAAAGGGTAGGCAACAAAGAAAATCACTTACACATTAATATTGTCACTAATCTAAATGTACCACCTGTTATGACATATGGAATGCTAATAAAGAATTGAGTATTGAGTATCTTGAGATACGTAGTTAGCATTGAAGGCCTATCAATAAGCATGACGCAATTTTCATTTGCAGTTCAAAGAGGGATATTACTGTGAGTTCTGCAATGTGCTGCTGCCAATTGCTTCTAAAGTCAACCTGCATATTAGCGAAGAAGCCCACATGCAAAACAAGGGGATTCTGCTGTTAAAGCCGATGGCCGGTGCTGTGGTCGCGTTCAACGACATTCTTATCGACGAACAATCCTGGCATGGACTTGTCGATGGAGTATGTTCGCTCTGCAATGCAGAGTTTGATGATGAGGCTGAACATAAGGCCGATGCAAGCCACTGCCTGAACTTGGTTCTGAAGCCCGTGCAGTTTGCAGCTGGCGATGCCATCTATCGTCATGTAAGTATAATTTTAATTGTGGATTTAAATATTTATCAAACACGCCACTAATGGACAGTCTCTTAGCACATTTTATGGGTGGTTATTTTGGGAAAATTAATATTTAAAACATCGATCAAGGTAACATATGGCTAATGTTAACTTTCTGTAATTTCAGCTGGACGATGCCACTGTCCAATGTCTAACATGCAACGAGTTGTTCGCTCCCGGAAAGATGCTGCAACATTTCGATGAGTCCGAGCACAGGGAATTTTACGCGAAATGTCGCATCGAAACCAATGGGGTTAGCCACGTAACCGAAACCAAAGCTCTCCCAACTCCGGGGAACGATAACGAAGAGAAGGAATCCAATATAAAAAACGACAGTAATAACAATGAAAAATTACCAAGCAAAGAAAAACCAGTAACCTTAGACTCCAATGAATCTAAGAAAGAAGATTCAGATAATGGTCATAATAAAATACCCTCCGCTGAAGAGAAAGCGAAAGTACTTGAATCCATAGTAAAATATCAAAGTAAAGGCATCAACGTGAATTTAGAAACAGACACGGTTTACTGTAAAAAATGCTCCGCAGTCTTAACATTTGACTTTATGGCTATAGAAGAGCACATTGACAGTCATTCTTCAGCTAAACCGGACTCCGATTTACTGTATCCATCAAACCTGGATCAGACTCTGAATAGAGTTAATATAAATGACAAAACAACAACACCTTGTGATGATAAAGAAGACGAAGATGAATTTGAAGTTATCAGAGTACCCAAGGTCGAGCGTGACGAGTCTCCTAACGTTGATGACTTTGATAACGACGATGACTCTTCGGAAGCTTCCACTGACACAATTCCTCCATTCAGAGCATCTGAAAGATGTAACGAAGAAGAAGACCCTTCCGAATTTGCCAAAGAAAATCAAATAACTTATAATAGTGTCAATAACCAATCTTATTGTCGCATTTGCCAGGTGCATCTGCCAGCATCTTTCAAATCTATGAAAGAGCATGTAGCAGGAGCCAACCATCAAAAAAATGAGGCAGCTTCGAAAAGGCAGGAAATGCCGTCAAAGCTTTCAAAGCTAGAAACGCGGCGGTTTATTGATGCGTCATACGATATCAACGGAATATTCTACAAAGCCACTATTATAAACGAAAAATATTGCATTCCACATAATAGCTTTTATTTGCTAACGGAAAATAATTCCAGATTAAGATGTATTGTTTGCGAGGTGACTCTGCCTCTGCACGCAGACGAGGACGACCATATCATGACGAGACAGCACAGCATTCGATTTGGAGCAGTGCCTTTCATAACATCAGAGGAAGATGAAGTTATTAGAGAGGTAAACTGAATATTTAATAAACATGTAATTTAGTTATTATTTAAAGTGGATAGGTCAATAACGTACATAATCGAAAACGCCACCCACTGTTCAAAACTCATCATTTTGCTTCCAAACAATTGAGAAACTAGCATTATTGTCAAATAAATTTTATAGCAATTTGCACTATTTTCGCAGGTCCGTCCAGGTCTATTCCACTGCGGTTTCTGCGGCCTGGTAGTGTCGGGCTGGTCGGACATGAAGCAGCACCTCAAGTGCTCTGACCATCAGGACAACAAGAGAATTTGGGAACATCGCCTTATTCGTCATCTACCGGGCTTGCAACGTTTCAAATTACATAAACGCATGGAAGCCATGGCTTTGATGAGACTTTTCAATATGTTGTAATCTGTGTGATTATTAAGTAACTAAGGTTATTGATCAGTGTTGTTCGATTTGAGATTTTATTTCAATTTAGGTATTAGTTCTCGCTAAATTCAATGGCGGCTCGCAACCAACTTCGGAGCACAGGTACGCACACAAGGCCATACTCCCTCGGCGCTCGACACTCACCCACCCGCTAGTACAAGTGGTTTCTGGGCTGCGACTCGAGCCGACATTGTTTAGCAACTATCAGCCTTACTACAAAACCTTAAACACCTGTTGAACACTTGTCAAAAAAAAAGTGTGGCTGCAAAACGGATGTCATTTCAACGTCATAATCTGTTTATTTAGACAAGTGCTCAACAGGTGTTTAAGTTTTTGTGTAAGTTTTGTTATTTTTTGTGCTTTGAAAGTACATTTCATAGTCACGCTATAATCTTAAAAATAAATCATTCCTGCTTTGTGTATTGTCTTTTATGATGATAATATTATGTTGATTATGATTACCACTTTACTTTTGACTTAATCACTTGTTTTTACTATATCACATTTATTATAAGAATTTCCAATACTTTTTAAGAATCCTTTCTGTGTAATATTTTATTCCTTATTTTTTTATTTCTTACTTTTATCTTTAATAAATGTATCCTCCTCTAGTATGTTTATTTTATTGATGATCCTAAAGTTTCTTCAAATCTAACAGGCAGATATGTGTTGCTGGGTAGTTTGTTGCGCCACTTCTTCCCAGCAAAAACACAGAAAGTGCTGAAGGGTGGGTCCTCTTGACGGCTGTCATGTAGGTAAGTTTTCAACGTTCGAAGTGCTGTTTTTCAGCCTACTTTAAAATATTCAATACAGAAGCACGATTTTCTAAATGAATATCGGTTTCGCTTTTGCCTAACTCATCTATAAATAGGGATTATCTACAAAACTAATTCGAGTTCAAAAAAAAACAAAATAAAATATTTCAAGATTGTTTTAATCAATCTTAGCTTTGCCCCCTTTTATCATTATATGGGTGACAAAGTAAATAAACTCTACATACTATTTGTCGACTTAAGTTTAATGCAGTACAAAAAGGAATAACTTGACTCTTTGGAGTCGGGTAATGGCCAGCCATACTTATTTCCACTTTAGATACAAATGCTATGAGAACTACTTGTTTGCGCACTTTTCATACTATGTGATGTAGGGCATTTGTCGAATATGATACCTTTAAACGCCAAATAACTCGCATTGTAAGCAAAAAGTACGCACACAAGCACATTTATTGCAATCTTGAGATCACAACGCACAAACATTCAAGACAACTTCGAAAATAAATGATAATTTAGTCACAATATATACAAAAACTCTCGTTTTAATTAGCTGTCACATCACAGATCAATAAGTATGGTATTGGTACATTATTTATTGGTAGCTAGTATTAAATTATACTCAGGAATTGTCAATACAAAATTTAGAAGGCTATATTAAACATAATTCGTATAAGCTTAAATCCAACGTTAATAAAAATCGTTTCGGGAATTTCCCGCGCCGAGTAGCAAATGCGGAAAATACCTTAACTACTGAATGATAATTACTTGCATAACAGAGAACGTTTTTACATATATTTCAAGACTGCTATGTAGTGTAAATAAGAAGAGTGCCAACAATGAATAATGTACCAAAACATTAACATCACGAGACAATTGGCTCCAATCTTTGAGCAACCTTCAGTACCATACAAAACGCATAACACACCAAATCACAGTGTGTTGAAAATGTAACAATATCGCTTATCCGAATGGTATAAATATAACAATATTACGTTAGAATAACGCACGTCGTTGTTACCCCGGCAACTGTTAAAACTTAAACTACATATATCCATGTCCCTGTTGCACAATGTGGTAATAAACATAATTGTTTGTTTGTATAACAATCAGTACATATAAATATGTATAATTATGAGTTTCGATAATCCACGTTTTGTTACAGTAGGCCATGGGACGTCCTCTAGTCGCTATCAACAAATACTGCTGTCTACCTAGATGTCACGACAAAATGCAGTTTCATTTTCGATAACTCACGTTTATGATAAATTATTATCTCGCACGCATTGCGTGTTTTGTCACACAATTTTTATTCGAAAAGAAATATATATTCAGATTTAGAATGATACTTCTCATCCAAGCAGAATTAGTTGACAGAGTCTAGTTGACGAGACAACTATACCCAAGCACTAACACCCAGGGTGTCAAAACTACATTATATTACAATGAAATCATACTCCAATAAATATTGTACTCCCTTGACTGACATAAAACATATAATTTTGCAGAAATGTTTAAAACCAGACCATAAGGGGTTCCACTACAAAGTCTATCTTTGGTCAGGTGTAAGAAAACATTGCATTCAATAAATGTATAATAACTTTACTCGCCTGGCGCTTTTATGTCTATTCGCTTTGACATTTTACGCCGCACAAATAAGTTTTCGTTATTTTTTGGCAATAATTTCGAGCCATCAAAGTCTTTACATACATGAAAACTATTTATTGTTACAATGAAACTTAATTTGGTACTATATGAGCAAAGTGTAACAATAACATTTATAGACAATGATATGTCTTGTCTAACAAAAAAATATTGCTAGGAAACATAGCAAAAGACACTACAAATTTAAACGATAACCAAGCAAGACGTCACATGACAATTCGATCACACTGAACCAATATAATGCAAAAGTCGTTTGAAATGCTGCCTTCACTTTAACACTACACGAAAGGTATTCTCACTCGTCCTCCTCCTTTTTATACACGGCAGTGCCGGATTAAAAAAAACTTGGGTTTATAGCGAAAACGGGGCCTCTAAAAATGTCTTGAAACAGTGGTACTTTTTACCCGGAGACGGTGAAGTACTCAGTCAGATCACTTGTGATGGGGGGCTCATCCCAGTTCTCGTGTTCAATCCGGCACTGACACAGTTCACTAGTCACACACGGCACAGTTAGAGTTGTTCGAGCAGCGGCGAGGGTACGCAGAACTGCGTGACGTTGTGCGTGAGGCTGGCCCGCGCGGCCGGCGAGTCGTAGGGGGCGCGCAGGCGCAGGCGCCGCTCGCGGCCGGTCACCTCCACCGCGCCCCACTGTCGCAGTAGTCGCAGGCAGTTGCGGATCGCGTCCGTCGATACCGCCTCGCCTAAGAACAACAATATACGTCAATAAACTGAATAATATTCTGAAGAGTTGGCACGGGTGTGTCGATCACCAACTTCCAGACTCCGGGCTGCTATGTGAAAGTTTTTAACAACCACAAAGCATTTCAGCCCAACCCGATACCTCGTGCTCGACAGTTGGGCTATGCGACTACTAAACGAATAAGGCAGTAGGACTTGAAAAAGGTGTAAAGAGTATTTACTTCGTGTGCTTTATTTTACCTCTTTAGTTTTTATTAACTTCTTAAATTAAACTGTCAATGTCAATTAAAAAATACGAAATTTAAAAATATAAAATTGAATAACAAAAGGTTTACATGATTGCGTTTTAGAAAGAACCAACATTAACCGTCAAATCCGTAGCGGACCCCAATCGGGGTCTGAACATCAATGTCACCGTAAGCTCGGTTTAGACCCCAATTGGGGTCTGCGAATCAGTCATATGCTTTCCTAATTATTTACGCTCATATTTATTTTCTTTCCAATCAAACCACATTTGTGAGTACTAAATAAAATAACTAAATAAATTTAAATTATTTTTACGCATTCAAACCTTTCATATTTAGCATCCCGTTAGAAATATACCTTTTGAAAATCCAATCGTAATTACCGGGAATTCTGATCGAACTCGCCATGTTTGTTTACATTAGTTGTTTTTTTAAATTTGAAGACGCATAGACAAGATGGCGACGGTGATAGAAGTTTTGCATCGAATGATCCGATTCGTTAAAATAAAGAATCGATTTAATAATTTTATATTATTTGATATTATAATATTACTAAATTGCACTTTTGTATACTTACCATAATCTGAAAATAAATTAGGAAAAGTAAATTTATTTTGAAAAAAATGCTAGAAAATCAGTGGTAGAAAATACGTTGTAGCCGGAATAAAATA
Source organism: Helicoverpa armigera (assembly GCF_030705265.1). Classification (NCBI taxonomy): domain Eukaryota; kingdom Metazoa; phylum Arthropoda; class Insecta; order Lepidoptera; family Noctuidae; genus Helicoverpa; species Helicoverpa armigera. The sequence continues at coordinate 7,681,208 of NC_087140.1, read as the reverse complement.
ATCTTCGGTTTTTAGGGTTTCTGAAGACGGCAAATGAAGACTTATTTATTTCTTCGGGTGTTTTATGTGCAGGATTCCTGTAGACCTGCCAAACTTAATGGCGATTCGTTACTTCCAACTTTTTAACTGAGCGGCAAAGCAATTTGACGAGAGCTGTAGTTAGGTGTAGTTATCGCAAAATTTTATGACGATTTTATTGTTTGAAAGGGCAAATAGTTCGCTGTTCATCGAAAGCTGGTCCAAGAAGGAAAGATGGCCGCCGCCGACTTATTTTTAACCGACTTCCCAAAAAGCGGAGGTTCTCACCCATACAGCCATTTTTGGTCGCAGATATGATAAAGAGGTAACAAGTCGCAACAGTTTCGTAACTGATACGACACAACGTGACTGTGTAGGGATTAGCTTTTATGTGTTGTAACGGTTCAGTAAAAATGTGACGGAAACTAGATTCAGTAACTTTGTGTGGTCGCTGTGTCGATGCTTTACAGCTTAATTTGTAACCACACATTTTAGAAACTTTGCGTTTGGTTTGTTACCAGTGTGCATTGTTGACACAATTGTGTTGTAACGGGGTAGTAACATGTGTAGTCGATGTTCCAGAACACTTTAACACTAACTTGCATATATAAAAACATGACGAGAGCCAGTTATTCTCAAACTGTCTATGTTTTCTGCCGTTATTAACCATTTAATAAAATTTAAAATGAGTAAACAACCAAAAACCTTACGCAAATTCCGATGGACTTCAACTTTTTACAGAAGAGTTAAAGAAATAAGTACGTCCCAAAATATCTCAAGTACCTAATTGTACTCGTACATGTAATTTTTTTTTTTATTATAATAATATTTTATTCCTGATGTTGCATTGTTGGTAGGGCAAATTGACGGATACCCATTTTATTGAACTTAAAACTTATGCTTTTCTAGGCCATTTACAGGAAAACAGTAGGTACGGAATTTCGTACCGAGGAGCTTAGTGGTATAGTCCCTAGTGTCAAAGTTTCAACTTTCGAGCTCCAAATCGTTGCTTTTTCTTTTTCTCGGCCAAAACAAGACGTCTTCGTCTTTAACCCAAGTAGGTACTCGGTACAAGCGATATTAATTCTGATGAGCCTTCTTTGGTTAGAACAATGCAAAAAGGCATCTTGATAAAAACTTTGGAAAACACTGTAACCAAATGTTAAGAGAAACCATCTTAAAAATCTAGTAATTTTGTAACAAGTTACCGTAACATGTCGACACGTGTCGACACATTATCGTAACTTTGTGACTAGTTGCGACGAGCATATTTTTCATAACAAACATCAAAAATGTTTTTTCATAGTTCATTATTCATCAATTTTATGAGTAAATCTTGCTAAAATAATTTGTATTAGGATTAAAATATTTGATATTGTATTTAAATGGAAGCTTTTGAGCACTAGATGTGCAGCATTTTATATTTTTATTTCATTTTAACAAAAGTTTTTCTTTCGCCAGAATTATTAAAACATGATATTACGGTGGCGCGTTGGAAATATCAACATATTCAACGAAATTACACAGTAAACTTTTTTTCCCAATAAGATTTGAGCATTATAAACCATATAATGAAAACTAAAACTTTGTTTACTTCATTATCATTATCATACTTCAACCATCATTTTGGGATTTCTTGTATTTTGTATTATTTCGTCGTTTCACTCACGCACGAGCCAACGAAATTGATCGAACGAATGAATGATTGAATGATTAGTGCGAACTCTGGTTAAAATATGGTAACAATGTTACGACACGGCGACGTAAATTAGAAACCAAATGTTACTTGTTTATTGTGTCGAGATCTTCCCCATTTTTAGTTGCAGCGACGGCGCTAACACGGAACGTCGACGAGATTATGTTTCGAGATAGATCAGTGTCGACACTAAGTGTCGAAACGGTTACGTTATGTTCGCAAAAATGGTTATATGGGCAATTCGACCATTTTTTCGTATGTTTGTTACGCGATTACTCAGCCATTTATTTATCGATTTTGATGATTCTTTTTTTGTTTGATAGCGTATACTTCCGAGGTGGTCCCATTATCATCAGGTCAGGATCTGATGATGGAACCTTGAGAAATCGAGGGCGACTTTCGAAAGTTGCAGAAATACATAGGTTGAAATCTTATCACTCAGGTGTTTGCCTGGTAGCACTATTCAACAGTGAAGGCTTTGAGCTGACCTGATGATGGAGACCAGTGAAGGTCGAGGGAACTCGACAACTGAATATTTAAACTTTCTCGTGTTTGTGCTTATATTATTCGTATTTACGAGGCCTCTGCAACAGTGAAGGAGATGTAGACGAGAGAAGTTCGGTTGTCGAGTTCCCTCGACCTTCTCTGGTCTCCATCATCAGGTCAGCTCCAAACCTTTACTGTTTCATAGTGTTATCAGACATACATCTGAGTGTTAAGTTATAACCTTATCTATGCTTACAATTTTCCAGAGTTGCCCTCGATTTCTCAAGGTTTCCATCATCAGATCCTGGACCTAATAACAAATATGGGGAATATACCCTTTCGACCAAAAACAAACATCCAAATTGAGAACCACCTCCTTTTTGGGATTCGGTTAAAAATATTTGGTGACTTTAAAATCAATCAATTATTATTATTGTTTCTCATCATCAAATAAGTACATTACTTTGGTAGTTACAAATTGCATTATATTTCAGAACACCAGGCTTACCCTCCGCCGAAACAAAAATCTTAGAATTGTTGAGAAATAATATAAGAATAAATTAAAATTCCGTAATAGGTAATAAAAATTCAATTAAAGTTAAAAATTATTAAAAATGACGCAACACCAAAATAAATAATACATATAAAAATTTAATGCTAAGAACTTTCATAAAACTTAAATATCTTTTTTCTTAACAACAAAAACAAATTGAACCTATAATTTAAAATTAATAAATAAAATTGAAATAAGTTGCTATTAAAAAATAGGTATGTATATATAAAATTGGTATTCGATTATTTATAATAAATATCCGATTTAGGTATCGAATGCACACCGCTGATTGAAAAAAAAAATACATACTCCATTCCAAAGTCTACTTCTCTTTGATCTTGTAAATTGTTCATTTTTATTGTGTATTTTATGTGCTGATTTTTTAGTTATTGAAAATAAATAGGTGCACGAAATGTATTGCAACGGATTGAAAATGTTATAAATATGACGTTTGTGTTGTGTTTGAGAAAGTGATGCGATTATTTATTGGTAAGTTTTCACCAAATTTGAAATGCCTAACTTTTCGATAGACTTAAAAACACCGTAATTATTATCTTTTTCTGAATTAACTGACCCCATTTGACCTTTGCACGTTGTTGTCAGATAAGTGAGCTCTAAAGTTATAGTTAAAATACTTCTGATCAGGCATTACGGACTTAGAATTCATGTGTTGAAAGTTAGTACAAATTTTTGACTTCTATGTCGCGATTCAAAATATCCCGCCGAATCAACGGTAAAGTCATATGTCAAAATCTTGTCGAGCAGAGGGGTTAAAAGCTTTTTTATTGAATTTTACAATATTTAATAAAAACTAAAGAGGTGAAATAAATAATATGGATGAAATATCTTTACATAGATATGTACAAACTTACCGTAAACCATCCTATTGTGCGTGAAGTCGTCAGTGAGCGAGTCGAGAGTGTTCTTGACGACGTCCTTCATGGTGCCGGCTTCTAAGTTGCGGCATGTCGCCGCGTACGCTTCCAGTAGCGGCCGCAGAGTCAGCAGCAGTCTCCGTCTGGAATATTAAAGTAATATGATAAGCTAATTTACACAAATATCTCCCGAGATTTTTCCCAATTAGGGGTCGGCTTCTAGTCTATTAGGATTCAACTGAGTACCAATGGCGACTGCCTATCTGACCTCCTCAACCCAGTTACCTGGGCAACTCTACACCTCGTGGTCAGACTGGAGTTACACTTACTGGCTTCCGACTACCCGCAACGACTGCCAAGGATGTTCAATGACAGCCGAGACACAGTTTAACGTGCCATCCGAAACACAGTCATCGGTGTTCTCTTGTCGGTGCAGCTCCTTCCATTTACGCCTATCTAGCGCCAACTCCTGAACTTCCTTATACGTCACAACATTCACCTTCTCTTTAATTTGATGTAGCTGTACCTTGGACGAGTAGAAGTAAAGAATATTCTGTTCTATGGTGTATTACCTCTCAGCGAGTGCTTCAGGCAGCTGCGAGACGGTGTATGTGAGTCGCTGCGCGGGGTCGGGCCGCTCCACCACGTCGTCCTCCTCCAGCCGCGCGGCCATGCGACGCGACCACTGTTCCTCTTCTAGTAGTACGGGCGACTGCAAATATTGTTACAATGAAGTAAATTAGTTTTAGTTTTAAGAATATGTGTTATATATTTATAGTATGTTTAAGATTTTTAACATATATAGCTACATACGCGTGGTGTATCGATTAAAAAGTAGCCTATGTGTTAATCTAGGATATCACCTATCTACATACCGAATTTCAACCAAATCGATTTAGCCGTTTTTGCGTGAAAGAATAACAAACAAACATCCATACATTCTCACAAACTTTCACACATGGGCCATGATGCCTGAATTCAATGGATAAATAAATAAAAAATCTGGACTGCTACCGATTTTTTTAAGTATTTTTTTTTTTAATATTTTTAGTAGTTTCGTGATGTTTTTGTTTGACCAAAAGTGCTTAGAATTCAAATGTAACTCGGTATATTGTTATAGTTTGCATTCAAAAGTAGTTTCAGTTTCGGCGCAGCTATTTACGTGACTACATAAAGTTTGGTGACTCACCTTCTCCTTGACCAGCAGTTGTTGAGCTTCTAACCCATCAATGGCGTCCAGCATTCGATCCTGTATGCGCTGACAGGGAGCACAGACTATGAACTCGTGACTCAATACTTCGCATAGTTGTAGCGATGCGTTCAGGAGATCTGATTGCCGAACCACATTGGATGATGATGAGCAGACTAAAGTTTCTAGGGCTGTGGCTGTGGAAGAAATATTGTTTGGTTATTTATTATGTTGAAGTAGTCAAATAATATTGTGAGTGAGTAAAGCATCTGCCTCTTATATACGAGTGGGTTCGATTCCAGGTCAGGCAAGTACTGATGCTACTTTTTCTAAGTTTGTATGTACTTTTTAAGTAAATCTTAGACTGTGTTTCGGATGGCACGTTAAACTGTAGGTCCCGGCTGTCATTGAACATCCTTGGCATTCGTTACGGGTAGTCAGAAGAAGTCTGACACCAGTCTAACCAAGGGGTATCGGGTTGCCCGGGTAACTGGGTTGAGGAGGTTAGATAGGCAGTCGCTCCTCATAAAGCACTGGTACTCAGTCGCATCCGGTGAGACTAGAAGCCGACCTCAACACACTTGAGAAAAGGCTCGGAGGATGATGTCTTAAACTCATTTTTGCTTTTTGCAAATGTGACAATGTCATGCGGGAGGGTGTGGTATATATTCCTCAGATAGAAGTTATCTGGAAGCCGACCCCAACACAGATGGGAAAAGGCTCGGGAGATGAGATAAATAAGTTATATTACGATATAAATAACCAAACTGTAATATTTTGATTTTGTTATTATTATTTTTCCTTCCTTGTTGGCAGTACTGTTCTTATATAATGTTGTTCACAGACTTGTTTGTATACATCTGTATCTATACGTGAAGACCGGTAATTGGCTGTCCGTTTACAAAACTGTTCTTAGTTTATTTTCTTTAGCTGTAGGTTTCCCATGTAAATAATTAAATATAATTAAATAAATATATGAATGTTTGCCCTTAGACGAGCTACGCTTACTTACCGACAATGGCGGGCGCGGCGTAGTGCGCGACGACGGCGTTGGCGTAGTACGCCAGCTCCAGCGACGCCGACACCGACGCCTGCGCGCGGACCGACGCGCGCGGACCGCTGCCCGACACGCGGACCAGTCCGCGCCCTAGCATGTCCAGCTGTGGAACAAGAGTACTGGGTTATTAACTGACTTTCTGAGGGAATTACTCCCCGAATTTCGATAAATACCAATTTATGTTAATTTGATGATATGCGTCTTATTATGACCCGTGCCGATAAAGAATGGGATTAGAAATCGCGACAGCTGTATTCAACTCTCGCTCATGCTGTATTTTGAATAACTTCGTTTTGATATCGTTAAATCATTTATAAAAGTAATGTTTGTAAGCAATAAAACGTGCATGGTTGTATGTCTATAAATTATGTGTTTTTAATGTTTGTCTACCCCTTCTGATTTGTCTTTTAAGATCAAGTGTATGAGCGAGATGTAAATACAGCTGTCGCTATGTGTAAATTTCAACTGCCTATCTGAAACACTGAATCTGATAAAAAAACCACATGAAAATCGGTTGTGTAGTTTTGAAGATAAAGTGCCCGTTCAGACATGCCTTCACTTTCATAGCCGATGGGATGACAAACCGACACTACTGGAGAAAGATCAGGTGCAGAACTGATATTTTTGTGCGACGACTTGTCGCAGCACCGGGGTTTCCCCCGGCAATCCGGCATGGCTAACCATCTTGTGTAATGGGGGGTTAACCAACCTCCTTAATCAACTTTGGTTAAGGGGGGGTTCCTCCGTGTTTCGGAAGGCATGTTACTGTTACGACGCCGCGACGCGCTTCCGTCAGTAGCACGTATGATACATCACTCACCGCATGTCTGACAGCGTGGCTGGGCTCGCCGGTATAGCCTCGGTCGCGTCCGTCGGCCGCCAGCGCCGCGCCGCGCCGCCAGCCGCGCCGTCAGCGCGCCCAGCGTGGCGCCGCGACGCGCTTCCGTCAGTAGCACGTATGATACATCACTCACCGCATGTCTGACAGCGTGGCTGGGCTCGCCGGTATAGCCTCGGTCGCGTCCGTCGGCCGCCAGCGCCGCGCCGCGCCGCCAGCCGCGCCGTCAGCGCGCCCAGCGTGGCGCCGCGACGCGCTTCCGTCAGTAGCACGTATGATACATCACTCACCGCATGTCTGACAGCGTGGCTGGGCTCGCCGGTATAGCCTCGGTCGCGTCCGTCGGCCGCCAGCGCCGCGCCGCGCGCCGCCAGCCGCGCCGTCAGCGCGCCCAGCGTGGCGCCGCGACGCGCTTCCGTCAGTAGCACGTATGATACATCACTCACCGCATGTCTGACAGCGTGGCTGGGCTCGCCGGTATAGCCTCGGTCGCGTCCGTCGGCCGCCAGCGCCGCGCGCGCCGCGCCGCCAGCCGCGCCGTCAGCGCGCCCAGCGTGGCGCCGCGACGCGCTTCCGTCAGTAGCACGTATGATACATCACTCACCGCATGTCTGACAGCGTGGCTGGGCTCGCCGGTATAGCCTCGGTCGCGTCCGTCGGCCGCCAGCGCCGCGCGCCGCCAGCCGCGCCGTCAGCGCGCCCAGCGTGGCGCCGCGACGCGCTTCCGTCAGTAGCACGTATGATACATCACTCACCGCATGTCTGACAGCGTGGCTGGGCTCGCCGGTATAGCCTCGGTCGCGTCCGTCGGCCGCCAGCGCCGCGCCGCGCGCCGCCAGCCGCGCCGTCAGCGCGCCCAGCGTGGCGCCGCGACGCGCTTCCGTCAGTAGCACGTATGATACATCACTCACCGCATGTCTGACAGCGTGGCTGGGCTCGCCGGTATAGCCTCGGTCGCGTCCGTCGGCCGCCAGCGCCGCGCCGCGCCGCCAGCCGCGCCGTCAGCGCGCCCAGCGTGGCGCCGCGACGCGCTTCCGTCAGTAGCACGTATGATACATCACTCACCGCATGTCTGACAGCGTGGCTGGGCTCGCCGGTATAGCCTCGCGTCCGTCGGCCGCCAGCGCCGCGCCGCGCGCCGCCAGCCGCGCCGTCAGCGCGCCCAGCGTGGCGCCGCGACGCGCTTCCGTCAGTAGCACGTATGATACATCACTCACCGCATGTCTGACAGCGTGGCTGGGCTCGCCGGTATAGCCTCGGTCGCGTCCGTCGGCCGCCAGCGCCGCGCCGCGCGCCGCCAGCCGCGCCGTCAGCGCGCCCAGCGTGGCGCCGCGACGCGCTTCCGTCAGTAGCACGTATGCTAACACGTTCGTGCACATTAGCGCTGTGGCTTGGGAGGCGTCTGGAAAACAAAATAACATCATAAATTAGCGAAGTATAAAATAAATAAATAATGTCAGGACACCACTTCACACACGGTCGGTTAGCCCCATGATATGTTATTATAGTCCGCGCGGAACTAGTTAGCCGCGCCTTAGAATGTGAGCGGTGGGGCGGACAGGCGAGGGCACTTACTCTTATTACTTTGTTAGTCATAATTGGATCCCGAGTGTGCATTAAATATTTTTAACGCGACGACTACGCTCCATATGTCAGGAATATTAATTACATACTCGTACTAAATAATAAATACTTGAAGAATTTTTGAAGAGCATTTATTTTATTCAACTGACACCTCTTTTTTTTTCATTTCATTCCTAACTCTACGGGAACTCCATGGGAACAGAACGGCTGGTCGTGATTGGTCGATCTTACAAAAACACTGACCAATCAGGGAGAGCTTTCGGACAGTTGACAATTTGACAATTTCTCATCGATAGATTATAATATAGCGAAAAATAATGCGTCAAATTGCAATCAAATGTTACGGTTCACAATAATTCGACAGTTTACAATCTCTCGAGATAGATTGTAATCTAACGATGTTTGTAATCTTACGGTGACACAATACATATCTATCGAAGTACTTTGGAGTGGCTGTGGTTGTACAGGATCTGTCTGTCCAGGTTCATATATACTGGTAACACTCACCGTACACGAGATGTCTGCCGATAGCCTCGACCATCATCTTGTGGTCGGTGCTGACGTCGGCGCCGTACAGGCTGGAGTGGCTGTGGTTGTACAGGATCTGTCTGTCCAGGTTCATATATACTGGTAACACTCACCGTACACGAGATGTCTGCCGATAGCCTCGACCATCATCTTGTGGTCGGTGCTGACGTCGGCGCCGTACAGGCTGGAGTGGCTGTGGTTGTACAGGATCTGTCTGTCCAGGTTCATATATACTGGTAACACTCACCGTACACGAGATGTCTGCCGATAGCCTCGACCATCATCTTGTGGTCGGTGCTGACGTCGGCGCCGTACAGGCTGGAGTGGCTGTGGTTGTACAGGATCTGTCTGTCCAGGTTCATATATACTGGTAACACTCACCGTACACGAGATGTCTGCCGATAGCCTCGACCATCATCTTGTGGTCGGTGCTGACGTCGGCGCCGTACAGGCTGGAGTGGCTGTGGTTGTACAGGATCTGTCTGTCCAGGTTCATATATACTGGTAACACTCACCGTACACGAGATGTCTGCCGATAGCCTCGACCATCATCTTGTGGTCGGTGCTGACGTCGGCGCCGTACAGGCTGGAGTGGCTGTGGTTGTACAGGATCTGTCTGTCCAGGTTAACGGCCAGGTTGTTGTTGGGTGGAGTCAGGGAACTCTCGATGGGAGCCTTGTAGTGTTGGTACTTTTGGAATGATGTTACCAGTTCCTGGAATAGGGGGTAAGTGTTACAAATGTTGGTCATCCTTCATCATCGTTGTCTGTTTGTAGTGATACTGGACTTCACAGAAAAGCTGCTTGTTCTCATTGACCTATTGCTAAACTAGAATCGGTATTTTTTTTGTTTACTCATAAAAAATCCTTGTTTACTTTGTACAAGAACTATTTTTAACTGTGACATATTTCTTCATAAGAAATTGTTTGGGGGAGCAAAAATAATTGTGACATTTTAGACATCCATACGGCCCTTAAACATACCAAAATCCAGTCCCAACATAAGAAAAACTTACCTTCAAAGAGATAGGCTGATTGAAATCCACTCTTATGCTTCCATGATTAGTGTTCAAAGTCCTCCAAATGCCTCTAAGAGCTGACCAGAAGGTCTCCATTTGCTTGGGCATGCCCAGTTGTTCGCGAACAAAGTTCCCGTCGACTAGCTTGTCATAGTTTAACGTAGCTGGTACTAGAAGGGCGTCATCTATAGTTCCGTCTAGGTAAGCGTCCATGATCACTGATAGTATTCCCGCTGTGGAAGTTAAAATGGATTTAATCGATTTTTTAAATAGTTTGGTTAGGTAGACTAGTCTATATGATTAGCGTACGAGATGAAATGACGCTGTTTATGATGAAGACCAAACCAAATATATTAAACAGTCTTATTACAAAAAGCGGTTATTTTCAGTGTATTCGATTTTAAAATGTGTTTTGGTTAAACGTCTTTGTAATAAAACTGAAGGTTTGATCAATGGGCTTGAATACACTAATGATATTCTGAGGTGTTTCAAAAATATTATTTTAATTGTTGAAGGCAGACTCGAAAGTTTCTCGAAAGAAGACTTATGGAGTTAGTGCTGATACCAAAATCGTGTTACCCAACATACCCGTTACATCTGCTTGATCCAAGTACGCAAGAACATTTAAAATATATTAGTTGTAATTTTTCAATTTTATTTTTCAATTTCAAAATCTGATCATTACAATGGCCCCTTTTCACCACTTCTGGATAGGAATTATATTCAGATTACAATCTATTTGAATGCCAAAAATAATTAAGTTAGTTCTAAGAAGCCATCACGTTTGGCGGTCAATGTCTATAAATCAGTGCATTGCATGGAGCGACTTTTTAATCTGTAAGGTTGGCTGTCAGACTTTGTTTTGAGGATAACCACTCCCAGAAGTGGTGAAATTGGTCATCAGCTTATATATACAAGTCATTACTAAATAGTGTTTTACCTGAGAGGTGACGTATAAAGACTTAAAATAAATAGTACCTTTAGGTGTCTGTGGTTTTCCTGTCCTGGTACGTCCTCCTTCTATGAAGAACTCCAGATTGTTACCAGCTGATAAACTGTTCAGGATATACGCCCTGAAATAAAATATCATAGTAATGTTACGATTTTCTTATAGACTTTCGGGTAACTTTTGGTACGTGGCCCAAATTTAAATAATTTTTGAAAAAAATCGATACAAGGGTATACCAGGTCATCAAACCTGTAGTTTAATAGATAAGAACAAGATACCAATAAAAAAGGAATGCATTTCGAATATGAGTTTACGCGTTAGGTACTACGTTTAACGAATGCTTACCTAAGTGCAGACTTGTATGTGGGGTCACCATGGTACTCTGAACCTTCAACTCTTCGCCTGATGTAGAAAGCGCCACAACCTCGGAGGAACCAACTGTAACAATGCATATAATACCATTAAACCTCTTCATCCAACATTGAATAGTAGATGGAAGGTCGTTTGTGATTTTTTGCTAATTGTCTTCCATTTTTTATACAGGAAAACCGTACAATTTTCAAAGATTGTCGAACGTAGGTCGAGCGTTATGTGTGCCAAGTCACCTGGTCGCTTCTTTCACTCAAAAGTCGTTAGTTAAGCTACGTAAAAATCTACCAAGAAAACTTATTACTCTGAAAACTCGCACGAAGAAAGGTATCCTCATATTGTCGCCGGCAGCCACTAGAGGCGGCCTCAATCCCGTCAGATATAGTGTGAAGGTCATCAGAATATAGTCGAAGTGAGATCTGCTTAGACTTAGACTAGAGGTAAAAGAACTTACCCAAAGAAAGGTATCCTCATATTATCACCAGCTGCCACTAGAGGCGGCCTCAATCCCGTCAGATACAGTGTGAAGGTCATCAGGATATAGTCGAAGTGAGATCTGTGTAGGGGTACGAAGACTAGAGGGAGACCAGCTGCGTTGGCTCGGCGGAGACGCTCGACGCCCGCCACTCGGGTGCCGCAGCCGCCGCCCGCGACCCGGCGGACGGCTTTGTGACATACCCATGCTACGAATCTGGAAAAGTGGGTGGTTGGTTTAACATTGCAGAATTGGTGATTTTGCGTTGAAGTATTTCTGCTGCTTGAAGTCATTGAAAAGCGAACCGATGAAGTTTGCATGCTTTTGAGTTAAGGGAAACTGCCGGTGCTGCAGAATTATTAGAGAGTTACCGGGGCCCTGGTGCATAAAGGGCTCCAGAACCAAAAAAGGTGGGTTTTAATAAAGTTTGACACTCCCTCTCACTGCAGCAACAACGGGAGGGGTCAACTTTCATTTTTAAATAGGATAGTTGTTAAAATACTCACTTGAGAACATTATTAGACATAGCCGAGCTGATATCCTGGACGACCTTCAAAGCCTTTGCCTCGACTCGTTTCCTCACTGTGGCGTACTGAGCGCCGGACTGACCGGCCTCCTTGGCTTTACTGAGCTCCTCCTGCGTCGCTTCCTCTATCGCGCTCTCTACGCTGTCGTCTTTTAATACCTGAAAATGAAGGCAATTATTTTTATTTATATTGCTATATAACCGCCTACCTAGAAAACAGGAGGTGCTTGATTCCATTGGGTATATTTCTTGAGAATTGCTTTCGTATGGTAGATGTTCTGGCACAGGCTTCTTCCTGTAATTGACTTAGAAAAACGGAAAGAATCTCTTACCGTTAATAGCTAATTTCTCCAATAAACTAAAGATAGCTTTAAAACTTTCTCCAATAACCTGAGCAAAACTTTGAAATCGAAAACAAAGGTTCACTAGTTACTGGAAACGATTAGAGAAATGGGCATCCTGCGAAATGAGGGTCTTGATTTGGCTCTTAACAGTAGTAAAGACTTTTATATAACTTGTAGCTTCTTATAGTTACTTATATGCCAGGCATTTACCTGGCAATCCTGTCCTAAATGACCTTCCTGGGCGAAATAACGGTCTTGACTCTTAACAATACGAAAGATTTTTGTATCTTTTAAGTTACTTACATTAGGAACAACATCTTTGTAGTCGTAGTTGAAGAGGTTACAGCATTGGGCTAAGTCACACAAGTAGCGGGAGACCACGCCACCATTCGCGAAGTTTTGTCTACCAATGTCTAGAATGTTGATCACAGCTCCCGTGTCTTTCACTTTGGGGTCCTGCCATGAGTCCTGGGGACAAAGAAATGTGTTCATAAGTTTTCATTGTTTAAAAAGTATATATATTTTTTTAAATAAGTAACACAATTCTCAACCAGGCTTTTTGCAGCCAGTCTTGCAAGTGTAGCTTAAGTGTACCTATAAGTGATTAGTGAAAATAGTGATAGCGATTTATTCCTAAAAACACATGTCAGTCTCTCTAACTTGTTTGACATAACACCGTAACTATTCTCATGAATACCCTCCTATCAACACGATTAAGTCACATGCAAATCCTGAAAGTAGTTTTTGAGTGTATCGCGCCCAGACAGAGATAATTTTGTCAGTGTTAGAAGATTACATAGATTTATGTATCCAGGCCTCTAGAATAGCATTTAAATTATTCAAACTGGCATCATAAATAATGTGGTAACATTCATATTAAGAATAAGATTTAATAAACTTGGCACTAGTAGTGCGAGCGCCAAAATAACTCGGATTGTAGTCATAATATGAGAAATAGAATTAAGGGAAATGTATGCACAGCATTTAAGCATTTAGATAGGTGTTTGTTATTTAATAGCTCACTCATTCATCTACAGATACATTGTAAATTGTTTAAATTATAAGGGCCTTACTACAAAAACTTTAAACCCTGTTTTACACTTGTCTAATAAAATTTTGGCTGCAAAATGAACCATATGTCAACGTCATAATTTGTCATTTTTTTAGACAAGGCATAAACTGACGTTTAAAAGTTTTTGCGGTAAGACGGTAAAGGTTTAAATGGCCCATATTTTCCATTTCCATATTTTTTCTTAGAGCCTCAATAAATCATAAGACCTTAATTTTTCATAGAGTTCTATAAAAATAAGCTTATATAAAAAAAAAGTTGCTGTGTATTTATAGCTTCAAATAAGATATTATGTTAGTAGATGTTTTTTTTTTTCACATCGACAAAAACAGACAGGCAGTTTTTTTCTGTTTTGTTTACCTAGCTGCATTTTTCTGTTCTTGTGTTCGACTGAGCACTTACCTAATAATTACCTAAGTTGGTAGACGTGCTACAATTGAACGTTGGCAATAAGCGTTGCAGTTTTGATGCCAAATGTGCGTATAAAGTGTCTGATTTACGAGAAAACACGTTTCTATTGTATTATACTGTGAAATTTCGTTCCCTATTCTTACAGCTCAGTTACAGCAGCAAATAGTAATAATTCTGAAGAGCAATTGCAAATTATTAAAGCACCAGTTTTTTGTGTGTCCAAATGCTGCAATAATAAGAAGTAATGAAGAACATATTTAATGTGCTTATGACTTTAAAAGTATACTCTGAGCAGTTGAACAAATATACTGTGTATCGTTGCTAAGTACGTATAAGGTCACAGCTAAACATTTACATAATTTTACTGGTTTTTCGAAGTCAACAGTCAAGTTTGATATAAGAAAAATCATTCCATCCATTACTATGTTAAATATAAGACATGATTACGTTTTTAAGTAATATTTTGTTGCAAGAAACACGTAGAATTTTGGCATGAAAAGACATACATCTGTAAGTAAGTTATTAAGCCACGAGGGCTAAAAATAACGGAGAGAAACGTGTCATTACAGCCATACGCCATAGGTCATCGACCTGGCCTTGGCTGCATGGGGAGCAAATTGCAAATTATCGTATCAACACGTTTGGAAACCACCATCAAACAAGCTATGCTACGAGAATAGAAATCCATCTTCACAGGTACGTTTTTTAAACAAATATGACAAAAACGTGTGATATTCTTAACCAGATTACCTAAACAATTAAAACCAAAACTATTGAGTGAACACTCATTTTGATTACATCATAAAGCGTTCAATGTCACGGACAGAACGCCGAGACGTGTGAAAAGACACACACCGTCTTACCACAAAAACTTTTAAACGTCAGTTTATGCCTTGTCTAAAAAAATGTCAAATTATGACGTTGACATATGGTTCATTTTGCAGCCAAAATTTTATTAAGTGTAAAACAGGGTTTAAAGTTTTTGTAGTAAGGCCCACAATGTCTCAAAGCAAACATTGCTGAGGACAAAAGCGTGGTCTCTGAGAGACAAGTAATAGGGAAAATTTTTATATTTCGAATGTCAGGTGGGCGAGCAACAAAATTGTTTATCGGTTGTATAAATAAACTGAGTAGAAGACAAGTTAAATGGGCACGTGTGCCGTGAGAGAGATAACGCATGTAGCAGGGCTGTTTGAGAAACAACAATTAATACGTATTATAATAAGAATGTCTTGTCTTCTGATTAGGGTTTAATGACGAGTGAAACAGGCGCCTTTGATCAATGGTAATTACAAAAATAAGGAATAAATTGGTCCTTGTCCCCAATAAGCCAGAATGTTGACATTTCAATTTGGAATGTTGGGTTAGAATTGAGAGATGCATTCATCAAGTGCTTGCACACTAAGCTCTGAGACATACCATTGTCATCGCGAGGATTAATAGATAAGGTGTTCAAAGGCGTGGAATTTCGAATAATTGTACAAGGCGTCTTCTTGGATCGATAATGCATCGATTGTTTAATCGTATCGCAGGGGAGAGGTCGACGTACGAGGAGCGCGGGCGCCGCGCGCCGGTTGGCCGCCGCGGTGTCACGCCACCCGCGTCCGCCGGCTTTGTGTTTAAATTTGGAATATAAAGCGGCCATTTTAAAGAGCCAGTCGATCAACGATGAATGAATGAACATTGTCAACATAGACGCTACTTGTAACTTACTTTTGTTATCTGCTTCTTTTATATAAGGTATTCGGTCATCTGTTTGTGGAGAATATTAAAGGTTATCAGATGATGTATTTAGCTTATGTATGAGTCAGCTGTCTTTGATGAATTATTCAAAGGGAAGCTGCGAGCAACAATACACTGCAAGATTAAGACTTTTAATAACTTGAGTATTGGAATCATATAACTCCACGTTTTGAAACACGTGTCATTTCAGACTGTTTGCTTTTATATCGCAAAGAAAATGATGTCACCTTGCACGAATATAACAAAAAATGTGATACCTGAGAGACCAATAGAAAGTGAGTTTGTATTGTATCGGTAGGTAACATGAAACACTTGTTTGTTCATTAACGTTGTGCCTTAATAGCTGGTTGAATTAATGCTCTTGTATTATAATTAGAGCACAATAAATAGACTAGGTATTATGTAACTACAAAATGAATCATGTATGATCAGTCTTATCACGAAAAGTAGGCTCTTCAGGGTACCTTAGACACGGCCGTCCCCTTACCCAGTTCCCAATTAATTTGGGGCCGGTGCTATTTTTCGGCATAATTTTTGAGGCTTTCAATTAAAAGTTTAAAGCCTGTACCTAAACTTAAATTTCCGTATCAACACCTCTTTCCTTGTATTCCGTACACACAATCCTCAGTGACCATTGAAATTCAAACTCATTAAACTAGACCTCGAAAAAAATAGATAGAGGAAGAACAATAAGGAAAAAAAATTCTAACTTCGAATTCGAATTTTCCAAGCCTTGGGTGTGTTTCGCATATTGACTAGCAACGCCCGTGACCCAACCTTGGTCAGTTTGTATGACTTGTCAAGATATCTATTGAACTTACACCTGATACCGATTTATTATTAGAAAGCCGTATATTTCCACTTCCAACTGGATAAGAAACGTGAGAAACCGTCATATCAGCTATTTTATTTATAAATAAATTGCATGTTATAAAATTGAGGTTATTAAGTTAAATATGTCTGGTAGATGAAGGCTTATTATCTGAATGCAAAAATTAGGAGTTTTAGCGGATTTTTTACTAGTACAGATTAAGATTAAATTGTCACGATGACGACAGACATTTATGAAGATGGCGAAAATGCTAGACTATCATTTTTTTACATGTACTACGTACATATATTTTTTGTTTCGAAATCTCCAAATTCAAAATGTATGAAATAACCGATAAATATGTATGAACACAATTTTAGATGTCCCCGAGATAAGATTACTTTTATAGGATACAATTATGTGGCAATACAGGCAATTCTTGTGTCCATTTCACAACTTTTCCTACAAACACAACCCCAATAAAACACCAACTCACAGATTACATAATGTAAGAGCATTGTTTTTCTTTAGTTCGCAGACAAACCACATTCTATCGCATTGCAATCGCATCGGTATGTTCACGTAGGCGTTAATCGATTTACCGAATACCTCACCGAATCCTTTAATCCGAGATGTTTATAATCGTAATCGATATAATCCCTTTTTAATGCTTGGCTTTAGATAAGTTTTCACCTTGTTTGAGCTGATTATTTTTATGACGTCATTAGTAAACGTGACAGATTGACGTTGATTGGCCCTCTTTGGAGGGAAAATAACTTGAGTTCATGACTTCTGCACTGTGATAGCAAAAAGGCTTAATTAATATTATCTGATAAACGTTTAGATCATAAACATACAGCAATAGATTGTTAATAAATATTTATTAATTTATAGGTTTGTTTAATGGAAGAAGTGCCTACATTTGTGTTCGTTCAGAATCAAAATAAAACCTGCGTATTACATACAGTATGCTGCTATAAATTAAACAACTGGTGCATTATGCAATTGATACACTTATGTACGTACTTTTTGCAACTTTTACATAACGTACACTTGCCATTTGATATACACAACGTATATGATATGTGCAATCTTATAGCAGCCTTGTATATTTTGATGAACATTTAGAAGTAGCACAAGAAGAGCAGATATTTATAAACAATTGTATAAAATACTTTATTATCGTCGGACTATGATCTCTTAATTAATTTTATTTGCAGTTAATTAGTATATCCTTTACATAACTCTTTATCGGGAGCTTGATAAAATGGTCGCAAACTTTGGACCCGTAAATTCAACCTTGGATAAATGCACGTTGATATATTCCACAGTTACAATAATTTGCACTTGTTTTACATAATCCAATACCCGTGTCTCTTGGGAACTACTTCGCGCACCAGGATAAACTTATGGTCTTCCTCGACAAAAGAGTTATCTAACACTGAAATAAAAGTTACAAGTAGGTACAGGAAAAAACTAACTCTTCAGCTTTATAATTTGTAGATTTACTTATAGATTTGTTTATTGCCTTCCCAGTTTTCATGTACGACATGCATACTAAGGTAAACAAAATAAAAAAAATCTTTTCGCTTAAGGAAAAAACATTGTACCTATCGCTTACATACATCGTGTAAGATTAGTACCGAATTAAAGTTTACACCGCTTGCCAGGTATTTTACCTAAGCCGTCCCATATCAAAGTGCAATGAACTTAAGGGTCGCCATATTGTTATTATTTTAAAACGATATCATTATCTACAGATTTTTATTACACCTTAACCTGTTTTAAAATTCACGGTCATACTTAGGAAATCCTTTTGCCTTTTCGGATCGAAGGACCAAAACAACAAAGTATTAACTTTAGATAATTCTTTTTGAAGATATTGTAAGTACATATGTACTTGTCAAAAGACAAAGGTGTAAGGAACAAAGCGCTTTGTTTAAGGAAACTCTTATTTGACTAGTATCTTTGTTTTACACGGAAACGTACCTTACATCCTTAAAGATTCGCACGTAAAAACTTTGTTTGTTTTGTTCGCCAAATAGTTTCAATATCGTATACTTGCAATTATCTGTATTTGAAGGTTAAATAGTTAAAGGTTTCTATTCACCTCCGAAATGTTCATTGATGTTGTATAATTTTACAATTTATACTGAATTCAGATAGGACGTTAAATTATATTATTTTTATGGTTACTTCCTATAGTACCCCAATTGGGCCCAGGGCCAAAGCCTGCAAGGGTTGCGGGATTGTTCGAGAGAGTTACCGCGGCCCTGGTATATAAAGAGCTTAAGAAGGAACATGGTGGGTTTTAATCAGTAAGAGTGACACTCCCGTACCCGTAGCGGGAGGAATCATTCTCATCAAAGAAAAGTTTCTTATAGTACGGCAAACCATTAGCTTAGTTTACATTCTGCAGTCTTTTATCAGATAATTTACTTCTTCTCCAGAACCACCTACTTCGCCATCATTAATACCGTAAGGTACCAGTTTGTCGTCATTATCAAATTCTTTCTCACACAACAAAGCTCAAGTTCACAGTAATTGTCCTCAATCGAGACACTTACTTGATTGTTCCAAGTCTTACACGAATACTGACGACATTCACGTTAACCTTGTGACATGGATGATGCGTGGTTACGACACAGTCGCATCTTCGGGTCATGGGTTCTCGTTTGAGGACAGCAAGAGTAGCCGAAAATGTCCTTATTTGAGTACAGAAATGTAGAGATATTATAAAATGCGGTATAATGATTGAAGATAATTTTGTGGGTGTAATTGTTTTTTATTGGCAATGGCAGTGTATACGTACATTTGCCTTATAGTAATTACAGCTCCTAAAGTGCTCATTTGTCTTTGCCTACGCATTTTCGGCAGTTAATTCTAAGTCCAAAGACCGTACTAGAGGAATTATTAGTTGTGTGTGTGTGTGTGTACTTCCGAAAGGCCCCTCGCAGCTTGTAAACTAGTCGAATGATTTTGACACATGCCTCGTTACGTGATCCGTTCAATCATTCTGATATAGTGAGTGTCAAGGGCGTCGAATCGTTATCCGTTCTATTTTTATATGTTTACTAAGTTTTTACTACAGATATGCTTGTGAACCTTAATACAATAATGTTCCCTATTTTCAGTAACTTTGATAGACGCAATATATTTCTAAAATATGATGTCTATAAAGCTCGTACACTGAAATTACAGGCAATATTTTTAGTGGCATACACGAGACTATTTCTTGGTTATTTGAGTAGGCCACTCTCAAATTCCCGTTCTGAACATTCCCAAGACTAAAAACAGCAAGTCTAATAGTGTTGATGCTCGCAAACAAATAAAATGTGCAAATAACCCCATAAAGCATGTACTTGAACGAGGTCAATGTACGAAATCACAAAGTGGGCGGGTCTGCGCGTACGCAACCGTTATTGAATTAATCATAGATGCTCCATAGATCTTGCTAATAAAAATACATAAACAAACGTAGGGGTTTGTGCATTTTATAGGAAGTTGTTGATGTGGAAAGGCAGTTAATGTTATTTTGCATAAGTAATGCACGAACTTGATCTCTCGTTTTTTCATATGTTTTAGTCTGACATTATGTTCCAACACGCTATATTTTTCTTTCACTCTCTCCCTGGTCATTTTTCGCCATCAAACGAGTTCATACACATGCTCATTCCTCAGTAATTCTGTCAATTTTCACATGGAAAATGCCAATAAGTAATGAGGCCTGCAGAACCCATTTACGCTAAAATGACGCGACGTAATATTCCAAAGCGACGTAATATAATATACAATAGCGCGTATAATCTTTCACAATAACTTTATTTAATGATACATAATGGTGTTAAGTTTTGAAACAAATGCACGCTATGTACGTTCTAAAATAAGATGATATAACAATGTAGGTGCTCTTGAACTCAATATTACATTATTTGCGGTTGCAAGAGCTACATTCATGTAAATAATAATTTATACCATTTATGTACCTAGTATGAATCTTCGTTCCTAATTACATATGCAACAGGTAAAATTAAATTAACTTTATTATCAAAATTAAACATTCAAGTCATTCTACTGCCATTAAATTGATATTAGAAGAATACTAACTGAATATTAATTCAGTAAATGCTTATCCAGAATATTTTTAATCACGAAATTTTAGATCATAGTTGCGCAATTTCAGAATTTTTTAGTACCAAAAGATCTGGTAAGAATTGCTAAGATATATACGCTGTCTGCGTAATTTTGTACCAGATCTTGGAATCATTATCAGGATTATTTACTTTCAGATTCCTTTTCTCTAAATTCTTTCTTAGAGTAGTTTGGAAACCTCTCGAAGAAGCATAGACTTTTAAGTCTGATATCGCCAAACCACCTTGAGCAATCGTTTAATTATTTCTCTGTATAGGAAGAGACCTGAGCCCTTCAGCACGGTAAAGATATGGCCTTCAGTGGCACAAAGATGAGCTGATGAAAAAATTCCTCTAGTACTTGTACATACGCAGGTACTAGAAAGTGAACACAGTAGAGGTGTACCTTGACGCCTTATCTTTACAAGTGAAGACGAAGCAGGTCGCCTCTCTAGTATTCACACCACGCACGGCCGCGGGGAGTACCGTAAGGTCGGTATTACATTGTAAATTACAAACAGTATGAAGATAGACAGGATCGAAAGACCACTTTGATCAGTATTAAGTTTAAATAATATAAGCATACATAGAAACCTATTATAAACTTACGAAATGCTGTAATCTACCAGCTAGGTATATGTTCTAGTTTCCTGCGTCGCTTTCGTATCCTTTGGTTACAAAATTGAAATGTTTTTTGTAGAGCCCTTATTCTTTCACAGTTTGGGAAGCTGCATTATTATAAGCTATATTTTATTCTGGTGTTGGATGTAGTTACCCAGGGACGCGCGTGACTTGACAAAAAAAAGTTTGAAATAGATTTGCTTATCTTCCCAGTCGTAGTATACTATTGTACTTCTGATTTTCTTATTTGTATTACATTCCTAAGCTATGCGGTCTTCTGTGAATAAGGACCTCGAAATCCTGCTAAGTTCTAAATCATCGAGCGAATTATAATAAACGATTAACTTAAACGTTAATTGCGTATTTTCCTCCTAATTGGTTGTACATATGGTCTTCAATTATCTTTTGTTTTATGCTACTGCGTTTATAAATATGGAAGCTCATTAGCATCATATCTTAATATGAAATATCATTATCCCAGTAATCTAACTATCTATTCAATTGTCTACTAAGGATAGGAATTTGACGTTACTTGTATGGATTTATGTCACAATTCTATCTTTAGCAAGCAAATCAAGAGAATTTTGGGAACGGCAATACTATACGACAATCAATGTTATTACAATTAGAAGGCGATATACGAACAAAAAGTTCTGTCTCTTATATGTGCTATCAATGCTGTAAAAAAATACAAAATCTCAAATCCCAAACTTCTACAAGTCTTTTTAATTATTTTCAAACCGATTTTCTCGGAACCTTAAAAAGATGTCTATCAGTAGAATTAAATTGTGTAAACCTTCATGTATCTTAATTAATAATGTTTCTTATTTTAAGTTCAGTCGGCTTAAGACGTTTTAAAAATGGGCATATAAATAAGACATTTTACTCCAATTGATTCCAGCTACGAGAAAATATTGACCTGAACGACTTTTTTTAAACGAAAACTGGACTTTTGTTGTTTTTAAGGTGATGTGAATGTCATGTAGGACATTGAAACAAGATTGTTTTTTTTTAACTAAGTTAAGGACATGTTATAAATATTGGGTACGGATTTTGTTTTTATTTTCAATAAGTAATAAATAAAACAATGATGTAAAAAACACTATAAGGTTAATATAATAAAAAAAGTAAATAAAAACAATTTTGATCATGTGACACAAAACAGGTTGACATCGGATGGCAAGATTATTTGGTCCTTTATAAACTGTCCTTGGAGGACCAAATATATTTTATATATGTATAAATGCATTGTAATAAAACAAAACAAAGAATGTGCGCCTTTTAACAAAATATAAACATAATGTTTGGCAAATTGCTATCCGTTATCAGAAATGATTATGTCATAAAATATAGCAACATCATGCATGTACATAATATAAAGGTATTGTGTAGAAAGTGTCTAATTAGGAAACATAACAAAGAATGGAATCGTGTAACTTTATATCTATCTTTATTTAAAGGACAATGCTCAAAAAAAACCCAAGCCCGGCGCAAACGAAAAGTAACTCAAATTATAGGTAATAATAAGTAATGAAATACTGCATAGGAGGCATCATCGAAATCAATGGCTAAATGTATGAAATTAAAGGGGTAACATGAGCAGCTGGGGCTTATAGTTTAATTAAAGTGCTATCTGAAACAACAAACAAGTAATATGGCAAGTAATAAGCTTCTCCAAAAAGATAAATCAATACCAAAGTACAGGCTGCAGGGCCCACGTCATCGCGTCATGAGCGTTTTACATTACTTAGGGTGGGCTAGACATGATGAACAGTTCGCGCATCCCGCAACATTTTTGGATCTCGTCGTGTTAGAAATAAAGAATCGATGACTTTTAAGCGTTATTATTAAAATGAAAAGTACATTAATATCCTGTTTTAGTTCTATCATCCTATTATATTGTAAAAGTAGGTAGAATAGTGGAGAAGTTGCTATAAACATGTCATTAGGTACACTCTTAAACCACAACTGTATCTATTTGCTGTTCCTTTTACTAATACATTATGTTACCTCTAAAATCTTGAGTAGCAATGTACCGCAGATGTTAAAATTCTAATAGCAATTTCACACATTTAGCCACTGATTTCGATAATGCCCCCTATGTAATATTTAATTACTTATTTTTACCTATATTTTGAGCTACATTTCTTTTGGCCTGGGTTTTTTCTCATACCTCATGAGCATTGTCCTTTATACAACCTGTCAAGGCGTTTTCATACGTGAAAGGCTTATGAAACCAACCTTAATCGAAAAAAAAAAAAAATTTGGGTATTGGTTTTAAAAACTTGTTCTCACTACAAAATCGACGAAGCCGTATAGGTAAACAGAGCATATTCTTCAGATGAAATAAATTCAGAGATAAAAATTGAGTGATTTTTTTGTGAAAGAAATTGTCGTCACAAATGTACCGATTTATCGTTAAATATGAACGATTATTTTGATCGATGCATTATTACCACCTAGAAATAAGATTTAAGATTAATAAGTTAATCCTGTAGATAACGTAATTATAATAATGCTTGTTGCTATCGAGATAATAAGGTTATCACTGGGAGAAATGTAGGTATTAATTAGTGATATGAGCAGGAACTAGATTAGGACATATTGTCTGCTCAGCCATGACTTTCAATAGTTCCAATGTACAGGTAGAATAATATAATATCTTATCGAATGTTACTTTCGTTCCGAGATGGCCAAAAGGCATTTATTTTATGCAAATTCATATGCCATTTTCATGATTCATTCAATAAACGATATAAATGGTATTTTTATTACTTTTGCCCTTGAATAGTTTTCAAAAATATTTTTTGCATTCAGTGGAATATTTTTGCCACTTAAATGCAAAATCTCAAAAATAATAATTAACATCCCAATTTTGGAGTCGAAGTAATTTAATCAGACACCCATTGCTATACAATTATGTCACGTATGTATAGAAAAACTTGCCGGCACGGTATGGCTATAAACTGAAGTCAGCGACCTACCGTGGCCAATCATTCGGCGAATTGTAGACAGGCGAGGGAACTTTTCGACAAACATTAAATGTTCCGTCTATAAACGTTGAAAAAGATTCCACTGCCAATATTTAATTAGACAAAAATATTTATATCCTTCTCCGCATTGCATCAAGTCGACAAACCTACACTTAGGAATTTCTCTTGAATAGAGGTGGGAAATATCGATTTTTCTATTCAACGTCGTCTCAGTCAGTTCGTTTGGCTTGTCCACTATAAATTATACACTCATCTGCCATCATCTGCCCAGCCTTTTCCCAACTATGCTGGGGTCGGCTTCCAGTTTAGCCGGATGCAGCTGAGTACCAGTGTTTTACATGGAGCGACTGCCTATCTGACCTACTCGACCCAGCTAACACGGTACTTCTTCGTAAGGATAGTTGTCAGACTTTCTGGCTTTCCCTAACGACTGTCGGGACCTGCTCTCTCTGCTTCTCGAAAATAGTGATGGGAAATGTCGATATTTCTTATTGAACTTCGCGTCGATCGAATTTGTTTAGACTCATTATATGCTAATTGAAAAAAAAAAACAGTGCAACACGATAAGGACACATAAGTACCAAAGCACTTGCAAAATCTGGGAGCAAAGCGCTATTATCAGTTGTTACAAAGTTCGATAGATAAGCAATCGATACATCCGTTTTGTCCGAACATCACAATGTGCTCGAAACAATGCCTGCTGAAACAAAGATATTACCATAACAAGGAAAACTCTTTGAAGGGAAAGTGACGTCATATTATGTCTGCTACAGATTAATAATGTTTGCTCTTGGATACTTATAAAGGTGAAAGAGATATTGTGATATAAGTATGCATTTATGACGTTAGAAAGTATGCACTGTAAAGATGTAAGTGTAGACGACTAGAAGTTATTAATCGCGGAAAGATGAAGTGGGAATGTAAAATACTTGATAATAGGGAATTTATCTGACCACCTTTTCGTGCAGACTGGTCTTTTAGAACAAACGTTTAGAGGTACATAGTTTAGGAGACTTTAAACATATGTTGAATTAAATGAAACTTTTAGTATCATCTATACGACTAAATACCCAAAGAAGCGTAATAACAATATCAATGATGATGTTAACAAATTGTGTCATTTAAATTCAGCATCAAACGTCACACATAAAACAAATTCTAGGTCAAGAAGTCGGATAACCTTTAACTAAAATAGATTCGCTTCGAGTATCTGTTCCGGCACACAGGGACGTATAGAGTTCCCTTTATTAACCTCGGTAGAACTACTAAGTAGATAATTGTCTTCTTTTTAATGGCCAATGATTAGTGCGAATTAGGCTTAGTGTACACTACGAAGTATGTGTCGTATCAGAGGAAGAATAAATGTGAGCAGAGCAACCAAGGAGCGTGAAGGGTTGTCTTTTGTTTTCACATTCGAAAAGTACTGATTGATCAGCGTAATTTTGAGTTTGAACCATGGTCGTAAGAAGCCTTTAAGTTTGGATTTGAGGACTACCATGAAAATAAACTACACTAAGCATTTAACACGGCAGAAACTCATTTAAGGCTATCACAATGTTCAGTGCTGTTCAAAGGACCAGCAGGCAGATTAATTCTACCACCTTCATATTCCCTTACAAGGCGATCGAGATAAGAATCATGTTTTCTCGCAACGGAATTTATATTGTGTATTATATAGCATCTATAAGTTATTGAAGTTCCATTTGTGATGTGGCCATCAGAGATCGGTAACGGATACCGATGTTCTAAGGCCTAAGGTCTTAAGATGACTCGCCAGGAAAAGTCCTTCGTTTAATTATGATGTGTGTCAGTAAAGTGTCCTTACTCGGACATGCTTGAAATTACTATGCATGTAATTATTGTCATTGAATCATGAATATCGATACTCTTTCCGGTCTATCAGTAGAACCTGTTGGGATAGCGCGATTGTTGGAAAGAGTTACCGCGGCCCTGGTACATAAAGGGCTTAAGAAGGAACATGGTAGGTGTTAGTCAGTAAGAGTCTGACACTCCCTCACGCCGAAGCCACAGCAGGAGGGGTCATTTGATGATTTCACATCCAAAAAAAAGGTCAACTACTAAATAAAAAACTGGGAACCTCCCAAAAATTTGGAGGAATTCGAATTGAGAAAGTTAATCTTAAATGCAAATATAAGAGTCATTGTTTAAATTTTCGCTACAAAGAGGTTTGTTTATAAACAGATCTCATTCTTTAAATTAAATGGTGTTACTGGCACACACGATATCTGTATTAACGAAACTTTATACATATGCGCAGTTTGTAAGAAAACTGGTCATTGACCGATTGAGGAAGAGAATGATCTTTGGAACTAAGTGATAAATGTTTAAATGTACTTTATACTTTGAACTGCGTAGTAAGTATAACAGCCTACATTGTCTTTGTTATAGTTTATTGCATTACTACTCTATTGTTTTCATTTATATCAAGAAAGTCAATAGAAAGGTTTATGACTAATATTAATTTATTTATTCCACGGTTTTCATTTATTTACTTATACCATTTTATGAAGTTTTATTATTGCTTTTAATAATTCAAGTATGTGCAAAATATTGGCATTAAGTAAAGTCAAACTGGCATTATTTGCTAACTCGAGTTTGTCACGCTTTTGATATTCAGGAAAACAAAGCACAAAGGGTATGCAAAGTAGGTATAGAAAAGGCCATCGCGTCTCTCATCTATCGTAATTGTTTCGTCGCCCATTAAGGGCCATGCTGGATGCAGGTCGCTTCCAACAGGTATCTGTGGAGATCAAAGGGGGAGGCCTATGTTCAGCAGTGGACGTCCTATGGCTGAGATGATGATGATGATGATGAAAGGGCCATGATCAGAAAGGACCAAGATCAGAAAGGACCAAAATCAGAAAGGACCAAAATAAGAAAAGACCAAAATCAGAAAGGACCAAAATTCAGTACCTGTTATAAAACTTTCTATGAATAAAACCTCGATATTATTTATACAGTATTAATAGTTTTTAACATATGATAGAACAACCTTCGATGCATTGTTATTATGACAAAACACGCATGCAGCCACCATGTTTCAATATAACAATACAAAATTGCTGAATTTCAGTTCCTGATATTATCATTTGGCGCCAAACACGCAAAATACTTAATTATACTATGTATGTACTACTTTAAAGTATAATCAAAGTCACAGTATCAAAGTTGACAACGAATCAAATAAACATTTCAGTGCTTTCTAGATTTTACTGTATGCCAAACTGCTATATAAATACCTAGGTTACTAGGTGTAAATTAAAACATTTGGCCAAATAATAGAGTCAACAAAATACATTTCCATTTCCGCACAGCTTCGAATTAATTTAAGAAAGGTTATATTAAGCATTGATGCAACATGTTAGTAAAAACAACACCTTTAAACCAAAAAAAAAAATTGAACCTGACAAGTCATAATGAACGTGAAAAGTTTTATGAAAACTGACATCGATATTGTCAGGAAACTTGGGCTTCAGTGTTTATAAGAGTAAGAAGGGTTAAGAGTGTGAACTTACCCTGGAAACTGGTGCACATCTCCCACACGCCAGTCCAGCTGGTGGTCTCATCTGTGGCTCAGGAGCCGGGATCACTGGTCCTTCCTTTATTCTGTATAGCGACGAAGTGCGGCACTGTGAATAGACAATAATTATTGAAAATACTGCAAATCATAAGATAGTATTGGAAATGAAGAGGTTAGATGGACACTAAATAGATTTAGAACATGTTGTTGTAAAACTCTACATCTAGCACAATGTACAAATAAACGACAAATAAAAATATCTGAAAGACCGACTTGAAGGTTCATTTCCTACAATGAACATAATGTTCAGGTAAAACCGATAAAAGAACCAATAACTTGGCGAGAATACAGTTTTTTTCTTTAGGTCATATTTCCGAACATTCCACAGAAAGTTATCTTCTATCAGTTAGTTAGTTATACTGCCAATACATTGTCCTAGAAAAGGGTCAACCTCTAAACGTACTAAGAATGTATGTACAAGTTGCCAATTAGCACATTTTCACATTTGCCAAATACACACAAACATCGACACGATCTGACTCACTTTTAAATATCTTTACATATTTATAAAAAAACGCATTATTTTCAAAGAATCAGAGGCAAATGAAGCAATACGGACTGTGGAAGTCCAAAAAGGTGATATGACTAAGTAATTTGCAAATTATACGAGTCAGAATTTATTTGTGGCCGGAATTATCCTATATGATTTAAACGAAAACTAAGAGATCACTGAAGAAATGTGAGGAACACAGAACTGTACAGAGAGAATCAGAGTTGGTATTTGTGCTGATGTTTTTAGAGGCATTTTCTTTGAGGCAATAAACATAGGGCCACATAGGGCTCTATACCAAGTAAATAAGCAAATGGAAAAAACGGCTAGAACACTTGCTAATAGTTCGTTCATAGTAAGCACATGTGATTACCTCTACTTAAATGAAACGTTTTCCAGCTAAGCCAGAAGCGAGACTTAAACCACGCGCACATATCTAGGTTAGTAATACAAGTAAGATATAAAACATAATATAACAGAATCACTTCGCAATCGTTTCCAAATTGTTGACGTTAAACCATCTCGTGACGAATGAGAGTTATTACAACAATAATAACAATGTTACTCCATTCGTAACTACTGGTTAACGTAACAGACGTGTCCAGGGCACTCAATGACACACTCATTTTGTGATTACAGAAAGTATAAAAACGAAAGGACAGAAACCTGTATTTATATCAACCTGGCGCAGGCAGCAGGCGAGTAAAAAAATAATAATTACAATCATTTCGAGGCCAGAAAAGGTTTTTATGGCCAGAATATACTTCAATCTTCAGAAACACACGAATCCAAACATGATTTGTATTTTGGCATTAACTTTGTTGATACAATATGAGAAATGTTAAACTGCTGAAAATCCGATCAAATTAAGACAAAAGTTCGTTGCTCTAGATTTTTCAGATTTCCAAAGTGAACATAATTCAATGAACTCACTTTGTGAATTGCTGAACAATATTATTCAAATACTAAAACTGCAAATGATGACTAACAAAAAGTCGTAGGAAGAACCGGTTGGGCCAAACACGGGACAGAAATGGCTGGCTTAAAGGAAAGGCATATTATATGCAACCGTGGGAATGCACTGCTTGCTAATGATGATGGTGAATATACTGAGAAGCAGTAGAATAATTTGAATCGTAGATGTCGTTGAGAAAGATAAGAATAAACATTTTATTATGTCACGAAAAAGCAATAAACAGGACATTTTACATGTTTCAGCGTCAGTAAGAATTAATCAATATAATACTAAAACTAGTTTTGATAAGCAAGCCATTTTCGGTATTTCGATACAACAAAGGAAAGCGGAAACTGTGGTACGAATACTAATACCCTAACGGCAAGTGTTGCTTCAACGGAAGCAGTTAATGTAACATCTTCAATGGAAACTTTGATACGTAAATATGTATTAAAATCAATTAACAAATACAAACGCAAACCTTACTGCTTCCAATCCAAATATATTAGGAACGTGACAAAAGAAAAAGAAGACTTCTGCGCTGAGCTATAATAAACTGAAGTGTGTCTTGATCTGAATTGAATTTGGGAATTCCTATCCTACGGTGGGTCCAAGCCTACATGTTCAAGTAAGAGGATCAAGAGAATCCTAGCAATAGTGTCAAACAGTAGATGGAAACATCACGAGGAGACTTCAATTCAGATATCTAGAGGTATAAAACTTTTCCCTCTCCCCTCGGCTTTCCTTTGATACCGAGGTTATCAATACTAATAGCTTTCCTTTCTAAAGAAAAAATACATTTTGCCCAGCAGAAAGAACACAAAAAGTCCACTAAGCCAGTGTGTTGATGAAGATAATACAAATACTCACAGCAACATCATTGTCCACTTTCGCATATTCCTGCTGTCGCTTGCGCGCGCGCACCGCCTGCCGGAGGGAGGAGCTGGTGTCTCGGCCACACCATCCCCCCACCCTCTCGCCAACCACCTCCAGCATATCGGCCACACGGCTGAGGACAAAGAATAATACATTTAATCACAGATCTCTGCTAATAGGTCCACAAAAACACTTCAACATGTCACATTCAACAAGGGCCCCCTTACCGCATACAAAGCCATATATGGACGATTTTATTATTTGAAAAAAAAAACAATACTTCGGCGTCTATATATGGCTTTCTATGCGGTAAGGAGTACTAGATGAGGCCGATATTTTCTATCATCGAAATAGATTCAAGGGGGTTACAGTTGGGATACGGGATTGTTCGAAAGAGTTACCGCGGACCTGGTACATAAGGGCTTAAGAATGAACATGGTGGGTTTTAGTTGGTAAGAGTCTGATAGTCCCTCACTCTTTCTAAGTTCCGACATGTTATAGGAAGTGCAGATGAACAATGTAGTCTCGTGGCTTTGTAATTAATCCCACCCAAAACAAAAATGTGAGAGACTGCCAAGTTCGATGAAATGGGAATACTTCGCCTATAAAAGAAGTGAGATCTGAATAAGTACCAAGTTCCATACACATACCTTAGTTAAAAATACTTACTTTTTAATGATGTTACTTGGCAAGTTTTCACACACCTTGTAATAAGCCTACTAAACGCAATGAATCAAGTATTTAATTTTCTATTAAAACTTGCCAAGTAACATCATTAAAAAGTAACTATTTTTAACTAAGGTATGTGTATGGAACTTGGTACTTATTCAGATCTCACTTCTTTTATAGGCGAAGTATTCCCATTTCATCGAACTTGGCAGTCTCTCACATTTTTGTTTTGGGTGGGATTTCATTTATTTTGTAAGGTTGTTTATTTTATTGTTTTCTTATTATTAAGTTTTGCATATGCACTATGCTTCTTACAAAGAAATAAACTAGATTAACTAAATAGCCTAGATTTACCAACTGACTGACATGACATGTTATCATATATTATGTTCGTGGATCAAAGTTACACATTCGTTATTTTCGAAAGTGACTCACACTTGGCCGTTTTCAGGTTTTTGCTTTACTTTGACTAAATACAAACCTTTTTAACGAATTTCAGATCGGTACGACCATTCGAAGATATATTATATAAATATAGTTCGTTTTAGTTCCTTAGTTAGGAGTATAAATACCTTCATTATTTTGAAACCGACTCACACTTGGCCATTTTCAGATTTTTTCCTTTACCTTGACATAAAGACCTACCTCCATGCCAAATTTCAAGTCAATACGACCATTGGAAGTGGTCTAGGTTTTTGATGAGTGAGTCAGTCAGTCAGTCAGTGAGTGTATAGTAAAAATAGCGATTTTCTGACGTCAATATCTCAAGACCTACAATAGGTATATTAATGAAATTTTGTATTTTAGATAAGTGAGGGGGTCTCAACAGATATTAGAAATTTGGTATGCGTAAATAAAATAGATTTTGAGTTATAGGGGGGTCAAATTTGGCCCGAAATGGTTCGTGTAATATAACCCACGGCCGGTGTGTCGCTTTTTTTGCCCGAACTTGGCGGACACACTGCCGTGTGTCTAGATAACGAAAGCCATCAATTACATCTCAGTAGGTACTTAAAACAAAGAGAACTTAAAACAATTTTCAAAGAAAATCAACATCATTGTGTTATACTGTAGTAATTAATTTGTTCAGTGTTTCATTTATATAACTTGCACGACTTTCTTGTAAATATTCTGGGCATATCCTTATTTTGAGAATACGTACATATGCACACGAAGAAGTATTTTATTTGAACGATTATTTACATTTTATTGTCTTTTCTTGATAACGACGTATAACTTTAACAATATTTTCTATGGATTTTCCTGATTTTATAATTAGTTAAGGACCTAGGTCAACTAGTCCACTTTTAACTCTTGAAAGTCATACTCCATCATCAAAAATGACGTACATAGGTGAGGTTAATCAATACCTGACTAAAAAATGATGAAATATTTACGCGTTGATAAATCATTGCTTCCGAAATAAGACCACGTAACCCTGACAGCAAACACGTGATTTTCGAAGATAACAATACATAGTGATAAAAATGTTGCACAGATTTTCCAAAATATGAACTGACGTAGTCTTTGCTTTACATTCGAAGATTGCATAAACGAAAGCAAAATTAATCAGTAATTCGCAGACAAGGAAAGATGTGTACTTGTAATAATAACCAAAAATAGACTTTTAAACTTAGGAGATCATCTTAAAATATTTCAGATTTGGGTCTAGGTTTGATATTGGTAATGTCTATGCTGGTATTTGTGCATGTGCATTATACAATCAAAACATCAGAATGTAATTTCTTATCAATACACTGTTTAAAAAAAGCATAAAAACTTATTTCACATTATACAATCAGTCAATCCTGCGATATCAAAATACTAGTGAGCATGAAGAAACGAACCTCTATGACAAAACAGAATTAGTTGAAAAGAACCGTCACAGTCATTAACCAAACTACGTTTTATTTCTTTCATATGCAAATTGACTATACAGTGTAACAAAATGTAAAACAAAGCCATGAAGAAAATGAATTTAACAAACTGAGAAATTTCAGATTTCTTACTAAAAATTACAAAAATTTTCGTGAAAATAAAATTAAAGTTCATGATTCATCTGTATGTAGGGAAGTTTTCAAAGGAAAATTTTAACGATATTTATGAAAACACGCTAAGAAAATAACCAGATGACATATACATATGATACATTTAGTATAGTTTCTTTCGTGAGATCGTAAAATATAAATGGCGTAGAACATAAAAAGAACTATTCTTATATAACTATTCTTATATAACTAACTAACTATTCTTAAATAACTTTCGATTATGTCCATTATAATACGCTACTCAATAAATTAGAAAATTATGGTATTAGAGGTAATGTGCTCAAACTTATTAAGTCATATTTAGAAAACAGAACACAAATTACTGAGGTTAGCCGCATTAATGTCGTCAATAAGCATGAAGAGATAGTCAGATCAAGTGAACGTAAAATTTCATTCGGCGTACCACAGGGAAGCGTTATGGGACCATTTTTGTTCATACTATATGTGAATGACATGCCGTTATCCCTTGAACAACCTATAACAATGTTTGCGGATGATAGCACAGTAACGATCCCTTGTAAAAGCATAAGCACATACGAAAATGATATTAACCCTAGAAAGATAACCATATTTTGACTGTTACAAAAGATAACCATGCGCTTCGGAGGCGCCCAATATATTAATATATTTTTTTTTATGAAATACCTATTTATTGTATTTACTTACTTATTATTTTTAATATGGTTCATGAACTAATAATAAAAAACGTTTTTAGTGGAATATTTTATATATTTTAAAAATTAAACTTAAATCAAAAAATCTCTAGAAAAAAATTATAAAATTAGCAGTCTTCTGTTTACAGGAACATAGTATCAAAAATATATATTATTTTTCTTCTTATAAACGAATTATGTCATTTCTGACTAACTAATCAACTAAAAAAATCAGTCAAAACTATAATCATTAGGCTCAAATTTGGTTTGATAGGCATTCAAAACAAACATCATTTTGTGTTCGCCGCAAACTATTTTCAGTAAGCTCTGAAGATACAGATGGACTTATATCGTCTTCATTTTGTGTGTCATTTAATTGTTGTGGCACCTCTTCATCTATAAACTCGTCTTCGAAATCACTCTGTATGTCATCTTCACTCAAATTATCTTCTATCTCACTGTCACTTCCTTGCTCTCGTTCATGCTCGTTCTCTTAATCTTCAGCGATAAACCTACATATTGCATCATCAGATAGTGTCCTCCGGCTCGTCATGATGTAAGCGAAAAGATTTTGTACTAAAACAAAGAAATAAACAGTTATAGTAAACATTTTATGTAAGTATAAACAAGTTCATACTTTCACTAAAAGTCACACAAAGATAACCATGCGCCTTTGAGCGCAACCCTTAGTCATAACTGCAAAACTATGGTACTTACCGCGTAAAAACGGCCGTCCCGCGACGGAGTGCACCGACCACTGAGCTAACTTAAAAAGACAGGTAGATACGCGCGCTCATTAGAAAGATACAGTGATGTTAAACCAACGCGGGCGCCTCTGAAGCGTAGGTTATCTTTCTAGGGTTAACAACACACTTGACTCAATAATTAGATGGTTGGACAAAAATAATTTAAATATAAATTTAAGTAAGACAAAGGTAATGCACTTTAGACAGCGAACTCCTGGAGGAAGTACTTTACACATACATTACAAAAACAATAATATTGAGGAAGCGGGTGATACAAAATTTTTAGGACTGCAAATAGATTTTAGTTTGAATTGGAAGGCACATGTAGATATGTTGTGTAAAAAACTGAGCTCTTCCGCCTTTGTTTTGTATAGATTGTCCTCCATAGTGAATGATAAAGCGCTACTTACGGCTTACTATGGAATAGTTGAGTCCCATTTACGGTACGGAGTCATTTTCTGGGGGAACTCGACTGATCGAGACATAGCTTTTAAGGCTCAGAAAAGGTGCCTTAGATCCATGTTTAAGCTCAAAAGTACAGACAGTTGTGTGCCCTATTTTAAGCAATACAAAATCCTGACACTTCCATGTATCTATATCTTCGAAGTAGCTATGTTTGTTAAACAAAATCCGTGTCGTTTCCAACGTCTAGCTGATGTATGTCCGAGAAATAGACGAGACAATAGCAAATTATGCATTGTGTCGTGTCAAACGAGTCTGAAGCGCAACAGTATCTATTGCATGGCCCCAATAATATACAATAAGTTACCAAATGCCTGGAAAGACTTAAGCACACCACTGTTTAAGAGAAAGTTACGCCAATTTTTAAATGATAAAATTTATTATACCATATCAGATTTCTTAGCAGAAAAATTATAATTTATATGTATAAATGTTTAATTGTAAAATTAGTAGTAAGTTAATTGATCTCATATAATATTGTGATTATAAATAATAGATTAATAGTAGGTAATAATGTTTAAGTAGGTAATAATGTTTGCATGCCGAATGGTAAAATATGGCTGAACTTTATAATTATAAGAACTTTTGTATACCCATATTTGCAAAATAAAATATTCTATTCTATTCTATTCTATTCTATTCTATTCTATTCTATTCTAACTATAAAGTAATTTCAAATACAAAGCGCTATTTCAAACTGAAGGTGATTTACGTGACTATTTTGGTTAATAGTGTTGATGAAGATATCTGCTTACAAGTTCAAACTCACAACTGCATTTGCGGGCTATTATTTGAATGGCAAGAAATTCACCGTATTTCAGAACTAAAGAGCTCTACGAAAAAAAAAATTCCTACATTTCATCAATATTTTAATAAATTTTGAAACATGCACAATTTGTCATCTCAACTTCCATATTCATTATCATTTCAAATTACAAAATTCTGAAGAACTTACAGCAAGTGTAGTCAACAATCAAAGTATCGTGCATACAAACAGTTTTTTATATGAATACTAATGTGAATCCAAATGAACCATAACCTTCCTCAAGGCACAATACAAGTACACTACAATATATATGTATGTTAAAGAAAATACATATATGGAACGAACAAAGATACAAAACTTTCCAACGCCTATTGAACTGTAATGGCTAATTACATGATAATATTACATTTATTAATGATTTGTGAATACATTTGTGCTCTGTTTCCTTATAAATTACATTAATAGACTGTCAGAGAAATAGAGAAAGATACAAATGCTAAAAGTAAGATTACAAGTTTTAAATTATTTTTAACTATTGATTGTAATCTGTTACAAATTAGCAATATGTACAAAAAATCGTAATATCGATGGATCAATTATCAAAAACAATACTTTTATTACCAATGTTTTCGTAAAACATCTAATCTTACCCTTTACCTAATGTTCTTGTTATATGTACACAATGGTAATCAATGTTTTCTTTATCATTTTCAAAATACAATGCTACACAGTTATCAACAGAATCATATTTTCTACGCATTTCCTTCATTGTTTTATTATTTTTATCGCTGTATTGTTTTTCTTTGTTTCAACATTTACATCGCGACGCACACTTTGTTTATAAATAAAGAGTGCGGCAGAATTTGAGGTCATTAACATCTGCCCAAGAATTTTAATATTATTAATTTGTTGTTTATGCAAAATGTATAATTGAGAGTTCATTTATGTTATCAACACTTTTTCTAACGTTTTGTTTGAGCCTGAAGATAACATCCCGAATGAAGTTGCCGAATCAGAATTATACCTACAATGGATTCAAATGAAACACTCAAAATGTTATAGATTTTTATTGAGATGAGAGACAGAAATCCGACTATACATAGAATGGAAGCCAAAGTTACGCAAACAAGAGCAAAATTTTAAGAAACCGTCTTCATTTCAACGAGACCGCAACAAATGAGTTCAGTAATTAAAATAATAACTCTAGCTAGACAATTACACTACAACGGAATACAAACTAAAATACTTAAAAAAATGTTTATAGACCAGAAACCGCTTATGTCTTTGGAAACGAGCAATTAGGGACCATCCAAGATATACATCAATGTAGCCGCAGTTTTAAGATCCGATCTAGTAAAACCGGAGTAAGACAGGGTATCAGTGAAATATAAGCAATTATCTAGTTTTTATACAGCGTTCATTAAATAAATTGTATAGCAGTAAAGCAAGCAATCGCTTTGAACGATCGTGGGTAGCAAGAGAGAGCAGACCAACTTTCCATTAAATCTCAATTATTATAAGTCTAGTTAGACCTGAGTATTTATAGCTAGATGCTGCGGGATTTTTCAAAACAATTTTTATGGTTCTGGAAGACAATGGTTCCAGAAGACTCATAGTTGTATTTTAGTCCGTAAAAATCCCCTCAAGCACAGCGCGTGGATTCATTACATTATTCCTATTTTCGAAGAATATGTCTAGGCTATTATTACAATGTGTTAGAAAAGTAGCTTTAGTACATGAACAATTAACTAGAGAAGTAGGATGAAAAGGCTGTAGTTACTAAATTGCAATTAAGAGTAATTAAACACGATTTTCGTTGTAACTTTATGCATTGCAGTTCACTTTAACTGTTCTAAATTATTTCTAATCTCAATCTCTTTTTGTGGCTGTAAAATCAAACTCATCACTTTTTTGTCATTCTGTTTTCATGTTATTTTCTTCCTTGACTCTTAACTATATTTTTAATAACAACTACTAACTGGAAAAAACGAATTAATTAAACTGAGAAAATATATTTAATAGTACATACGCACACAAAAACTATAAGTAACGAAATTGACGTAAGAATTCTCAGCTTCACCTAATTAAGAGCACAAAAAAAAGTAGCTCCAAA
This sequence comes from Helicoverpa armigera, assembly GCF_030705265.1. Taxonomy (NCBI): domain Eukaryota; kingdom Metazoa; phylum Arthropoda; class Insecta; order Lepidoptera; family Noctuidae; genus Helicoverpa; species Helicoverpa armigera. The sequence goes on along the minus strand of NC_087140.1, from coordinate 7,643,546 downwards.
TTAAGGGACATTTAAATTAAGTTTTTTTGTATTTTTTTCAGTTATGGGTAAATAAACTCCTAAAATAGGATCTCGCTTACTCGTGCCTTTATTGTGCTATGACCTTAGGTTGTTACTCAAAATACACGAAAACAATGGTACGCTTTTCCACGAGCTTGTTTTTTCTAACAGTTCTAATTACTTAAATTAAATAACATAATAACTATTGTTTTTAACGATGATACCATAATAATTTACCATTTTTTTATTCTACTAGGTATAATTAGCCCTTTTTGTTAATTAAAAATGTTCTTTTAATACGCAAGACCACGGAAAAATATTTTGTCTGTTTAGGATGATTCAGTGATATTAAAAGTTAATGTTGCCGAGTACACACGACGACAACATTAACGTACGTATGACAGGGAAGATTGGAAGCGGAAGACATATTGCGCCGACCCAAAATAAAATTGGGAACAGAGACAAGAAGAAGTTGCCGAGTACACACCTGGACGTGAAGAACCAGTAGAGAATAGCCGTGAAGATGGCGAGCTCGGCGGCTCCGCTGGCCACCCTGACGTGCTCCACCATCGTCCACACGCTTATCATCGTATCCATCTCGCTGCTGTTGTTCACCGACACTACATCACCGACCGTCCAGTTCCACAACGCACTTACTTCCACTATCTTGGACGAAATCTTCACTAATTTATATTACTCAATTTATAAATTCCACTTAAGGCTTCAGATTAACGCAACTAGTCTTTGTCGAGTTCTATAAATATAATTAATTAAATAATCGATTTCAATTTCCGTGCAGAGGCAATACGTGTTGCCTCTGTGAAAATCGGAATTGTATTGACAGTGGCGATGGACAGATGCTACAAAGTGCACTTCGCTGACCCATGTCCGTTGATTCGTCCGAAGCGTTTGCGACGACGTGATAGATACCGAACGCAATAGCTCACGGTGCGATACCGATATGAAAACAGTAATTAATAACGACCTAATTGCTCGGTGATACACTAATGAACTGTGAACGGGCAAAGTTACCGCGTGAAGGAGATCACGATTGATATGGATGGCAAATTTCGCGGTGGCAACGAGTAGGGAGGGAGTAGTACTTAAAGGACAATGAAGGGGGACATATTGAGTGGGGATTGGACCAATACAAATGTGATTCAACTCTAGTGCTAGATAATATTTAAATGCGTGATGATGTTAGATTAGGCGTTATGAAAAATGAGATTCCAGAACAAACGGCCATTATTAATGACTGATTAGAAATAATGCAAGTAATGAAAGGACAAGAAATTCTACTGGTGATAACAATTTATCTTCCTCATTCAAATTAAAAGACTGAAGGTGTGTCGTACCTACATGATAATATAATAAATTGAAAGGTTAGGGTCGGGGCTTCACGATAAAAAAGTTCAGGTGCTATTAAATATTCCTTAAAAATTCATGCGTGGAAGATAATGTACATCGAATGTTCATCGTGTGATGCGTGATAAGTTAATCAAGTGTCAAATAGTCAAACTACTGAATAGCGAATTTATGGTCATAAAAATCTGTTCTGTTTTATGAGCTGTTTCAATTTGCACGTTATTTTCGTGAAATTTCGTAAGATCACATTCAGATTGCGAAAGACTATTTAGCGCGTAGAATTTGTACTAGAATCTAGTACGACATTGGTGAATTTATTTCGCAGCTGAACTTGGATTCTAACTACCTAATGCAACCGATTAATATGCAGAAATTTTGGCATACTTAATAAGTTTAATTTCAAAGTCTAGGAAATTCGTATTTTAGGAAGCATGTTCTTGGTTAATGCTAGGCATTGTGTCTTTAGTTTTGTTTTTGTTAATGAATGATTCAATTTAGTATCAGCAGCTAATCATCTTTTGCACATTGGCAGTCCTCTGTGTGCTCTGAGGCGATAAGCGCAAATTATTTCTCAGTTATTGTGAACTTTAATCTAACCTCACCTAACACGCTACTGTAGCATGAGACACACCCATTGGTAGCTTGAGTTTTGTTTTCTTCAGCCTCTTTATTAAGATGGCGTAATTTATGCAAAAGTTGAAGTAATAGATTTGTAGATTTATTACCTAGAGTTGAGGAAATGGTTTACAAAATAAAATTATTGAAATAAATAATGTCTGTTCCAAACTTATCAACGAATGAGATCCAGATTATAAAGTTAACTTTTTGGTCCTGCGAGACGAATTGTGTGTTACAAACTGGTATATTACTGTTTACAGACAATCGTAGGTGCAAATTGAAACAGTGAACGAAAGCATTACATTAGTTGCCCACTTAGTGCTAGCACAATGAAATGATTCAGACCAGTCATTGTACGCAAATTACAATTTGTACAGATCGGCTTCTGATTTGACGCAATCATACTTTATGGGTCAAATGCAAGTTCCTAATCATCTATAAATCATGACAATTTTGAAACTGAAAATAATACTCTTTTGCAACTTATCAAGGAAAATTGTTGGGATTTTTTCGCATTATGCGAAACACTAAAATTGCCAAGAAGATATAATGAGTTGCAATGACATCGTTATGAGAACCCAAAATACTTGACTGTATCTAACAAGGTCGAATCTAGTTTTCCTTTGCTATCAAGCAAGATATCACTTTTATAATAAATGAACAAAAAATGTTCTGAAAAGATAACTTATCAGACAGTACATAGACAGATACAAAAACACACATGGTGAATTATTTGCGGTTCCAAGTTTATATGCAAGAAATCATCAGCTGTAAAAATTCTTGCTTAAAATACATGACTGGAATGTGGATGAACAAAGCAAGGGCACACGGAGATTTATTTTGATTAAAAAAAACCTGAGTTGCAGCACAAAGATGTCTTTAAGTATCAAAAGGATCCAAAATTGCATCGAGTTTGACACTTTAACCTTTAAAACGCATCTGCAGACAATAAAGAAGCTGTTTTACTTATTCAATCAGGTTTATATGTTATCCGTCCACACGACGAACATTCTCAGAACTAGAATTTATAAACACTAGGCGCAGGAATTCCATCTTTCAACCTTTCTTTATCCTATACAAGAGCATATTCTCATCATTCAGCATTAGAAACATGATTAATTTCTTCATTGCGTTCCATTTTATTATTAGTATGTAGTACAGTTAAAATTTCACACACCGCACCAACACTGCGGTCATGTAATGAATGCATAAATAATTGTTGATCAAGAAAGCGAAAATTCTACGGAAGCGGTCGCACTAATTGGAATGAAAATAATTCATACATGGTGTTTTCACGGACATTATTAAGCATTGGAGGAAAATGAGTCACTTTTCTTTAACCTTGATAGTTACATTTGACCATCTAAAGTTAATGGGTTTTCGGATAATGCAGAAGAGTGATACACGACTAATGTAAGGAGAAACCATCGCTAATCGAAGTGAAAGAAAAGTAGCATCAGTTCAACTTTATACAGAAGCACTATGAATTTAGTTTCCACTAAATAATAGAAAGGAGCTAAATATGTTGATGTAAGAAGAAATTGTAACCATTTCACACTTCAGTAAACAAAGCGCATGGACGATATAACCGCTCGAATTCTATGCATCTTTATGAATGAGGTAAAACGAAGCAATCAGGTCGAAACTAATGTATGAGTATCATGCGGTCTGGTTGCTATTATCATTCAGTTCTCAAATAACCATTTCCAGCAAGCATTGGACAGGTAGCTCGGTATATTATCGTTTACAATACCAACTAGCTGACTGAAGGGGTGTCATTTAACGATTCCAAATAACAGCTCCGACGTTGGCACAGAAAGTGAAATCGACATGCAAGCATGAATGCCCGCGAATACTAGTGTTGTGAAAAACTGCATAGATTGTTTTCTATGCAAAAATTACTTCTGGATACATTACCGAATATTTTTCCTCAAAAAATATAACGTTACGCTTTGGAATGTAAGAAGATTAAGGTGAGAATTTTAATGATTTTGCAGCACTGATTCGACTTGTAACGAATGGATAAAAGAATGCGAATTTTTATATAACACAATCGTGATCGGACATTCGAAGGTTCGCGGACGCGTTACGTGTAGTCGCGCGCACGGACAACGCAATACTGAGGCCGAGCAAGACGCCGCGTGCGCACGTCACGGATCGCAACCGTCCTATTACAGTAGTAACAGTGATTGAGTTAAGGCGCAAAAGAAATGGGAGACTGCTCTCGGATCCAACCTTCGTGCTTTTCATACATTTGGTGGACTTAAAAATAAAGTAATACATGAAAGGATCATCAAAATAATTAACCTAGGTTACTAAGAAAACAACTACTGAACAGAATGGAATACAAGTCACTGCTACGAATGAGAAAAAATATGATATGAACAATAGAAAATCTTTATAAAAAAACTTGAGATCACAATTAAAACATTATTTAACCAGACAGCGAGCTCATTATAATTCATCTTAGCGACAAAAAATATACATATAACCTTTGATACACTGGTTATCGCTAATAACAGTCAAAACAGAAAATCATACGATTCGCAAAAGGTGACAAATTATCTTGTGATTGATTACTTTAACTAATCGAATGTTTTCCGTATCACCGGAAGACTCATGGGGGTGCTCAAAGATTTTATCGAAGTAATATGAAATAGTGTTTATAAGTAAAGGCCTAATTTCAAAACAACCGAAAAAAATGCTATGTTTATTACTTACTTATACTACGGCAAAAGGCTACGAAGGTTTGATAAAGCGAGGTATGCATGAGCTGCATGAAAATTACAAAAGCATGTAGTTAAGTCAAGAATTTCTGACTGAAATTATGGTTATGATACACATATCATTAATAACAATTAAGTGATTAATTAATTGAAGGTTTTACTGCAAATGATTATGCTCTTGGGAACCAGGCATATAATAAAGCAACCCAAGTTACTGGAATCCAAATAAATCCTGATTTTGTTTCAGCCTTCAATAGGATTGCAAAAACAGAAGCCAACACACCAATTCATACCGTAGAATATTTACATATAAATCAGTTCCTATTCCATTTCCATGAAACGTTCAGGGAGTAAATGGTGTAAAAAATGCGAACACTCGAATGTTTATATTGGGATTAGAAAACATCTGCGTGGGTAATAATGAGAATACTAACACCGATCTAGTTATTCAAACGGAAACATTACAATCTGCTGCAATTACTCGTATATTGAATGTAACTGTTTTGCCATGTGTTGCTGAAGAGCTAAAATCAAAGAAAATCGAACATAGAAATCGGAGAAGTTAAAATTGTATAATAAATTTTTGTAAGGCTGATGGGGCTGAGAACTTTCAAATAAATACTGGACAACACAGAAGACTTTAAAATACAGCTTTTAGGCCTACAATCAAAACTCTAAAAGGTGTTTCAGTTAATAATAAAACAGCCCAAACAGCACTTAACAATGATTTTATATTCCTTTTATCGACCCTCATATGCGGGTGTTCTTTATTGAACACAGACGTCTGGATAAAGGAGCAATCAGACGACATAATCCGTAACAATTTGACTCACCGACCCAATTTTAAGAGTTGTACAATTTTGAACGACAAGCTTCAAGTCACTAAGCTCATTGTGGAAGGCATTTATGTTCAGCAGCGGATGGCAATAGGCTGATAATTGGGATGATGTATCAATAATGTATGCAGGATGATAAGATATTTTTTTCATTAATGAATGACACGCGTTTGAACACCATCAAACGTTGTTAGTAAGCGAGCAACGGTGTGGTCATAGATAGAGCACTATAAAGTTTAATATTTAGAATAACTAAATTCTACTTCTGTAATAATAATAGTAGGTATAGATTGCAAGACGCAATAAAAATATAAAAAACCTGCTTTATATGTTTTATCATTGCAAATTCTACGCAGTTTTATTTAGATAATTTACCTACTAATTATAAACTAGCAATCATTGTGAGTTTGTTCCCATGTATGTTATTTGTTATTCTAAAGTCCGTGACATTCCGGTTATTATAATTATCTATTATAAAGATTAAGGCAGCTTACTTCATAATGCGTACCTAAATCCATTCTTAAAATTTCACTGCGATTATAATAAATGATTTATGATTGATTATTATTTTCGTGTACAATAACAATTTTTACATTAACATTGACACATGCATGTATTTCGTAAGGTCATTGGCACCAAGAATCAAACAAACAAAAACTTTTGTTTGGATGAAGGCAACTTATCCAATTAACGAACATTGATAATTCCTTGAACACTGAAACCAGTTTAAATTCTGTAAGGATCAAAGAAGACTAAATGACACAAATCGTTCATAGGCGAAATGTTCTATTTATTATCCAGAATCCAACATTACTATGCACAATAAGGTCCAACTTTTCCTTTTACCGGCATTACAAAAGAGATAATCATAATTACTAGTAAACTCTTGGTTATTGTCACTACCGCCGTTGATTACAAGTGAATAACCTCAGATTGAAGGTCACGCGACAATCTTATTCTATGACTAAAGTAAGAAATCATGGCTAAGATTATAAAGATCAATTTCCATAAACCGGTTTGTGAAAAACAACCAAACACAGAAAATAAAATAGAGACTGATTAGGGACACTCAAACGATTACACGGAAGTGAATGTCAAAAAGTATTGAGAAGATGTAAATCTGTTCGAAGTCAATTTCGTGAAATCATATGTTACGCCATTAAATACATAATGTAACGTTGATAATGACCTAAAAACCTTGACAAATAACGAAGTCAGCCATGGCCATGACTCGTAACTATTGATCAATATTCACAAGATCAGACTGATGATTATCATTTTATGGTAATGGAACGTTAGTAAGAACGGATAATGAGAGCAAGCGAATAAAATTTGAATGAGCTACACCACCAACACTAGTTTGCTCTAACTAAAATAGCTCAGGTAACGGTTGAGAATAGTTGCATCCAGAAATTAGTTCAGCTACTGAAAGCTGCAATATTTGATACGAAAATTTTGTTAATTCAATTTTCTGATCAAGAAATATAAGATTTCGCTGCAGATGAAACGAAAATACGACTGGTCGTGGTCTTTGCACAACTGTCAGTGTAAAACTTGATTGATCGATAGAGCTCCTATCTAAATCAACGAAGTAATACACTTCTTGTTAGCAACGGCCAGACCACAATGGGTCAACGAGATAAAATTACGAACTACAGTCGACGACTTTTCCGGTTGATCTAGGTCGGTATTATCCATTAGGACTGGGTATTTTTGGGTTTAGCAGGAATTCTTGGATGTTTAAATAGTGGAAAAGAAAGTATATAATCGTTACTTTGATATGTTCCTAAGTAAGAAAGTAAGTGACATGACGGGTTGGCTAAAAAGAGTAATAAGCCCAATACCAAAAAAACTATTCAGTTAAATATTAATTTATCAGATGCTCAAATAAGAAAATTCCAATGTATGGTAATACATCGTAATTGAAGTTATTTGAACTGGCAGTTATGTAAGCCGGTATTTACTTACAATGTTAACCTCTCGAGGCAATGGGCCGTAAGATTCTTGTTCTCATGGGTCTTAACAAGGTTAAAACATCATTATATTGCTTGTCCGTTTAACTTTAGATATCGTTTGTTGAATGACTCTATTCTCGTTGAGATCATTATCATTCTTCCTAGTTATACTCGCATTAAGAAAATAATTATTAGATTATTGTCGGTACTACACTAGCAAACTTATCACACTACAATATCATTATGGTCCATCTTCTACTGTGATCTTCATGTATCCATATCCGGGGTCTACACGAAAGTGATATGTCCAAACTTCAACATTTGTAATACCTACCTAATAATCAGTTGCTCTGTGTAAATATACAACACAAATGAACTCAATTGCACCTTTATCAGTGGACTTTGTTCTGCCTGACAACTGCTCCACCTGCTGAACAACTTGTGGAATATTTTCAATAATTCAAGCACTGATTTATACACAATACAAATATTTTCATACAAAGATATATTGATCATTTCATAAAAGGATCTTTACTGACACACTTCGTCTGCAATTGCTAAGCCACTTTCAATTTTGTATGCTATTTTTTCTATAAATTGTATTTCTTCATATTTATAAGGACTTGAATGAAACCGGCAAAACAAGGATTGAAAGCCACTTTAGTACACTAAGTAGTACTTAGTAAGTACAATATTTATGAAAGGTGACTAACGTCCAACGCATAAGAAATATTTCGTTTCACCGAGTTACATAGTTTATAGAAAAACTCTATGGCTTAAATCAACAAACTTGCTGGAGCACTAATTGGAAATTAGCAGCAACAGCCCTGACCCGGTCAATTCCTCCTCAAAACATCATGATCATCGTAAAGCATAATCCTTCAATTTCCAGGGATGCCGTGCAAGTGGTCATAAACGGCGTACAATTGTCATGTCGACTTCCAATGGACGGCCAATTGGCTAACACTGGAGTAATTGATGATCTCGAACGTTCTGTCATGCAACACAGAGGGCTGACCGATATTAACCACATTATACATTGTAGCCTCTATGCTCATAATGCCGGATTATAGTTGGTAGGAGTTGTGGATAAAGAGCCCACTGCAAGTTTCAGGCAACGATATTTTTTTGTTGGACCAAAAGTAAGTTTTCACCAATTAAAGCCTGTCTGTTAGATAATAATTTATATCGTTGATTTGTGAATATGGAAAAAACATCAAATTAATCATTTACATATCTTAAGAAGATAAAGAAATGCATTGACGCAAAAGTGCATAGCTAAGGTTGTTATTTTTTGAGTGCTAAAGTACTTGTTTAGAGTTATCATTAAGCTAAATTACTCAAAATACAAAATGTTGAAATAATGATGACCATGCAGGCAACCATTTTTGAAATAAAATCTGCGGCCTACTTTTCAATCTCTTCCATTCAATGAAACCGTAACCCTAGTGTTACCATAAACATGTATCTAAAGCTTATCTAGAATCTAGACAAGTCTAAGGGGCAGAAGCATAGACCCCCTGTTTGACTCGCACCTTGGCCATTTTCCCACGTATCACTAAAAGAAAATAAACGGTTAATTAGACTGTAATTTCTTCACCACCGGTCACGGTAGGCTCCTGCCATCATCATCTTTAACACCCAATGTTTAAGGACTGGAATGGCGTGTGTGGTTTTGCGAAACAGAATAATTGCTAGCATGTGGTGTAACAGAGCCGCTGTACCTATCTAATGACGTTAAATTGGCACCTCCAGTCTTTTTAGCGTTCCCTAGGAAAATTTAAATATGAATGAAGTCCAGAATTATATCAAAGTCAATTTTTTAGACTTGATGTCTGCAGCAAGAATTAAAGGGAAGATGAAGGGAAATAGAACAAAAACACAATGCTACAAGCAATCAACATGCACGAAGTTCTTCACATCAAATATCAAACCTGTAATACATATGTTAAAGATTACAAATAAATTAATGCAATAGTTAATCAATAAGAAACACCAGAACCATATCAACGACAGTACATACGAACCCAGTTAAAGTTAAAAAACAAGACATTATAAAATAAAACTTGTAATCCAATGGTCTTCATTGGATTCTCGGAGGATTGAACTAGTGCGGTCCTCCTTAAGACTATTACTACTGGGCGGTCGATAGATGGGGGATAATTATATGCCCTTGGATACTCAAGACGTATCCTCCTTAAGAATTGATGATCATAATCGGTCATGGATCAGTTAGGATATTATAAAAACAAACCCTTCCCAGGTCCATTTGTTTTTAATTCTGATATGCACGTAGGCTTCCTATGATTATCCTTGGATCAGGCGATCCATGGGTTAAAAACCGCAGATGGTTGCATTAATTCGACATAAGTATTTGGTTCCATAATTTTCATCGCATATGAAGATTATGTGACATACACACATGCTTCTGCAGAATTAATTCCATCAAATGAAACTTTTTCAAAACTCCAAATGTTATTGCAATATTCTTAAACATGAACTTTTTGCTCTTCCGCTCCTTCAACAATTCACATCGTTTAATTGCGCATTATTAAAATTAATTCTTTTTTTCATTTACAAGGGATTTACCAAGTACATGAACACTGTTCGTTATAGCTATCATAAAATGATAAATGTGCAAATTATTTAACACAATGGGGCCATTTTAATAATTAATGTCTTAAAAAGTCATGCAGAAAAAAATAATTTAGAACCCGGATTCAGTTTCACGAGTTATCTGAGGTTAGTTGCATGACCGTATTTTTTTAAACAGTTTACTCGATATTTCTGAACCTAAAGCACTTTTGGACTTTGAAGGTGTTTTCAAGTTTCTTATCGATGATAGGAGGAAAAGAACATTTAGCCAGCTTCATTAGCACTGGAGCGATCTAATTAGTGAGCAAGCGTGAACTGGTTATAAGATTTACCACGCAAATATCATAAACAGTCTAATGAGCTAGCAAAACAGATACTATCTCATCCATTCGTATCATTTATTAGTTAAAAAGTCGACACTAACATCCGTCCTGACCATCCTGTCTGGCTTTAGAGCATCTTCAAACTAGTCCAGATATTGACTGCAGGTGTTAAAGAAACGATTTTGTTTGGGAAGATAATCTTGATGAAGATAATTACAAGTGCAGTTCAGATGTATTTCACTAGTTACAGAATCTGCTATGCAAGTAAACTTCTGTAATGGATCTTAAACACCCTCGACTGGTTCTCAATTCACGAGTACGGTCTAGAAAATTTCCTCGTTTTCTATATCGGAAGTATTACGTAAGCGTTCCAAATCATTGTAGGTTTATTTGCTGTTCTGGACTTTGAAATGTCCGAATTAAAAGTACAAGGTCCATACCGAATTACCTACAGTAGTTGATAAGAATTTATCTCCTTTATCCCTAATTATCCTGCAGCAGGGGGATCTAATAAGATTATCGGAGTTATCTTAAGATGACATGTTATAAATAGGAGTTATTTTATTATAATTTATAAACAACTAGCTTTCCGCCCGCGGCTTCGCCCGCGTGGAATTCGGTTATATTGCGGTATAAATCACAACTATAAGAAAATCATCAAAAGACCCCTCCCGCTGTGGGTTAGCAGCGGTGAGGGAGTGTCAGACTCTTACTGACTAAAATTGTCGTGTTCCGTCCTAGGCCTTTTATATACCAGGGCCGCGGTAACTCTTTCGAACAACCCGCAGCCCCGGCTGGCCCTGACCCTACTGGGCCCCACTGATTTCAAAACACCTTAAGACTAATTCGCGGCGAACCTTAACACCGCGATACAGAAAAGCACAACGCCATCTATGAGCTATCGGGAAGCTCGCGATTGAACAATGAGCTACAGGTTAAAGCGCGAGATATCATTGCACTTCTTACGTATCTTAAAAAAAACAACGTCACCACGTTTTAAAAAGCTATCATTCCACTTCTTACGTATTTTAAAAACACATCGTTACCACGTTTTAAAAACACCCAGCGCCATCTATCGCATACCTCAAGAACTAAATAACTTAACTAATACATATACCAATTAGTAATTCGTTGAATTATAGTTATTTCAGGATAAGTAGATGTAAAAAAAACAGTTAAGACGATAAAACAAATTGTACGTCATCCCTCGGGAATTCCTCATTTTCGAGGATTCATTATCATATCATTTTTTAAACGACACACAGCGCCATCTACAATCCATCAATCAAGCAAACAATATTTTTGTTTTCCCTCGGGAATATCTATTTTTTTCGGGATAAAAAGTACCCTATTATTTAATCCGGACTTCTAACTTTACGTCTGCAAAATTTCAAAGCAATCGGTTCAGTAGTTACGACGTGAAAGCGGAACAAACAAACAAACAAACAAACTCACTTTCCGATTTATAATATTAGTAAGGATTTCTAGATAAACAACGTGGATAGATTAGTTGACGTCAATGCTGTTTGGATACAACGTGCGGGTAGGCACGAGACCTAGCTTTCTTTGAATGGGGCAAAGACAAGGGGTATATACTTTGATAAGATTAATTAACATACAGATAGCAAACGATTGATAAGATCATGTATTGTGCTAGCAACAGGTTATTGAATGATGCAAAGGTCGAACACCAAAACCTGTTCTCATACTTCTTTTTCGAAAATAATTCTTATGAGGTTGATAATGGTCTCGTTTGACCTTCACACACGAAAATAACTGCAAGTCACCAGAGTACTGGAGAAAACTGCTACCAAAATTATATTTTTGGGTCACAAATCTTTGACTTGGTATATCAAGAGCGAATGCAACAAAACAATTAATTAAATCGGTAATTAAGAGCGTGTACGTCAACCGCGCGCCATTTGGCCTAAAATGGTACTTTTCAAACCACTGTTTCTCAGTAACTACTTATCCTATAACTATGTTATTTTTTAATAACGCAAGGTAATTTCACTGTCTATATAGTTAATTGAACATAAATTTCAATTTGTGTACTTTAAATACTTAAAACCCCTATAACGTAACAGATGTTTTATAAAATTCCCGTTCAGCGTCTATTTCGAAGCTTAAATTTATGTGAAAACAGTGGCAAATCTAATCATATTTATTTTTTTACTCATAGACGAAATCCCCATGCCTATAGTTAGTTGAAAACATTTTTTGATTTAGGTCTCTATCTTTCAGAAAAAAATATTTTAACAATGTGAAAAATTGTGAATTTCAAATGCTTTTTTTACCTATCTATCTTACTTAATTTAATATAACAATTATTTACTATAGTAATATAACTCTTTCTTTAAAACATAAACTTTATATTATAATTTAATCTCTCGTTTTTATTTTTTTATAAATTATTTAAAAACTACTATAAAACGCTGCACGCGAGTCAACTCAAACCAGACCGCCGCAAGGCTTCACAGAGAGAGGACGTGTCGCTCCGTCACATCGCGTAGGGTGAATAACCTCTGCCGTGGATACCGAGAATAGAGTACATTTCAAGCGCGACCAACAAATCTTGATACATTACTATTTTATTTAAAGCTCAATTTTGAAGCATATTTTTTTTATCGATTGAGTTGAAATTTTGTTTGAATGTTCAGTTTTAATGACAATGTATGATTCTATATCCAATATGGCGGTATACCCAAGATGGAGAAAAAAATGTTTTTAATGCATTCCTACGATATGGGTATCAAATGAAAGGGCTTGCTATGAATAACTCGAAAAAAAATGTGTCGCGAGTCTAAATCCAATATGGCGGACTCCTTAGGCTAGAAATCACTTATTGCAGATGTTTGTTACCAATCGAGCTATAATTTTTTTTTTTTGATGTACCCAAATTTTGACTTTTGATCTCGAATAACTTTTGAAGCATATAGGATAGATAACTTAAAACTTTATTTGCAATGGTAAACCCAAGCTCTTCACCAATATTTGGCTTTCCGGCAATTGTTGTTATTTGACCACAATTTTTCGGTCTGGATGGACTGGACCATTCATATAAACAATCAATTTTTCAAATCGGTCCAGGCGTCTTTGAGAAATCGAGAACAATCAAATTGAGAACAATCACAAAACAATCTAATTGAAACCTCCTCCTTTCTTTTTTTGAAATCGGTTAAAATACAGAAACTCTTAAAATTGTCATTAATCATCAGTCGACTATTTAGTACTGTTGAAAATTGTATGTAATATACAGAAAGTCCTCAAAACCAAGGTCTTCATAGGTGCCCGATTTTTTTGCAAAGGAGTGTAAGTATTAACGACTTATTTTCATGCTTTTATATTTTAGACATCCATAGACTTACACTATTTTCCCGCTATTAACTATTTACTAAATAACATATTTTTTGTTCTACCAATTTCACTCGAAAGGATCAAAATGGTTTGTATGACTATACGTGAAGTATGATAGGCACGCACACAGCCGCGACGCTAGTCTGCGCGGTTTTTTGCGTTGAATTACCTAAAGTTGACATCGCGCGCCGAGCGTACACGCTCTTAAGATTGATAACTGCATGGACTTTGGACCCGACTGCTTCGACATTGAGCTGACCGAACAAACGCACAGGTCCGGTCGAACATTCCGTACTTCCAAAATAGTATGAGAACGCACTCTGCCTACTAATCAATTAAACATATTCTTGTATCAACTTCGTGTAAATCTACAAAATGTGTAAGGATATTTATTTGAACATAATTATATTGTTGAATCTCTTCCGTTAACTGATATCCAGCGAAAATGATTCATGATTAAGTATATTTTTGTACGTGTGTAGATTTTAGACGAACTTCGACCATTTTATGCATTGTAATAATTAACATTCCTCAAAATATTAACCACAGTCAAATGATTAAGTGCTATTGCTGTATGCTTATCGTAAATAAAATGCGCAGGTGCTACCGATTTCTTTTTTCAGCAAAATAACGCGCAGTCAAATTACCAAACAGCCATAAATTATTGCGTGCTTAGATACTTATAATTATAATCTAAATACATACAGGATTAATTTTTAGGTTATTTGGATTAAAAAATTACGCACGTTTTAAAAAAACAACGCAGTTTTGTAGCGATTTTTGTAAATATTTTTCTAGTCTTTTTTTTATTTTCAAGTCATTGTTATGTTTACACGACATTTCCTTCTTACGTCTCTATCTAACCACGTGTATGTTTTTTTTGTCCTTACAAAAAACTGTATACTTTGTACTCGTTTATTTACTCTAAAATAGGTTATTACACACATCACATTTAGAGTATTTGAAAATCATGTTTTAGCAGAAATACACGTGGTGGTGGTAGATAGTATATTTTGGATCAAAAACATCGTTCTGATCAATTGTTTTCTGTTTATCTTTGTCGAACTAAAGCTATCATTTATCATAGTATCTATTCACTACATATTTACGGGATACTCCCGTTTATTTTGGCACTTGCAACAGTACCGTGTATGCTTGCTTTACATGTTGATATCAACAATGTAAGTACGCCTCTGTTATGTGTTATTTATTCAGTATCGTATATGCTACACCTTTGTAAGATATTATTGTTTATTGAAGATCAATCTGAAATATTTAACGTGACAAGTAAATTGCCTTTTAAAGTATGACCTTTTAAAAGTACTTATAAGATATTTTTGCTGCTTCCACCTTCTTAACTTAAAACACAGGTTAAGTATATGCATTTCACAAAATAATGTATGCTTTAATTTAATACTTTTTTAATTGGCAGTTTAATTAACAGGTGTATAAAAAACATAAATTAATTATGCCTCCATAATAAACGTGACTAAAAGTGAATTTGCATACAATGCCAGTGCTGCTCAAATATTTATTTTTTACCTTTTCCTCAAAGTAGTGGTTCAAAGGCACCAATTTTAATAATCGAGTATACCTGTGCCCAGCAGTGGGACGATGAAAAGGCTGTAACAGCAAGTTCTTATATCAAAGTCGTAAACAGAAATCTCTAAGTTTTTAAATAGCGAGTCTGTGAACAATTTAAAAATAAAATTGTCTACAAAAGCTATTTCGTAATGCCAATACGCAGTGACGTCTGGTGTTATTTTAAGCTTTTTTCCGCGGAATTTTGGCGGAACATAATATTTTTAGAGTAAATATGCACTGCGTATATTTGTGATGGATTTTAGGCCAGTTTTAAGCTGGGATGACGTCATATGACTTTGTAATGCAGTGTCGCATAGCTTAGTTGCGACAGACAAGACTAGGTATGCATTCGTTGATCCCTCCGTACAACAACCTTATAGAAGAAGAGCAAATGTTCGGTAAAGTAATCAGTCAATCCTACATACAAGTAGTATCATCATAGTGCATCGAGGATGTTCGGATAGCAGGTAACTGTTATTAGTATTTTTAACTTTATGTTTATTATTTATATATATATATATTTTGTTTGTTAAATTAATTTTGTATACTTATTCATGTTCGACAATTTTGATGATAGTTTTGTTACTTGTTCGTCTTCTTGTACGTCTGACGAGAGCTTTGCCAGTGCGTTCAATGATGATTCAGTGCATCTACGTGATCAACTTGTTACTACTTTCTCTCCTTATAGCAAATTTTTTAATGTGGTCCACATAAATGCTCAAAGTATTCCCGCTCATCATGCTGATCTCCTGTCTTCTTTTGACTCGAACCTTGTTCATGCTATTCTTGTTTCTGAGACTTTCCTCAAACCAGCACTTCCCTCCACTCAATATTCCCTGCCCGGCTACAAACTTGTCCGTAATGACAGAACTGGCAAGGGAGGCGGAGGGGTCGCCATTTATCTACGTGGTGATATCTCCTATCACATTGTTGACAAGTCTCCGGGAGATTACTCGAGATTCGCTGAACACCTTTTTATTGAAGTTTCTTTTAATGGTGTCAAAGTACTTTTAGGTGTTTACTATAACCCGTCATGTACTTTCGACTACTTCTCTTCTTTTGAGTCGAAACTTGAATCTTTCACTCCTTGTTATGACCACACTATAATCCTCGGAGACTTCAACACCTGTTTAATTAAGGATGATGTGCGCAGCCGTAAACTTCGATCTCTTGTCTCTTCTGTCAATATGAATATTCTTCAGCTTAATGCTACTCATCACGCCCCTCACTGTAATCCTTCTCTGTTAGATCTCATAATAGTATCAGACCCTAGCAAAGTAGCCACTCATGGTCAACTTCCTGCCTCTTTCTCATATCATGACCTCCTGTTTCTATCTTATAAGATTCGTCCTCCTAAGCGTAAATCCAAATTTCTTTTCCTTCGCAGTTTCAAGAACATTGACATGGATCGTCTGTTGGAGGATGCGGGCAAAATTGACTGGTCTCCTGTTTATGACTGCACTGATGTGGACTCCATGGTATCTGTATTTAACAAGTTGATGTTGGAACTTTACGACAAACATGCACCTGTGAGAAAAGTCAGAGTCAAACACCTTCCAGCTCCGTGGCTATCTGACAGTATAAAACAGGAGATGTCAAGGCGGGATAAGGCTAAGCGCCGATTCAGAAGGGACCCAACTGAGGAGAACTGGTCTATTTACAAGCAGTTACGAAATCGTTGCAGTCGTCTGTGCAGAGATGCAAAGAGACGCCATATTCACAACTCCATTAAAAACTTCAACACAGCACAAGTATGGCAATTCCTTAAATCTTTCGGTATCGGGAAGGTCGCTAATGATAGCGCTCCCGAAATAAATCCAAACACAATTAATGACCATTTTTCGAAGTCACCAGTAACGCTGGATGGCAACGTTAAATCGTCTACTATTAAGTATCTCTCAAACCTTTCTTTGCCTAAATGTACTTCGTTTTCTTTCCACCCGGCTACAGAGGGAGATATTAAACGTGCTATTCTTTCCATCTCCACAAAAGCTGTAGGGGATGATGGTCTTCACCTACAGATGCTCCTTCCTATCCTTAGTATCATTATTCCTGTCATTCTCCATCTCGTCAATTATTCCCTCTTCACTAGCTCCTTTCCATCTGCTTGGAAGAAAGCTCATGTGCTACCTTTGCCTAAAGTCTCCAACCCATCCTCAGTTTCTCAGTACCGTCCTATATCCATACTTCCCATCTTATCTAAAGTCCTTGAGAGTGTTGTCAACAATCAACTTTCTCGTTATCTCTCCTTTAACAGCCTGCTAAGTCCATACCAATCTGGTTTTCGCCCTGGCCATAGTACAGTTTCTGCTCTCATCAAAATTACTGATGACATCAGGCTGGCTATGGAGAAGGGGCTTTTAACTGTTTTGGTTTTGCTGGATTTTAGCAGTGCATTTAACTCAGTTGATTTTGACATCCTCTTGGGTATACTATCCTCACTAAATGTATCTCCTTCTGCAGTCGAGTGGTTCAGCTCTTATCTTCGGGGTCGCTCACAGTCAGTCCGCGTTGATGAGGTTTCCTCTGAGTGGCGGGAACTCGCTGCGGGTGTTCCTCAAGGTGGCGTTCTCTCCCCATTACTTTTCTCCGTTTTTATAAACGCCATCACTAAATCACTAGTTTCACATTACCATCTCTATGCAGATGACTTGCAGCTTTATCAGCACTTTAAACTTGAAGAGCTTCCGAGAGCGATTGATGCCATCAATGATGATCTTGGTCAAATAAGTCGATGGGCTAAGGATTTCGGGCTTCTAGTCAATCCTGCCAAGTCACAAGCTCTCATTATTGGTGGCAGATATTTCCTCAATAAGCTGTCTTCTCCACCACCGGTCTCTTATGATAGCGTTGCCATCCCATACTCTACTACGGTCAAGAACTTGGGGGTAATTTTGGACAGTCATCTATCCTGGGGTTCACACGTTGCAGAAGTAAGCAGAAGAGTTTTTTGCTCTTTTCAGTCACTCAAACGTCTCCAGAAGTTCCTGCCTTTTCAACAAAAATTACTCTCGCTCAGTCGCTTCTTCTCCCTCTTTTAGATTATGCTGATGTCTGTTTCCTTGATGCGACTGAGGAACTTCTTAACAAACTCGAGCGTCTGCAGAATCTGTGCATCCGCTTCATTTTTGGCCTTCGGAAATACGACCATGTGTCTGAATTCCGGAGCCAGCTGAAGTGGCTGCCAATTCGGCAGCGTCGAGATGCTCATATTCTGTCTTTTCTCTTCTCTCTTCTTCACAATCCCAACGCTCCAAATTATCTTAGGGAACGCTTTGAGTTCCTTGTTCCTAGAGGCAAACCCTGTCGCTCCTCTTCATCTCTTTTACTCCGTATCCCTCCTCATACTTCGAGCCGTTATGATGGATCCTTCACTGTTCGCGCTGTAAGGCTTTGGAACGCTCTGCCTCACAGTATACGTGACAGCACATCGTTAGATGTCTTCAAGAGACGAATTAAAGAACATTTCCTGTCAACATGACCTTATTTGTATGTATGTATTTATTTATTTATTTATTATATTTTATGTTTTATTTATAGGTATATATTTTATGCTATGTAGTTTCATCTTTGTTTTGTTTAATGTTGTGCACTTAAAATTTTCTCTTCCCTATCGCATCTCTCTATCGCTCTAAGGTTTGCTGTTAGAGAACCCAGTTCTGGGTTAAGCTCGCCTTTGTACATGTCTTCTCTGTGTTGTGTGTGTCTTTTTAAATGTTTTTGTGTACAATAAAGAATAATAATAATAATAACCCCCCCAAGGGGCCACCTTGACGTGGTGGGGGGGCTTGTGGGAAGGCATGAACAGTAAAATTGTCACTACGATCATGACAACCCTGTGCCATTAGGTAATCAGGAGGTACTAAACTAAATCAAATTGTCTTTACACCTTGACACTACCCTTTCCAACTAACGGTCCCAACTTCCTAACCTACCCCTTCCTCTATCCTTATCTACACTCTCCAACTCCCAAGAAAACTGAAGCTTAAAACCTTTACCCTTCAGCACGACTTTGATACCTAAAATTATATTCCCATATAATTTGTTTCTTTCTTCCTGTCTCTTTAACTATCTTCTATAGGTTTTAAACCTATTAAGTTAACTTCCCTATGTAATGCGACTACGTAATAGAGTATTACCCCAGGCGGGTACCGGAGCTAACCGCGATGGAGAATCCCGCCCCATGGCTTCCAGCCTGGGCTGCCCTTCGTATTCTGGGGGGGGCACCGTATCGCAGCCAACTGCTCAGTCCCAAACTGCTGCAGTGTCACATGACGATGAGTCATCATGTTCTTCACTTTTTTCATCAATCCCATCATCATCACAATCATTTTGCATATCACCATCACCATCATTATCATCAGCTAGTATACAGTCGGTGGATGTTGTACAGGAGACAAATTTTGTCAATGAGCCTGTACCCAACACTAGCACTGCACCAATACGTAGAAAATGGACTAAAGAAATGAACGAATTCATCCTACGTACTTATCTTCATCTCACTAACATGGAAACCGATACCAAAACATATCTTCAGCCCTTACACACACAGTTTTCATCAAAATTCCCATACATGCAAGTAAGCCGACAGAGAGTGGGGGACCAACGCAGGGCCATAGTTAATAAGAAACTGCTACCACAAGATGCAATAGACCGTATTTATGAAGAAGTAAGAGGTCAATTACACATATCCCCCACTCAAACACAACAACACTCTACACAAAACATTACACTACACACCAACACTGGACAACGAATGAAATGGGGTAACGAGTTAAACGAATCAATCATGAGAATCTACTACACAGTAACAGAACTTGAAACAAACAAAACATCCTATAGAAAATATTTGCACGAAGAGTTCATAAACCAATATCCACACTTATCTCATATTACAGAACAAAGATTATCCGATCAACAAAGAGCCATTGTCAACAACAAATATATAAACAATAGTCGATTAACAGAAATTAAAAGACAGGTATCCGATCAGTTGAGGAGCAGCAGTAACCAAATTGATGACCAATCAAACACACAAACACAACACAACACAGAAAACTACATCGACAACTACCAAACACTTAACACTGAGCTTACAAACATACAAAACCCTAACTCACAAACTAACAACGAACCTCGTATTACGTTTGACATAGGTCAGGACGATTTAATTAACAATATCGATATTGAAGCTTTTATCCCATCTCAAAATAATACTGACACTGCCCCAGAATTTAACTCCGTGATAGAAGACACATTCACACAAGCAAAACAATACTTCCTAGACACACATCCTACCAACAGACCATTTATACCGAAACAAAAGACATCCAAAAAATTATCAGTTATAGTAGACTACATAGATACCAAAATTCTACCCAACAACGTAAACGCTGACACCAACTTTAACACTCTACAGTCCATAATATACTGCGCAGCATGGACGGCAGCAAAATGCAATGGAGCCAAAATTTCAGAACAGATACAAAACCAAAATCGAAGGAGCGTACAGAAAAAGCCAAAGTGGCAAATAAGACTTGAAAAGAAAATCGACAAACTAAGAGCAAACATCGGTAGGCTAACACAATACGCTAGAGGCAATAGAAGCCACAAAGTAATAGCAGCAGTAGAAACAGTAAAATCAACATACCAATTACATGCACAACACGAAGATTCAAATACACAAATAACACACTTTCTGGACACACTGAAACAAAAACTCAATGCTGCAGCTAGTAGACTCAGGCGATACATGACATGTACAGAACGTAAATCACAAAACACAAAATTTATCAATAATGAGAAAATCTTCTACAGGAACCTCACATCTAACAGCAACACTAATCAACACACCCTTGAAACACCTTCCCCTGTAGCCCTCAGAGAATTCTGGGCAAATATATGGGAAAACCCAGTAGAGCATAACAACAACGCTGAATGGTTAAACCAAGTTTCATCTGAAATCAGCGAAATGAACTATGAATTTATACCAATAGACATATTCATAGATGTCCTCAAACGTACACACAGCTGGAAAGCACCAGGCACAGACAATATACACAACTATTGGTATAAAAAATTCACTCGCATACACCCATTCATACACAATCATCTGAACACATTCATTAATTCACCTCACTTACTTCCAACATACATCACACATGGAGTCACGTATATGATACCAAAGGATACAAACGACACCGTCAATCCAGCCAAATACAGACCAATTACCTGTCTACAAACCATATACAAAATACTCACCGCCTGTATAAGTGAAGTAATATACACCCACCTAACTACACACAACATACTAGCTGAACAACAGAAGGGATGTCGTAAGAACAGCCAAGGTTGCAAAGAGCAACTTATAATCGACGCGGTCACCACAAACAGCGCAGTCAAAGGCAAAAAGGAG
Organism: Helicoverpa armigera; assembly: GCF_030705265.1. NCBI lineage: Eukaryota > Metazoa > Arthropoda > Insecta > Lepidoptera > Noctuidae > Helicoverpa > Helicoverpa armigera. The sequence goes on along the minus strand of NC_087140.1, from coordinate 7,621,772 downwards.
ATTCATGCGATGTTTATAGATTATCAAAAGGCCTTTGATTCCGTCCCTCACAGTTGGTTACTACATGTCTTAGACCTTTATAAAATCCACCCGACACTTAAACTTTTCTTACAATCTGCCATGCAAAACTGGCAAACCACACTTAAAATCAATCAAGGGCCTTCATCTGTATCTACCGAACCAATATCTATAAAACGCGGAATTTTCCAGGGAGATGCTCTAAGTCCATTGTGGTTTTGTATGGCCCTAAACCCACTATCTCACTTACTCGATCAAACTAACACAGGATACACACTATCTAACAACGACACACAACACACACTGACACACCTCATGTATATGGACGATATTAAATTGTACGCAGCTAACACAAACAACCTATTTAAATTAGCCGACACTACTGAACAATTTTCCAATGACATATGCATGCAATTTGGCGTAGACAAGTGCAAAATCTTGTCAATAGTCAAAGGAAAAGTACAAAATAACACTTACACACTTGACTCTGGTGAAACAGTACAACCAGTCGATCAAGACAGTACATACAAATACTTAGGGTTCAAACAGTCCAGACAAATACAGCAAAAGATCACAAAACAAGAACTACGTAGAAAATTTGCACACCGCGTCAACATCATCTTAAAAACCAACCTTAACTCCAGAAACACAATTAAAGCTATAAACACATTCGCAATACCCATCCTCACATACTCTTTCGGAATCATACAGTGGTCTAATACCGACATTCAAAACCTACAACGCACTATTAACACTTCATTCACTAAACACAGAAAACACCACCCCAAATCATGCACACAACGCCTTACACTACCAAGACAAGAAGGAGGAAGAGGATTGATAGACATACACAACCTACACAACAAACAAATATCGACACTCAGAACATATTTCCACAACAAATCTGAACACTCACCACTACACAGACACATCACGAACACCGACTTACAACTAACACCACTCAACCTACACGACCGAAACACACAAACTAACGAAACAATAACAAACACACAACAAAAAATAGCAGCATGGTCCACCAAAGCCTTACACGGAAGACACCGAGCCTTCCTGTGCCAGCCACACGTCGATAAACTTAAGTCGAACGAATGGCTCAGGAGAGGCGAGTTGTTTCCGGAGACCGAAGGGTTCATGCTCGCTATACAAGACCAGATTATAGCTACTAGGAACTATAGAAAGTATATTATAAAAGACCAAACTCAACCGACTGACCTATGTAGACACTGCAATACTGCGTCTGAAACGATACAACACATTACAGGGGCGTGTAAATCCCTTGCACAGACCGACTATAAACACCGGCACGACCAGGTTGCAGCAATCATACACCAACACCTAGCTTACAGATACAAACTCATAGATAAGATAGTACCATATTATAAATACAAACCTGAGACAATTTTAGAAGACAGGAATCATAAAATCTACTGGGACCGCACAATAATAACAGATAAAACTATTCATTACAATAGACCGGATATAACAGTACACGATAAAACTTCTAAAACAGTGTACTTAATAGACATTGCGATACCTAATTCCCACAACATTCAAACCACCATTTCGGAGAAACTGAGTAAATATCAGGATCTCGCGATAGAAATAAAAACCCAGTGGAAAGCGCAAACCGTTCACATCGTCCCCATAGTCCTGTCATCTACCGGTATCATACCCAAATCTCTTTTACAAAGCCTCAACACACTACACATGCCTGCCCATACACTACACATGCTTCAAAAAGCCACCATACTTAACACCTGCCGCATTACACGTAAATTTCTTACATCATCCACACTATCATCTACATTTTCTATATAATCATCCCTTACACGCTTGGCTCCGGCCCGCATGTAAGGCTTTATACTCTCTTTAAAGAGAAGAAAACGAAACGACATAAGAAATAATAATAATAATATCATTTTGCAAATGGAAACCCAATGTTAATCTACAAACATTCAAGATTATTTAAACGATAGCCAAACATTGAACCGCACGTGACACCCGAGCTAAACTTGACACAAAAACGTGCGGCGAAATGAAATCAGTAAACAATCTAAAACCCAAATATCAACGTAAAATCACCTGATATTGCACCCACACATGCAAGCCACGCACGTAACGACAACATTATCGATGTGTGCGCATGTAAGCATTTATCACACATGTAAACATTCGTGTGTTTACATCGAGTGCGGGCGTACTAAATGCACTCGTGAAAATTCGTGCTCCCGATTCTTTTGAACTCGAGTCCAAATGCTTTAAAAAAGCTTGATATTGGGTCACTGAACTGCATAATTTAAGAAAGAATACATTGCAAGCGATTAATCACCTTCAAGTTCTACCGCACAACTGAAATATATCTCAAGTAGGAGGATAAGAGATGGTGGACAAAGTGCATATTTTTAGACAAATCAGAATAAACTATTTGAGGAAATGATAACACATTTCATTCGCATACGTCACTAGTTTTCAGCGACCTACTGAAAGGACGAGCAGTATTATAATATTGAATTGTAATAGAATATTATACATCAATAATTAAGACATAAACTTCATACATAATAATGAACCATTGTTTCGAAATTGTGTAAGACGAATGAACTATAGGCTATGTAGGTGACATAGATTAGATACTAGTGCTATTGTTTTGAGTATTCAAATGAAGCGGAAAAGTAAACATACGGTAGTAATGAGCTGCCTGTAAGGAAATTGGTAGATTTAGCATGACTGAAAACAGAACATAATTTCTGTTAGGAAGATAAAGAAATTGATGAAGTTACGTATGCAATTGCAAGTTTTTTTTTACATTGATGACATATTGAAGAGTCCAAAATTACTTTTAATGTAATCAATAATAGTTAATTTAGTAATTTAGAAAAAAAGGGGTGAGATCTACCTCTAATTTCGCAATAAATCTAGGAAGAAGCGTCATGATGGAAACCAAATGATGGTGTCATGCAAGACATTACTGCTGGACACCCGCTAGGTGTTTCGCAAATGATCGCGGTGCGCGTACGCCGCAATCTTCCGCCCTGCGCCGGCGCATTGCGAAACGTACCACTCACATGTCGCTGCGATTTGTATGGCAGTGTATTAGGGATGCCTGTGTATTGACCAGCAGTCAATGGTATTGGTTTCGAAGTTTTTTTGGACCAGATAAAGTATAGAAACATTTATTTTCTTTCTCAGCTCAAGAAGACATGAAAAGGATTACATTTTTGGGTCGTCTAGAACAGGAAATTCTGAAGAATAGATTTTTATAAATCGGTGTTCACGTATTTAGCAATAAAGATGATTTCGTGAGGAAACATAAGAACTTTCATTTCTAAACTTCGATAAGACAACAAGCAATTATTGCATCGCTGCCAACCTGGCGAAGGGATCCATGGTGGATTTTTTGTTAAATTGATACATCAAATCCTACATAGCAACCCTATCTATTGTTATGTAGATTGTGTAAATTCATAAGCAATCGGTATGAATAATGTTCGTTGACAAAACAATGGAGAAATGTACGAGTACCTCTCACTCGTAGGATATAAGTAAACTAAAGCTCCTGTTTTCGATGTTTATAATTATTATACCAACAGAAGTAAACCCATTGTGTTTACGGAAATTATGTAATGTTATCTAAATACAGTAATAGCTGTTTCTACCTTAAGAAGATACCGATCCCTATAATCATACTCGTGGGAAAGAAAATTCGAATGATGGCGAATTTGATGCATCACAGTTAATACTTTTTGCGGGTAAAATTATTAAGTCGTCGAAATGCATGTTGCTGGGAGCATGGTCTCGACAGGTGAACAAGTGCAATTTTGGATGCAATATTGAAACAAATTAAAGAATGTTGGTAACCTTTTATTGTAAACCACGATAACTTTTTCAATGAAACGTTGAGATGAGAAATCAAGTAATGTTAGCAAGTCCCATACATGAAATGTTGAAGTCACGAATCGGATTTAGAGACGAGGAAGAAGATTTGACGACTGTTAACATAAGAAGAGCTAAACAGTTGGATTTTTTAACAGAATCTTCATCTTATCACAAAACGCGTAACCATTTAAAATAGGCCGAATAAACATTGTTGTTATTAAAATAGAATTATGTAGGACTTCACAATAGCGTAATAACTTGTGCAGATCTCCATTTTGATAACATTTTGCGTCAGTCGGTTGAGGAATAAGCACGAGTTAGTAGCATGCGTGACCTTAGATAAAGGACTATTAACTGGGAATATTACAAAGCAAATGTTTGTACCCTTAGGGAGCAAGGTTCAGTCAATACTATAACAGTTTGCGATTAAAATTGTATTGTTTTGATTTAGTACTACTTTATTTGCTTGTTTGCGCGTTTGTATTAGATATTATGTATTAATGTTTACATGATCGACATTGTAAATGTTCTATTATGTCGTTTTGTTTTGGATATACAAAATCCGAGCAATAATGCACAACATGATTCTCATAGTTTTGTTATCCCACAGATTAAGGGTTGGTGTACTTCTAGGCATCACACTCGGCCCCATACAATTTTAAGATTACACGAGTTTTTAAGCAAGTCATTGTTTTTCAGGGGGATATCCGTAACAGAACTTATAGACTCCAGGTTTTTTCATATCCTATTACGTACTTCTGGACTAAATCAAAGCCCTTTGGAGGTTTCGGTAAATAGCACACACTACAGAACTTTTCAACTTCTGAATGAATACTATCTGAAAAACATACCTACCTCGGCATACCTATATGACAAAAATTCATCATCTTCATAAAGGCTAGGCCCTTTCGGTTGGTTAGTTCGGATCGGCTTCCAGTCTCACCAGATGCAGCTGAATACCAGTGCTTACACGTCATCCATAGCAGAAATTGGAGCCTATTTATCAATGAAAAATTCGCCATATTTACGTGTTACCTCAATTACAGTTTCGAGACCATGAGATGACTTGATGACTGACTATCCGGATCGCGTGCTTGTCAATTACGGTCGTCATTGCCACTAACACCAAATACTTCCTGTGCTTATCTTTGTGTAATTAAAATGGTTTCTAAGAAATTTTTGTTTTTACAGACACTTTTGTACGTTTCCTACTCCTCACTAAGTAGACACGAGAAAATTGTAATCTATGCTAATTCAATAATGAGGAAATATTATTTTGATTGTTCCTTATAGGCTTCGGACAATTCTTTCACTGTTGGAACGCTACACTATTCTGGAATAACATAGGCTATCTTTTTTCTGGGTATAAGTAGAAATTCCCGAAATTGCAGGTGAAATCGCGGAAAACGTCTAGTTTTGGTATTTCATAGGATAGAAATATGAATAGCTTTGTCACTAGTTATTTTGTAGTTTCGAAAATCTACTGAACTTGAACTGTTTGATAATATAATTAATTGAAATTTTGGTCGAGTCAAATAAAAAAGAATGACTTGAAAGTTTGTTTAAAAATATCTTATTAGATATATTTAGTGGCATTTTAAATATTCAATTCAATAGTTAAAATTAACATAAAAACCAAACAAACTTAATTATATGCAGCACCAAAACATTGCATAAAACAGATCTAATTACAACAAAACAGTTGGTATTTATGTTAAAACTGGTTTTTTAATACATCATGATTGAATCTAATTCTTGTTTGAGAATGATTTTGTAAATGTCAGAGTATACATTCGGAAATTTTGCTCATTTTTTTTAAATTAGCTTATTGGAACTGGCAGAACAACTTATGTTTATTCTGCAAATAACTGTTCCCTGCAGTTTTACTGGCTTCTTGAGGGAACAACAATGCACATAGTTAAGAGTAGCCTTTGTCCTTTCTCCCACTCTACACTGCCCGTGTACCAAATTGGATCTCAATTGGTTCAGTTATTATGGTGCAAGCATGACAAACAGATTGACTTTCGTATTGGTAATTTACGAACTCAAGTTATCCAAATTAAATAAATCCCAAATTATATGCTGCTTGTCTGAAATTCTTTGAGTATAGTGCAGGATTATTTAACCTTTAAAATGAAACATAAACTGTCACTAATCTACAATATTTCAACCAGTACTACTAGACCATGAGTGATCATTTGAGTGCAAAAATATGAATTGATATAATGACTGACTTATACCACTACACAGATTTTCTTCAGTCACACATTTTATCAAATATGAATATTAATTTCACAGTAGTAATACTTTCATTGTATTTGAATAATAACTTTATAGTTATTATTGCCATTAATATGTGGCAAGTTATGAGTTATAAAAACCTTGGCAAGTACTTCCTAATGGAGTCAAGATTACCTTCAACATGCATGAATACGTCGAAAGAATAAATTATTGGAGTAACCTCAAAATGGAAAACTACGGTAGCTGCTGTCGATTTCTAATGCAACAAAGTTGTAGTTAGTGCCTGAAATACACTGGCTAAGGTCAGCATCAGCTGCATCCAGCAGATTATTGCAAATATAGAACGTCTATAAAAAGAAACGCAAACTGCCGGGTTTTTTGTTGCACATAATTTACATACCGAGATAACTCAGGTGCCAGCTACTGCTCTCCGCCACTCGTTTCAGTTTAAAATTATTAACATGAAGTCACGGTGAGTTTATGTAAGGAAAAATAAGAAATATGTTTCAAATTTCGCACCGACAACAAAATATTTGTATAATGTGAAACTGAAATGCAAATATTCAGTATTGCAAGCTTTCTAAAAAAAAGTTCACTGTCACACTGACTCATATGACAAAAAAACAAAAAAAAAGAAACTTAGAATTTTAGTTGAAGTTATTTGCAATGAAAATATAATTTTCCGGTGGAATAAGATACAATGCATACTAGAGAACTCAATCTGAGTTTTAAAAATTAATATATTTTTGCCATATACTGACAAGTTTTTTTTTTGTTAGTAACTTTATTTAGATGTCAAAACAAATGACAACCTACGATCCATTCCGTTTGATGAAGAATTTGATGTCTGAAGAAGTAAATTGGGAAAATTCTAGAAATAAACAGTATTAAAACGATTAAATGATGAATAGACTAAAAGAATTTATGCAAAAATTCTGCATAAGTAGCTTTCTAATTAACTCTGACGTATGTAATTTTCGCGATGGTCTTTTAAGTTTCTGCGTAAAACCTTAAATAGTGTTTAAAGATCCATTCCATGCAGATTTAGCAGCAAACTCCAAAGTATAAAAAGCGAAAACTTAAAGAAGTAAAGACTTTTGTACACCAAAATCCATTTTTCGGATTATTTAATTTCCGAAAATATAAAATTTTTAGAGTAATTGTAATTAATAAGAGTGTTTTGTTTATTTAATTTAATCAAACAGTTATGCAATTTACAACGGAACGTTAAACTGATGAAGTCATCCCGTGTCAAAATTTGTGATAATTTATGTCAACAAAACAAATTTGTTTCTAAAATTGCAAAGAATTCATTTAATTGTACGAAATGGGTCTTTTTGGGAAATCTCCGGAGAGAAATCCGAAGGAAATGGTAAGTCCATACAATGGTTAAATGAAATTCCTGATAGATAAAGAATTATTTTGATAAACAATTATTTCGCTATTATTTTAGGTGAACGAGTGGTCTCACAAACTACGGAAGGAGGGATATAATTTAGATAGACAAATAAGAAGTATGTAACTAATTAATTTACTTACTAACGACGTACTTTAATAGTGCATGCATAGAGCTGTAACCTACTTTGAATCGCGTCGATAGGAATGCTAAAAACTGCTATCAAGGTCAAGAGCTTTCGCATGTTTCGTGCTAAATTTATTTGAAAACATTTTCAGAGGAACTCATTATGACATAGTTATCCACTGAAAGACCGCGCCAAGTGTTGCATGTATAATCTGCAATAAACCAATAATGTCTAATTGTTTAATTATAAAATAAAATTAGTTTCAGTTAAATAAATTCCAAGTCGGATGTTCGCATTTGAATGCCCCAATAAAATTCTTTAAATTGTTTCCGATCTGACCCAACAATAAAACAGGAAGTCATGGAAACAAACACTTTCTTATTCCATTGTTTTAAAGCTGTTGCAATACGGTAGTTTCCAACGAGTCAAATTCATTACTTTTATTTAACTGTCAAAAACTGTCACTTTCTTTGCAATATGTATGTAAGCGCAACTTATGACGTCACAGATTTTTCACATCAAACTGGATTCTTTTTTAGCTTATATTATCAATAAAAAAATTTAATCAATTATTCCAACAAAACGATAAATGGAAGTGACATTATTTTTAGATGCTTCACTAAATGAATATGACAACGTAATTTATTTTTGACCTAGTCATCCACCCAATTCCACTTTAGTAGTTGCTTAATTTTGGTGTAACTCCCAACTGCTATGAAGACAAAATATGTTGCTAGTGGTAAACAGTATAAAGGTTAGATTCCAGGTCGAACCAAACACCTATAATATAACTTTTATCATTTTTTATATAAGTTTTAAATACTTGCTAAGAATATCTTGGACACCAATTGACTGAGTAAAACCTGGGCTTACTATATCTGAAATTGGCAACCCACATTGAGCGAGAGCGGTGATTAATATTTATTCCTTCTCCATTTGACAATCCCTGTGGTGGAACAATCAAATTTCTGGCAATGGTGAAGTGTTTTACTAACACAAACTTATTTATTCATCCAGGTATACAAAGAGAAGAAGATAAAATAAAAAGGTCTCTTAAAGAAGCCGCAGCTAAGAGTGATAAGCAAGTGTGCACAATTCTGGCTAAGGAGATCATCAGGTCTAGGAAGGCAATCAGTAAAATCTACACCAGTAAGGCACACCTTAACTCTGTGCAGATGCAGATGAAAAATCAATTGGGTAAGTGCTATTTAAATACAGTTATGTACAGTTCTTAACCAGAGGTTTGCTAGTCTGAAGTTCTTGAGATGGCATCAAATGTCTTATTTCATATTATCAAAATTCTGTGATAGGAAATGTATATTATGATGTTGAAGTCCTTATAATTTTTGAGGCAAAAATTTGAATTGTTAATCTCAATAAATTGTAGTAGTAAAGATGTAGTAAGTAGGAGTAAATATGATTTTTAATATTTGTTCACAGCCACATTACGGGTTGCCGGATCATTGCAGAAATCCACTGAGGTATAAAATTACTCTGTAATCATAATTTCAATTCTCTTTAATTATTGTAGCTGAAAATGTGTACTCATGAAAATTAGAAACGCATTATTAAAATATGTCTACAGACTAGAATTATACTTTGTTATCCACCCAGGTTCCATGAGAAATATTGCGCGCTTGTATAAAAAATCATATAGCCTTCCGCGAAGCATAGGATATCTAACACTGAAAGAATATCATTTATGGAGTTTTGACGACAGTATTACAAATAACTAACTAATTCCTCACTTACTAGGTGATGCAAGCAATGCAGGCACTAGTCCGCCTGCCGGAGGTTGCTGCCACAATGCAGGAACTCAGCAAAGAGATGATGAAAGCCGGCATCATTGAGGAGATGCTAGATGAGACCATGTCCAGCATGGAAGATGAGGAAGAAATGGAGGAAGCGGCGCAGAGTGAGGTTGATAAGGTAAGACACAGATTTTAGTGATAACTACAGCGCTCGCATTACTTTATGGCGGGTTGGCAATAAAAATATGCATCAGTACGCAGATATGGATGTCGGTCCTGCTTGCTTGCCCGATGGGGCAGCAATCTGACATAGCCGGAGGATCTCTCTCCGGCTATGTCATGTGTATCGGGCTATGAAAGTGAGGGAAAAGTGAATACATCTGTGTCTGCGCAAATGCCAGTGCACTATAATATGTGCAGCTGGCTGATCTCTGTAAAGAACACCGCCACAATGAACCAACATGCGGTGTGGACGCCCTTATTATTATTATTTATTTCTCCACATCTATAACGTTTCTTACCAATTAACTGTATGTACAAACAACTACAACGTATTTCTCCAACCCAGGTGCTATGGGAGCTAACGCAAGGCAAGCTTGGCGAAGCTCCCGCCCCTCCCACGGCCGTCGCCGCGCCCTCAACCAGCAAGGAGGAGGAGGACGTGCCCGAGCCCACCGAGAGCGAACTGGACGAGATGCAGTCACGCCTGCAAGCGCTGCGCTCTTAGTACAAGTAAGATTTAAAAATATGTCTAGCCTTTTCCGAGCCTTCGGGGTCGGCTTTCATTTTGGCTTGTGTTTAAACGCCACCCAAAAAAGTACTTATTTTACTACCAAAAAAATTCTAAACGGTTACCAAAATGGATAAATGGTCACCAAATAACGTTTCCAAAAATATTATTAGATAAAACCATTTTTTCGTATTGTTGACTACTAAAAAAATATATGGACGCCTTTAAAATACAGTTTAGACCAAATATTATATATTGTCACTATTTAGATGTTACCAATTATGTAATACCTTGACTCCTAATTTGGTCATTTTTGTTAGACTAAAAAAGCTAACGATCGCTAGAATATTTCCCAAATACCAATTAATATACTGGGGGTTCCCAAACGTACGTCGCTTATTTATTGTTATATGAATTTGATTGTAACTCAGTACGTTTGTCAAATGTAAGCACGCAACATGCAGCAAGCATGGCTTCTGTCACGGCTCCGGCGGTCCCATGCGAACTTATCGTCGCAGATGGTTTTCACGCTCACCACCGCAGCTTCGGCTTGCTGCCTCAGCCGCAGCGGCGAGCATTAAAACTACCTGCGCCTCAGCTCGCAGGCCGCCTCGCCCCTCTACGCCTACGCGGTTTTGAATTGCACTCTAGTTGTAGGGCAGACAAGACTACGTGGAGTCGATTTTGCAGCGATTCGTTTTCGTCACTAACTTTGATTTTTGGTAGTAATATTAATCTTTGAGTTGGATAGAATTTGGTGACCATTAATCCATTTTGGGAACCAAAAATAATATTTGTGCGAGACTTGCGATTTTTCTGATGTTATTTTATTTTTTTTGGATCATAATATTATATACTTTAGTGCCCTTTTAATAAAGTCAATTTATTTTTTTTGGAGTTGTTTATTTTATTTGGTGCCTCAGCTTAGAGTCTTAAAAATATTTTTGGTGACCGCCTAAATTATACCCTTTCATTTTCACCGGATGCAGATGTAATTGGGCCTAAGTTTGCTTAGTTAACCGACTTCCAAAAACGAGGAAATATTCAATAAATTGATCTGTAAGTTTTTTTTTCTGTGGAGTTATCTGATTTTTTTCCAAACTATTCGAATGCACTGTGAATGCTGAACACAACATAGTTGGGAAAAGTCTAGGTAGCTGATTTGATACTTGGATATTTACAAAAAACTTGTAAGACATCTAAACATTATGATGATGATGATGATGGGATCTAAACATTATAGTACGTCTTGCAAGACGAAAAGTAAACGGCATAATCCACATGAGTCACTAATTATCTACGTTTTTGTACTAATTGAAAGGTCAATTAAATTAATTTGTTAAGTCATGTATAGTTCTTGATTACCTAATCTTCTTGATTACATTAGCTGGTATAGAAAAATAACATAGGCAATTTTATGAAAAGGCTGTCGTAAAAAAGTGTTTTGAACCCAATAGTACTGAATAATTGAGAGGCTTGCATACTAATAAACAAAATATTTGTTCCACAGATGCAAATCCACCGATTGTCGGAGATCAGATATAGGAAGGCTACCTCAAGCCATGGCGGAGTTGACAAATGCCTTAAGAACAATGTAAATATCGTTGTTGTATGTATATGTAATTAAGTTTGTACGCCGTACGAGAGTTTTACAACTAATTCATAGTTATTATTATTGTTTTAATAGCGCTATTTGTATAACTGAGATCGAATTAACTGTTTTGGAAGATATTGATTGTTATGCAGCATTGCATTAATCAGGGGTACACAATGCTAGGTTTTTGAGTTTTGGGTACTTAATTTGTATTCAGAATATGCGTTAGATGTCATAGAAGGAACCGTTTAGTTTATAATTGCACTGAAATGTTTTGGGCTTCTTACATCGAGAGTCAACTTCAGATGAAAAATCTTACCATAGCTATTCATTTATGAATGATTGATAGCAATGACAGAGCTAGTTTTTTTCAGTTATTCCTTCCATGCTCTCTTGAATAAAAAAGTCATCTCGTTTTGGCCTTCAAACAATATACAATTTTTTGTAGATATTGTGTTTTATAAATTGTTGTCTCTTTACACATGTATTGTAGTAATAAACATTTTCTATTTATTTACTACAAATACATTTTTGTCAGTTTATAGGTAATGTAACGCGGATATAATATGTATTTAACTTTTATTACTGGCTAAAATCAAAAACGCCCAGGAGCCTACTAGTATGTATCATATGTGATTTCAAATTTAAAACGCCGAAGACGCTGGATGCAGGTCGCCTGCTACAGGTATCTGTGGAGATCTAAGGGGGAGGCCTATGTTCAGCAGTGGACGTCCTATGGCTGAGATGATGATGATGATGAAATTTAAAACGACGAAATTTATTCGATATGAATCGATTTCGTACATTGAATGCGTGCATTAACGTTATAAGTTCAGTTGTGATATACTTATAATTTTATAGCTTTTATAACGCTAGAGTATTGTATAGTGAGCGAGAGCTTCCGAAATGTTTTTATGTCTACTTCAGTTATTGAATAAAATGCACTAACTATTAGTAATGTTTTTTTTTTGTGTATAACCGAACCTCACTTTACGAAGGCAAACTAGTATGGTAAAATATGGAGTCAAAAATGTATTAAAAAGTATCTTTCCTCAAATGAAATCTGTCATAATACATACTTCTCAGCATTTCTTATATATTGAGTACTGATAATATCTATATAATTAATCAATATACAGCTATACAGGGTGTCCTTCGAAGTATGGATCAAAGCATTTTCTTCTTTCGAGTGAGTAACAAACCCTTTGTTAGGTGATTAAAACTGTCAGACTTCTTCAGTCATAATATCGTTTTAACGTTTCAATTTGCCGTCAAATATTCAAATAAAAAACTTTACTGCGTGTATAAGAATTGGCTATAAATATATTTCGTATAATACTATAACAATAACTAAATAAGTACAGTTATCACAGTCGGTCACAGCATCTTGGAAGAGAGGTCGAGTTCCAGTTGCATGTCTTGTATCGACTCCTTCTTGAGAAGCGGCTTGCGGTCACTCTCCTTTGTCTTTTTCGCGTTTTTCTTGTTTTTCGTTAATCTGGGAACAATAAAAATGACTTCTGAAATATAATACTGACTGACATGATAGTCCGGTCATTATAGACATTTCAAATAACAATATCTCCCGGAAAGCCAAATTTTGGTGGAGAGCTTGGGTTATTCGAGGTCAAAAGTCACAGTTGGAGGGTTTTAGTTTTTTTTTTAAACGGTAAATTTTATTAAAAAAAAAACCGAAATCCAAGTTGTAGATCTTAAAATTCGCTACCAAAATGGTCTTTGTAATTTTTCCTAAGAGTTACCATTCGTGAGATATAGTTAAGAGAGCACGTTAATGTCGGACCTGCGCCTAATCTCTCCGGTCGTGTCGGATTGCCGTCCCATCGGGCTAAGAGAGAGAAGGAATAGTGAGTGCACCTGTGTCTGCGCAAATGCTTGTGCACTATAATATGTTCTGCGCAGTTGGCTGATCTCCTCGAGAACAGCCGCCGTGGCTGAAATCGGCTTTGGACGTATAATTAAATTAAAAATATATATGTATTTATGTATGGCTGCACTGACCTGTTAACAACGCCGTCGGGCTGATCCATCATGCGGATGATGTCGGCCTGGTCGGACGAGTCGAGCGGCGCCACGGAGATGTCGCGAACAGCTCGGAACTTGCCGCAGTTGTTTAGATGCTCGTTTTCCAGGCGGAAGAAGTTCCAGATGAAACGTCTGCAATAGAAATAAAATTATGTCATTAGCCAGTCGTGGCTGCAAAATTGAAATACTACAGGATCGCAAAAGCTTATACATATGTGTAAGTGGGTTTTAGTCACTAACAGTTTGATATGTAGCCTTCCGATTTTCCCTAAGTCGGAAGAGATATTTGACAGTTTTGTACCTCCCAAAATACCCCCAGTCGTAAATTATAAAAAAAGTACATTCTTTTACAGAACAAGGAAAGAACCGTTGAGACCAAAGTTGGTCTCACAGAGACAAGAACACTTTATAGACCAACTCTTTATCCTCATAATCTTCTGCAAAATAATAATCCTTCTTGGCGGTCGGGTAAAAAACTCTGATTTACCTGAAGACCTCAAGCGGCGCCAGTATGGACGTCATGGTCTCTCCGGAGACGAGCTTGTTCTCCGTCAGCACGAACGACACCGTCCAGATGAAGCGGAGCACGAAGTCTTCCACTATCGCGAAGTAGTAGAACTGGAATATGACGAATTTTCAGGTTATTTACTTGTGAATTGAGAAGTGAGATATGGTCAGAGTTTAATGATATAAACCTTTTTTTTACTAGACTGAACGCCAAGTCATAACTTAGAATAAAAAAAATGTCCACTAAACGTAACTCGGGTTTAAAGTATCGGTGGAGTCCCAAACTTAAATCTTCCACATAGGTTCAGCTGTTCTGTAGTCAGAAAATCAGCCAGTTAATAATCCTATGGCAGTCTTGCTGAGCCGGTCAGATAGGCAATTGCTCCATGTGGCACACTGGTATCTGGCATCCGGTTAGACTAGAAGCCGACTCCAACATGGGAAAACCCTAGATCTTCATGCTATTTGACTTATCAACTAAGTCAATTTTTCTACTCACCCCGGGATGAACCACAAAATTGACAAACTGGGTTCCACCAAAAATTCACTAGCGTCCCGTATGATGTACTTTGTATACTTAAAATTAAATGCCTATACCCTTCCTCTATGATATGAGTTATATACTTACAGTATATACTATAGATACTCACCCCGGGACTATAAACGATCTCCTCCCTGAGGAACTTGTTCTCTGCGTTGGGTCCGCAGCTGAACAGCCCCCAGTCCATCTTGACGTCCCACGTGTACGTGTATAGAGACGACACCAGTTGACACGCGAACCATAGGTATAGGAACGGGTTGTCGTAGGCGTCTGTTGAATTTGGATCTGAAAAAGAATAATGATTTGTGATAGAGCAATGATAATAATTAAACAAAAACTCCTAATCGTAAAAATCATCAGTTTAATATTTTCCTCAATACATATACAACATGTAACTTAATTAACGCACATCCTGAAATTAGTTTGTTTAGAATCGTTTATTGAATCGATTTATATCATTTTTAATATAGGTCATTTTTTATCCCAAAAATAATTAAAACTACGGAAATTATTGCCATATTATCCCTGTACAGTCAAAACAAATTCAAATAGACCGTAACTCAAAGTAATAAGACTTCGTGTATTGTCGGCTTTTTCCGTAGTTTCGTTATGTTGTGTCGAGTCGAGCGGCGCGCGGCGCGATATTTGACTGCGTAGTAGTATGACCAAAAAGTTCTCCAAGAATTGGTATAACTAATTTAGTAAATAACAATGCATATACATGTTAAATTAAAAATTCAGTGTATGTATTATGATTATAACATAATATTCTAATTGGGGTGTTTGAGGGTGTGCGTTAATTACGTTACATGTTGTATATGTACCTAACTTTTTTTTATTCAGTTAAGCATTAGAGATTACTTATCAAAATAATGTTTTTAATGGTCACTGGACTTCTTGATTTCTGTTACTACATTATCAGCTTGTCAGCTTAACCCCTCTTTAGCTTCCTTCCTTGCATGATGATTAGACAGCTGACTTTAAGGTGTTGAGGGTAAAATAATAAGTCTTTCTAAAGCCACCTAACCTAACTCAAATAAAATGTCGCGTAGACAGTAATAACTAAGTTGTGATCGCTTTTATTATGTTTGTGGTCAATTTATTATTATAAAAAATACAGCAATCTTTGCACTACTCACCGCTATACAAAGTCCTGAGCGTCGCGAACAGCACAACAAAGAACGTAGTGGAGTACTTCCCCGCGTTAACCAGATGCGGGAAAGCTTCCCTGCTGTCGCGATACCGACGGAGGCATTGGAAGAATCGCGTCCATGCCGGCACTACGTTCACTAGGGCTCGTGTTATTATGAACCATTTCGTTTTCTCGAATGTTACTGGAATTATAAAAATATATTGAAAATAAATTAAATTATTTTAAGTAGGTTTATACTTCTATAAATTGACCTAGGTATTTGCTGTCTGTGTTGCAAATATAATATTTAAACAATTGTTCGTTAGGTAAAATTAAATGCAACAGAAAAAAAATATTTTAATTTTGATGTGACCGGCTAGCAGATTATCTTTATATCAACCACTATGTTTATTAAATATCCGTTTATCAATTTAAGAGATACGATGCTATAGAAAAACACACAGATACTTCAATTTCTTACTATTTCCTAAGCAATTATTTTGGGTGTTAAAAATTATGTCCTTGTGAGAACCAAACCTTTTCTACTTTTATATGATATAAGCCAACTTCAAAATAAGCCACCTTCACCTACCATTAACATTAAACCAGTCGCTCCCCGTAGTATAGAAGGCTATGAGATAGTGGAAGTCGAGGAAGGCCGCCACGAAGGAGTTCCACTGGTCTGCCAGCCAGAAGTCAGCGAACAGCACCGGCATGAACGGAGCCGCTAGGATACGACCCTGAAATAGAGAATATGGAGTTTGTGAGACAAAATATTAATTTCAAAAAGTTTATGTAATAAATTGGTGCGGAAATTCGTAATTAACATATAGCAAAGTGTCAAGATTTAGTTTCTACATCATCATAATTCTAAGCTATATATTCGGGTACGGATAGAAGTTCCCCAGCAATGGGTGAATCCGCTGTAAAACGGCTAGTGTTTAATAATCTCACAACTACGTAAGGTAATTCTGTCCGTCTAGTTGTTACTTAGGCATTTTACCGGTTGAGCCCATTGAAAATTAACAACAAAACCGATTCCCATAAATTTTGGTTTAGCGTAGATAATTGTATTTCCTTTGTCATAGACAAAAGAAGGATAGCCAACTTGTGTGAAACAAAAGCGAAATGACTTATTAAGTTAAAATTTTAGACAAGGGCATCACATTTTTTTAACATTGCAATTTGAACCATATTCCCCATAACTTTAAGACTCAAAACATCAACAGACAATCTTACTTCTACGTCACGACATTTCAATAAGCACAAATTGTTTGTCTGTGTCCACTAATAGTGCATTAGCTACAGTAAAACGCTTGTAATTAAGAAGTCAATCATGTTGACTTGCGGCTAAACGATTATCGTAAGAAGACTTTACTTGGTCGTTTTTGTATGAAGTTATATTGGTAACTGGTGTGACCAGTTACTCTGTAACGGAGATAAATATATTTCACTATAAATGGTTTAAAACGCTAACCTGGGATACGGTTCAAACCAGGGTTTAACTAGCAAACTGTCTATCTTAGCACTTCGTCAATGTATTTTTGCTACAAAACTACTGCATCGAATAAGATAAAAATTATCGCATAAAGTTCAACACTGACAGGATTAGAATATTTTCTATTCTAGTTAATTATTTGGAGTAATATATAAATGTAACCTCTCTTAATTAACTTTAAGCTATAAAAATAACAGAAATGAATAAATACTCACACATATCCTCAAAAACCAGAACCTTGCTTCATGTCGGAACACCTTCAGCGGATTCATAAGAAAGGCCAGCATTATTATAACCAACGCCAACGGGTTCACAAACGGCGGTATACTCAAACTCGCACTATATATAAAACTGAGTATACTAAGAGCCCAAATGACCCCAAAAATGGCTGCTAACTCCATTAAATGCTGTTCAGAAAGATGATTTCTGGGGTCCAACTCGAAGATTAAGACGTGATTGACCCCTGAAGACCGCCATCCGTAAACGTTGATGCCGATTAAGAATATGAACTCGACTAAAAGGAATGGGCCTCGGTATAATCTGAAGGCCGTTTTGAAGTTTTCTGTGCCCCCTTCGTGGAATAGTGCTGGAAAAGAATTGTTGGTAGTTGTTAGTTTTTTAATTGTTTGGCTGTGTGGATCATTGGAGTACCTATAGTGTCAGATAAGAAATTAAAGAAGAAATAATTCTCGCGCTTACTACGGTTTATGTATGTATCTATACCTACAAATTACTATATATCATATATACACACACCGGCACAATTAGAGGAACACAAAAAAAAGACGTTTTTTTTTACTTCTTATGAGAATATTTACAAGTGGCTCCTTTATTTTATTTATTACCCTCTTATGACATACCCTTTTGAGACTTTTTGACATCCCTCAATAATTTAACAGAAATTGGACCCTCATAAGTGTTTGTTGACAATTAGGGCGTTTAAGTGTTTTGGATAAGAAATTTGTTTATGCAGTCAATGGTGGCCCTAGCTCACTTTGTTGTTGTTACTTGGAGAATTAACATTGTATTGCATCGAAAATGAGTGATTTGCCCGCAACTGATGTCGCCAGAGCTGTGACAATGATCGAGGAAGGTCACACATACCGTTCAGTGAGTCGAAGGTTGGGTGTGTCCGTATCTGTGATCCACCGTAATGTTAAACGGTACAGGCAGACGGGGTCTTACGTGCGGAGGCGGGGACAAGGCAGAAATCGTGCAACCAGTGCCGTAGATGACCGTTTTATAAGGGTGCAAACTTTGAGAAATCGTCGTCAAACTGCAGTTCAGACCCGAAATCTTTTAGAAGAAGTGCGTAATGTGCATATTAGTGAACGAACAGTAAGAAGACGGTTAAATGATGCCGGTTTAAAGTCATACGTGCCAGCTAAAGCGCCCAAGCTTGAGGTATGCCATCGAGTTGCAAGACTAGCGTTTGCTCGTCAACACCAAAATTGGTCTGAAGAATGGAGTCATGTTTTATTCTCTGATGAAAGCCGATTTTGTGTCAATTTCATCGACGGAAGGGAAAGGATGTGGAGGCATCGAGGAGAACGCTACCATCAAGCTAATTTCACCGAAACGGTGTCATACGGTGGAGGGTCCGTTATGGTATGGGGTGGCATTACTTTGTCAGCACGCACGGCTTTAGTCATCATCGATGGAGGTTCTCTGACTGCACATCGATACATTACAGAGATCTTAGAACCCCATGTAATGCCTTTTGCCCCATTCATTGGCGAAAATTTTGTGTTTATGCACGATAATGCACGGCCCCATACTGCACGCGTGGTTACCGACTACCTCAGCGAAATCGGAATTACCCAAATGAACTGGCCAGCACGATCACCAGACATGAATCCAATAGAGCATGTCTGGGACATGATTGGGCGAAGGGTAAGAGTGAAAATTCCACCTCCCAGGAATGTTGAAGAGCTAAAGTTGGCGCTGGTCGAAGAGTGGGTCAACTTACCCCAAGGAATGATCGCGAATGTCATCATGAGTATGGGCAGACGCATTCAAGCATTAATTAGAGCCCGCGGGGGCAATACAAGGTATTAATTAAGTTTTTTTTTAAGATTTCCCCCACTAATTTAATTTTTACAATTGTTTAGAAAATTTTAAGATTCTCATTATTTGTTATTTTACTGTATTTTTACCAATTTTATTAATGTTTACTCCTAGTTTTAGTTGTGTCATACGTGTACCATGTAAACAAGCTCGAATTAAGTGAAAAACTTGCATTAAAAGCTATTATTTTAAAATAAAACTGTATTTTTTTTGTGTTCCTCTAATTGTGCCGGTGTGTGTAGTAATTTGTAGCTGTATTTGTATAAAGCTGAAGAGTATGTTTTTTGCTCGAACGCGCTAATCTTAGGAGCTGTTGAGTGCTGGACCAATTTGAATTTCTTCAAGTAATTTAGACATTTATCGAGGAAGTACTGTATTACGTGGTAATGATAATGAGTAGTTCTTTTGGGACATGAGTAGTAAAAATCACTAAAATAAAATCGAATTCTCCATGACTAGAAAAGGCATTATTCCTCCATACATTGCCCACTTTAACCTATTCGAAATACTCGCCGTTTCATTTCCTCAATCGCGGTTAAGAACCAGTCTTCGCTCACAATATAAAAAAGGACAATTATCGTTCAATCACGGTCAATGGCCGGTTATTGGTCAACTAATACCCCACGTAGGGGATTCCCCTTATACAAAGCTTTGATTGATTGTGACAGATCTATGAGTTAATCATCATTAAGTATTTATTATGATATGTTGGTATGTAAAGAATTTTTTGTTATGTATTGAAAGGTATTTTTTTCGATATACTAGATAAATCATTATTGACAAGATATTTATTGATTTGTAATTGATGCACTGCAAATCTAAGCAACATGAAAAGTTTGAGTATCATACTTAGGGTATGTTTTTGTTCGTTTAATTTAAAGAGAGACCCTTCATCTAAAAATAACTTGATTGATCAAAATAAGCAGGTTTTTGACATTTATTACCTGTTCGCTTACTTCATTATTTTTTCGTTTTTTATAAAACTAACAAGCAATACCCTGATAATTTTATAAGCCCCATAAATATAACCAATGTACAATAAATAACTTTAAAACAAGTGAGATCACCTTTACACAATCTTGAAGGGGAAAAAAAACATTATTGCCAAAGGTAAGGACAGATAAAGATAATCCTCCTATCTTTATCTTTCCACATTTGCATAAGATCCTTTGGTCAGCTCAGATAAGTTGATTCAACAAAATTGTTTGTGAAAGAGATTTGTGTGTATATCTTTGTGAAATATTACGGAATCTTACGATAGCAGAGATAAGTGTTAGGTATTGTGTAATATATTGTACGCAGGACATAGATTTATAGGTGTATTAAGGAAACTGAGAATGGTGGTAGGTATATATAGTCTTATGTGTGAAGGTCATATCTACATTTTTACTACCTTACATATGTATGGAAATTCAGTTTCAGTTTTACGATTAAAGTTCTGAATTAATCTCTGTGCTCTGTGTGTTTCTTCTTCTCAGCCATAGCACGAGAGTCTAGAGAGCAGTGAAAAGGTTTTTGGGAAAGCTGTCCAATGTAATTTGACTTGAAAAAAAATATTAAGTTAGCCTTATTTAAAAAAAAACCTATTTTTGACTTTACATGCAGCTATAGCTTTAACTTTAGAAGAGTATATGCAAAATAAAGATGACCACATGTTTTTCTGCTTTTTTTTGTCATTCATCAAAGTTATCAATACTTTGATTTATTCAACGAGAATTAAATACATATTTTAAACGGATTAAAGTTAGATATTAACTGATATCATTAAAACTATCTGTCAATCAATCAGAATTAATCAATTAGTTACAATATTAATTACCTAATTAATCACCTTAATAACAAATATGGACATTTATTCATTATGTATCTATGTTGTAATGAAATTACTCATTTATTATCCTCTAGGTAAAAATAATAATCACGTATGTACTTAATTGAATCAGAATAATTCTATGAAATGTTAATTTTTTTGTTAGTTTTCATAAGAATCAAGAAATTTATGTTAAATTAGATTAGCTTCCGCCACGTAGTTGCACCCGAATGCCATGGGAAATACTTCGCACACCAGGCTAATAAGTAGTCATAACCTTCTTCGATAAATGGGCTTTCTAACACTGAAATTATTTTTCAAATTGGCCCAGTAGTTGCTGGGATTAGTCAATTAGTGCATTCAAAAACAAACAAACTCTTCAGCTTAATAATATTATTGTAGATAAGACAGAGCTACCCGTTATTTGCGATAATATTTTCGTGAAAACATCTTCGAAACAATAATATGACGTGTATTGACTGGGTATCCGAGTTTTTATCTTTAAGATAAAATAAATAATACATTGTTCCGGGTAGGAAAGTGCACGCGACACAATATCAGCAATCGATCTTTTTTTGTGTTTTTTATAGAATCATTGATAAAAGGCACATGTAGAGGAAATTTATGCACCGAAGCCTTCTTTAGGGAGATTATAATTGAAAATCTTGCGCCGATTTCAAGTTTAGAGCAAACTTAACAACAAAATACCACTGGCTAGTCTTAATTAATTCGTACCTGATACGTTTGACTTTAGTAAGTGCTTAAAGGCCTAAGATGCGATCACCAACCACATAAACGCCAGTTTTTTTAAAACACTACTACAAATATTAATTATTAACTTTCAAAGTAAACGGTTATTTTTAGAAAAACGGACGTTTATATTGTCGGTGAACTTGGGCCTAAGTGACTTTGTATGCTTCTATTTTTTATGTTTTTAAGCTAGCAATTTTATAGAAAAAAGGAACTTACCAGACAACACAACAGTGATAAAAAGCACAATAAAGGACCCGGAAAACAGTCCCACTTTGAACGTCGTCCACGGACTCTGTTGCTCCCCTAAAGGGGGCACTCTCAACTTCTTCATGGCCTTCTGTCTGTCCCCTCCCTCCAGGTCATTGGTGACCGTAGCCTCTGTGTCAGAGATCAGTCTGTCGATGTCCTTATTCGTGTAGAAATGGGATGTCTCGACGTGTTCCGCTCGCCATTGTGCGCCATTGCTTACGTTTAGTAACTGCGAAAGACTGTTTGTTAATTGGATATTTGTTTTTTTGAGTAATTTTGGGACGGGTGGCACATATTTTGGGAATGCGGGGATGACTTAAGCCCTTTTTGAGGATCTCTTGGTATCTATAAAGAGATCCTCCATACCAAAGGATATATATTTGAGAAGAACGTCTACCCTTAACTAGTTATTTTTAGTATCTCTTTTTAGGGGGATGGAAAACTAAAATAGGCGTTATTAGGATTGGATAACAAGTTGTGATTAAAAGGAGAACTCTTAACTTCTTCAGTAGGTTATATATAAGAAAAATATGGATCTTAAAGCGCATTCACACTAGCGGATTTTTCGGGGCTCAAACGGTAGCTGTCAATAGTTTAGGTTCCCGGTTGCCGTGCGTAAACACGCGGAAAAGCCATGATAGTCCGCTAGTGTGACGTGTTAGCAACTACAACTATAGCGACATAGGGACCTATCTCATAGCAATATGCATAATATTGCTGGCACATAATCTATGAATGAATATGTCGTAAAATCTAAATGGCCTTTAATGCTAGTGGATATTCAAGGCAAGAATATAATAATATCATGTTAGTGTAAATAAAATCTAGTCAGCCAGGTAAATTCACCTTCGTAAGCGTATTTATTTTATGAGATCAAATTCTTGAACTTGATCTCATAGAATACGCTTACTTCTTTGCAAAATGATCGCACCTATATTATACATATCTTAGCCGTGTATCGGAATTCTAGCAAAGTCATTATAGTTTAGAGGAAACCTCTGTGGTTTTGTGATTAGCTATTTCTATTTATTATGGTGGGTTATTGGTCTAGTAGGAAAAATATTGGGAAAACCATCGTCCTCGTATTAGAACGACTTTCAGTTTGTTGGCAAACCACATAAGTATCTATGTATCATTATCCAGAAATACCTAAATGACGATTTATTAAGAAAATGTTCCTGTACATAATTATGCAATGTAAAGCCAATAAACTATTCTAATAATAAACCAAATTGTGGGAACAAATATTAGTCAACGATTGCCGGTATCATCTGCCCACCGTATACTTAGGATTATCCCCTATAAATAACCAGATAAAAACCTTATCAAACAAAACCTTACCTTATCGTGCTTTTTCAATATTTTTCTGAATCCGGTGTAGTTTAAATTCTGATAGTTCTGTAGAAGTATGAGACTTAAGTAAAATTCACTAAAGGCCAGTTTCAATTCCTGTACTTTTCGCCGTGGTATTGCTTTTTTGCCGTCGCCACTGGCTTTGGGTTTGATTGTTTCGAAATGTGATTTTAGCTCGCTCTGTAGTGTGGCGAATTTTCTAGTGGCCTCCGCGAGTTTTTCTGAAATTGTTCTAGGGGTTATTTTGTTGTTAGAAGTATGTAAGTACCTAGCTATGGACTGTTGACTGATTGGTCGGCTTAGATATGGCAAAGCACAATGAAATGTTATTGTAGTAGGTACCTACACGTTTGGATGTTATTGGAGTGGATTATACATGGTAATAATTTGAGGTCATCTACAGAAAAAAACAATGAGAGGCGGGGTCGTTATTTTGTAATCAGAATATCATTAATATAATCTGGCAATTCTTGAGAATGAAATTATCCATTTCTACTATAATTGATGAGTATTACTATGAATTCAATCTAGATTCCAAGTTTATTACAAATGAGAAAAGGTTTATTTTGTACTGTCACAGTAGAATAGCTCATCATGTTCCGATGAAAAGTTTGGTTACTTATAAAGCGCATTCAGAATAGCAGATTTTCGGCGCAGATCATACGGGCTCGATCACATTAATGAACAACTACTGGTTTATGCAATTCTTGAACCGCGCGATAAAATCCGCTAGTGTGAAAACGCTCATAGACAGTATTATAAACGCTTTTTAGTCCGTATCTGAAATATTACGTCTAATTCTTACCTGAATAGAATGTGTTGATTTTCTTAAGTTCCTGATCACAGTAATGGAAGAATGTTTCGTCGAAGTTGGCAAAATGGCGGGAGAGGACTTCCGGCTCCACGTTCTCAGCTGATGGCGCCTCCTCCACCGCTGTGTATAGCATCGCCTTCATCTCCTGATAGTAATTGTATTATATTAATATGTTAGTTAAAGAGAAGGGTAGCAAACCTAATTTATGTTGGCTTTTAACAATCTATTGGGGAGAATGGGGAGCAACAGACACTATTAAATGGTGGAAGGTGAAGTCGTTTTTAACACGCCTATTGGGATTGTCTTTTGCAAATAGCTTACTTTGAATTAATGACTTATCTATCTTTGTTTCTAGAAATGGTCAGGACTACACCAAGGTGCAGATGGGGGAGAAATTTTAATCATCGTCATCCTCTCAAGAACTTTATAGCTAAGTGGAAAAACCAGCCCTGATAATTATATTTAAAGGCTATGCTTTTGATAAAAACAAACAGATTTTTCCTACAACATGTAATTTTATATTTTATCATCCTATTTAAAGAACGGGACTTCATTTCTAGAGTGAAAAATTTGAAATATTTCAACTCCATACATGCAAAAAAGTAGAGCAAACATATCAAGTTTAGATCCTAATATATTTATTCAAAACATCAATCAAAGAATCCAGCTTACTCATCCTGCATCATCATATTTCACTAACAATGTCAAGCCATGCTTCAGTTACATGATTTATATATAAATATGCTGATTAGCATCTTACTCAAGGCTTACTAAATCACTATAAACTTGACCTTCTCAAAAATTAGAGTTGTACAAATGAAATTTTGAAATTAGAGCCTTTTATGTCATGTGTGTGCTAAAATTTTATTTGTGCTTGATGATTTTGTATGTACTGAAGTAACAGCTGATCCAATTTTGATGAATTTTTATGCGGAGAAGTTCCCGTTGGATAAATGTGAAACTGCGAACAGCAGTAGGATAAATTAGGATGTTTTTGCACAATGAACAAGGGCTGACTTAACGCCTTCAGCGTTCTCTACCATTCTATGGAGTCTATTTATTAATTGTAGGAAACTTTTATATCAAGTACTATTATTTGTTTTATTTAATTTCCATATTTACACTATTACATTAATATTTTTACAATTAAAATTAAAAAACGATTTCACATAAAAGTTCTACAAGTTCACTTTAACGAGAACCCATAATCTTAAATGGAAAACTGTCCATACACCAACTATTTTGTTTAGAAACAGGCAGTAAAAAAGATGAACTATAAGTTATTGAATATTCTATTACTAAGTTAACTTATCAGCAACAAAGTAAAACCTACATGTATTTGACTATCCATGAATCTCTTTGTAATGAGTTATTTGTTTAACTGTAATTAACATGAAGAAAGCAGCTGTCTAGATTTAATATTAGTCAAGGGCATGTCATTTATTTTTATAAGTATCACTCCTTGACCCTGTTTCAAACTGCATCTCTAGGTTACATTTATGTTCAACCATAACTTTGGTTAACCGAACATGGTCTTGTAAAAGCAACTTAAGTTTAAGTTATAAAATAATTGAAAAAGTTAAATTAATAAATAAGTATTCAACTAAAATTAATATAAAAAATCAGACTTGTGGCATTTTTCAGACTAAACTTTATGACTAGCGGGTAGATATCAGTCAGGTAGAACGTAAATAGCAATGTCCTTATCTATTTTATAGACTACAATAATACTTGCCTCATAGTTTATGTATTGTTTACGCCACTCGGGCGTAATGTGTGCACTCAAGTGCTCCGCGAACTTCATCTTAAGGCTCTTCTAACACGACTTTGTCGTAACAACAACTCTTAAACACTAACGATATTTCACTATATCCAACACAAATTGTTTGCCATGGACAAACTCAGTTTACTTTCTGATAACTGCTAATGGTGACCTCATTGCACTGAACATATAGATTTGAGTAAACACTGGAATGATACGGTATTACTTATGAGCAAATTTTTATCTTTTTGTGATTTATTTTTTCCATAAAAAGCTATGGTCCGTTTCTCATCACCTGAATGAATGAATGACACAACGAGACAAGTAGGTGATAGGGACACGAAAAAAGTATCGATGCTTTGTGGTATCGAGTACATTCCAGTTCGATACCGATACTTTTGTACTCGATACTTTACATTCGATACTTTTACTCAATAAGTACTTTTTCCCAGGTATCGTATCGAATGAAGAATTTATTATATATTTATATTTAAAGCGCCTTTTAGCTCACTCGTTGAAAACTTTTTAAGACATTCTGTCTTAAAAAAAGAAGCGACATTTGATTTCTGGAGCCACCATAAGAAGTTGGCACACACTAAAAAACAAAATAATAAAGCAAGTTCTTCATCTTCATCACAGCCTGAAATGAAGGATGAATTAAGCTACTACTTATCGGCACAGGTTTCGCCACTTTCAGTAGATCCCTTAAAACAATGGGAATATATGAAAGTAGTATTCCCAAAATTATATAATTGGCACGAGAATGAATATAATATCAGTCCCTGCGACGTCAGTACCTTCAGAACGATTATTTTCTAAAGCAGGAAGTACCATCACAAAAATTCGAAACCGCTTATCTCCAAAAAGGCTCAACAAACCTCTATTTTTAAGTGACTACGGAGGAGGAATGGGATCTTTAATCTACTACGCGGGTGAAACAGTGGGACACTGCTAGTTTTTAGTATACCTCAAATAACTTAATATTGTTTCCTATTGCTACATTTTCGATTTGTTTCATTCATTCCATTTTTCTATTATTCTATTAAATTTGTGTACCAATACCATTTGTTTTTTATGTCCTGCTGAACTGAAGTAAAACTGACATTATTTACTGACTGATATTGACCTAGCAAATGATCTAAAAAAGTACTCGATACCTTGAAGTATCGATACTTTTGTTTCGATACTTTAATGAGTACGATACTTTGTTATCGATTCTACTCATGAGTACGGTATCGATACTTTTGCTTCGATACCGTGTCCCTAGTAGGTGATAAGTAATGATGTACAGCAATTAGTATATACTACATCTGATTGACGTGACGAGTTTTAGTCGATTTTATACCATTTTCACAACTAATCGTACATCATGTTAGCAAATAGATATACATACGTTGATACGTAGTTAATATAGATGCGAAGTTCCACTGCTTATTAAAGTACAAAAATGTGTTTTTGGTTTTGTTTAGAGTATACTCAAAACGAAACGAGATAATTATCTACATGATTGAAAATCTGTAATTTTGATGTATAATTTTTTTTATTGGATCAGGATAAGACACAATTAAACTGTCCACATAACAAATGGTTGATTTCAAAAAAAAAAATTTGACTCGATGTGAAAAAATAATGTTACTGATTAGTCGATTAACGAATTTCGATTCGACTAACATTGAACACTGCCTCTTTCATGCACTATTTTCACCAGCTGTTCATTTCAATCACAAACTGTCAAGAACGTTTGACACTATATTATTCGTTCAGAAAACATTTTCAGATTACTTAAATACTAAACGTACTACAAGGGTTTAATTTTAATAAATAATGGAAAATACATAACAACGATTATTCATTTATTATTTATCTTTATCAATTTCTAATTCACTAGTTGCGTTATCCTTGACTGGAAACAGTGCTTGATTAATATTCTCTGGAATAACTCTAGCCACTTTTCTAGGTTCTTTCACTAGTGTTTTAGGGCACTGCATTTCTGACCAGCTTATTGGTACCATACTGATTCCTTGGGAGAGCCCTCTGCTGTGGCTATGACAACTCCTAGCTCGTTTTCAGCTGTTGATACGTGATACCAGTGGATTTCTGTCATAGGAAGCTGATATAGGGTTAAGGAACGATTATCGAAAACTGAAATACAATGACAATAACAAAACTTTTAAAAGGATACAACTCTAGCCAATATCACATCACCAGGTCTGTAACATTTGTATGGGTCCACTCTATCTTTCTCTGTAGCTTTAATGTCTTCCTTCTTCAAAATGCCTCTGTATGGCCTCGCCAGGACTGAAGACCCAACACAAAGTATGACACATTGGACTAAACGGGATTCACTACTGTGACCTTTGCGGTCACTATGTCACCTGTCCTAGGCAGAATACTTGGTGTCCTTGGGCTTTCCACTGATACTATGGTCACCTGAAAAAGCAAGTTTTGTAACATTAGAAACAAAGGTGGGAAATGTATTTATTTTTTGATGCTGACTTTTACTAAAGCAGTTTTTTGGTCTTTTTTACAGATTCACTGTATTTGATAACAAATATTGGTAGTTTTAATTCAACTTTTATTGTTACCAAGTTGAACGAAGCATTAGGTGTACCTGATTTTCATCCAGCTCTGTTTTGAGAGTGCCACACAAAGTTGCATAAATATAACCTCTAAGTTCGTAAGTTCCAGGTCCGGCGACAAATTCTTTATTCGATGCACTGAGTCGCATGCCAGGAATACATAGTTTCCCGACATCCTTTAACTTTTCGGAAGAAGACATGCTGTTTCAGAGGTTATTTCAAACTTTATTCTTCTCAACTTTAAGGCACTGGTTTAAAACTGTTTGTGAATTATCACGTAAAGAAGTTATTGACTAAAATTGGATAGTATTTAAGGGTAATAATTGAAAGTAATGCTAAAATAAAATAACGTGAAAACTTGTTGATAAACAAGATTTGACTTTTCAATGAATTAAAAAAAAAAAACACCATTCATAAACAAAAAAAGCTATCATCGACAACGAGCAAAAGAGCATAGAGTTTCAGAACATTTGCCGAGTTGGAGTAGAGATGAGGCAAAATGCTCAAGTTGTGCTACGCTCGAGTACTACTTTAGTTCAAGTTTAGTATAGTTATCGGCAGTGGCGGCGTAGCATCGGATGGCACCCGGGGCGGACTACCCATTGAGCACCCCCACCCCCAAAAAAAAAAAAACGCCAAAATATAATCACGTAAAAAAAAAGTGTAGAAATCATTAATGGTGCTTTTCGCTAGGTTTAACATTAAGAATCCGGAAACAGATCACTGCAAAGTTATAAAGCGCTAGCGAAGCGGGTCCGTTATATCTTAACAATCCGGACTTTTTTCTAAATCAATTTCTTTTCCATTTTGTTCCTTAAAATGCATATTATCATATCCATAAGCTTTTATATGTGTACACCCAGGGCCGAAGTGCCTATAGTCAGTGGGCATTCCCCTTTATGAACCCAAATATGTCTTTAAAACACGGTAAATTAAGCTAAAATTTTGAGTTTTGGAATACAACAGTACCCAAACAAGGTTGAAAAGAGTGAAGAAGCCGCGAGCGTAGCGAGCGCGAAATTTTAGATGTTTGGGACGCACAGATACCTAAAGAAATAAGAAAAGATCAGTGTAAAGTGAAAGGCGCAATTTTTGAGTTTTTCACCACAACAGTTCCCAACAAGTTTGGAAAAAATATTGCAAGGTGAAAAAGCCGCGAGCGTAGCGAGCGCGAAATTTTTGAGTTTTGGGACACAAAAGTCCTCCAAGTGAATTTTCTAATTGTTTGTTTGAGGACTCTCAAATTAAACTCAGAATTTAGCACAAGTTGTTTTTGCTACTTTGGTGCTTTAGCTTTTTGTTAGATTGAGGACTCAAAGAGTAAGCGCAGAACTAATAATAAATTAATAGAAAACCGCGAGCGAAGCGAGCGGATTTTTTTTCTAACTTTGAGGAATTAAGTAGTCAGGTAAAAGCAAAAATACAAGAGAGGGGTGACAGTCGGAATGAGAGGGGTGTCACCTCTCTTAGTAAATGGTAGTGAACCTAGGCTTTGCAGATTAGAATGGCACCCTTAGTGACTTGTCCCATCTGCCCGCGCCATCCTGGTGCAGATATGTGCCGACCGAGATGGCACCCCCGAGATGTGGCACCGGGGCGGACCGCCCCCGCCCTTACGCCGCTACTGGTTATCGGCACGGATAATGAGCTCTCGGCGGAAGAGTGGGGATCGTTTTGCGCACTGTACATTTATGGCAATAAACCAATAAATCGCGCCTACCCAGGTGAAGATCAGGGCTCAATTTCCTTGCCAATATACACAAAACATTATTGAAGTTGTAGTCACGTTTTGCACGTAAGCAAGAATCATAATATGCAACTAATTCAGCGAAGTTTCCGAGATGACCTGAGCCTAAACACATGAGACCAAGTCGATGTTAAAGTTGAATGAAAAATGTGTTGTAAAATGAATAGATACAATATGTCGCTTTCCTATGACATAAGCTAAGCTACTCATAGCTTAAAAAAAATGGAAAGCGACTTATTTGACATATAATGAACGAAATTATCATAGAAATAACTGATAAAGTAACAATTTAAGCATTTATTTAACTATGTATTTAGTTATGCTACATCCACTAACGGTAATAACGAGACATAATTTGCTAAGCCCAGCGAGCATAACTGAAGCTCACCTCTAGTTTTGTTGGACGTGTCACGTCGTCGACTGACGTTTAATGGTGTAAAGCGATTCTGTTTTATGGGATTTTTCGTGAATATCTCTGAAATATACAAGAGATATGCTAACAAAGTTCGAAACTAAGTCGGCGAGGGTGAAAGGTATATCCTTTCATGCGAAGCGGCCATGGGTTTTGGCGAGTTTACACAATGGCGTGATTCAGCTGTGGGATTATCGTATGTGTACGTTGCTGGAGAAATTTGATGAACATGACGGTCCTGTGCGTGGCATTTGCTTCCACATCCAGCAGCCGCTCTTCGTGTCCGGTGGTGACGACTATAAGATCAAGGTTTGTGATGGGGATGGGTGATACGGCCGTAATTTTTGCATGTATGTTTCGTCATGTTTATGACACGTATATTATAGCAGGCGTTACAAATGTATTAGCTATGTATCATAACACTGTACAGAAGTGTGTCTGTTAGGCTAAGTATGCAATATTAACCTGAATTACTGTGTTATCAGTTACATATTACACAGGCTGTAATCTCATGTCCACTAAAATATGTATGTTTCTTCTAAACAAGGTAAGCCTAGGGATGCAATAACATAATAGTCTATCTTAAAACGTTTTATATCTGTATGTTATGATCAGAAATATATTAAATGGAATGGACCACACTATTATTTTGGTATTTTATATGAGCTAACAATCTTGCAGTAAAACAGATGGCTTAGTTTAAGTAATTGTTTTTCTATTTATACTTACCTAGGATTATCCTAGGTTAATAGCTAGGTGATTACATTCAGACACTACATAAAACATTGTCCAGTCTTTTACTGCAATCTGTCATAGTATGCTCAGCAGTAGACATAATAATTAACTATATTAGTGATTATGACATCCTGTTATCACTCATCAGGGACATAGGGCTTGCAAAATACTTTCCACTCCTATAGAGCAGCAAGTTAGATGTCAATTGAGGTTGCCTCCTTCTCAGCTAGATATATTAATAAGTCAGATATGTAATAATATCTTATTCTTTATTATAGGTATGGAACTACAAGCAGAGGCGATGCCTGTTTACTCTGCTCGGCCACTTGGATTACATCCGCACAACATTCTTCCACCATGAGTACCCCTGGATATTGAGTGCTTCTGATGATCAGGTATGTTCTTCATTTATAACATTTTTCACAAGTGAAAATCCCACAAATGGAGAAAGATTGTAGTAAATCATAATAAAAAAGTTTTTACCAATGAATTTCCATATAACAAATATGATAAGTTAAAATAAATATAACTTAAAAATAATTAAAAATAACTTTAGAAATAAATAAAAATTACCTAGTTAAAATTAAGTGAGCATGTCATTGTTAGTCAAAGTTCTGAGTACATTAGCACCTGTATTTGCTAATGTCACACTCTCTTTTTTCTATGGTGTTTATTCAGTAGGCAATATTACCTATTGCTACTAGCAAAGAAAACAAAAAATGTTGTGTGAATTTTGTATGTAGCAACATCAACCTCTGTACTGTGTAATTATATTGTCAACTGTTCATACTATAAAGTTGTAACTACATAATTTCATTACTTTTCAGACCATAAGAATATGGAACTGGCAATCCCGACAATGCATCAGTGTGCTAACTGGCCACAACCACTACGTAATGTGTGCACAATTCCACCCGACCGAGGACCTTCTTGTGTCCGCCTCCTTGGACCAATCTGTCCGAGTGTGGGACTTCTCGGGACTCAGGAAAAAGAGTGTGGCTCCGGGCCCTACGGGCTTGGCCGAGCATTTGAGGAACCCGCAGACTACGGACCTGTTTGGACAGGTATAATAAACCTTTTTTAAGTGTTGTGTGTGTCCTTATGTGTTTGAGCTTATGCGATTTTGTTGAAGAAAATATTGGTTTGATAAATTGATAACAGTCAAATGAAAGATTTCAATTTTCTAAAGTATTAAAGTATTATTAAAGTATTAATTAAAGTATACAATGAAAACAGTAAATGGAGTCACATATGTTGCATGTTTTTGTAAATTCAAATAGTAAATTATCTGCATCATGCTATATTATGTATTGAAATTGTAATACATTCTATACATCAACTAAAGATATACCTTAGCATGTTGAATTGATAAAGTATTTTGTCTATTCCTAGCTGCTTAATGCATTTAAAACACAGATGTACTATTTTTATGTATAATATTTTGCACACACACACACACACATATCATACATAACATGCTCAATAATAAACTTTAAACCGCATTTTGGATCTAAAACAGACTAGGTTAATTTAAAAATTATATTTTTTTGGTGATTTCCTATAATAAATTAGAGTTTTATAACTTTATTATTGAGCAAGCAAAAGCATACAATATAAATTATGTATGTATCTATATCGATGTTATAACACATCACCAATGTTGCTGAAAGCAACTGATTTTACAGGCTGACGCTGTGGTCAAGCACGTGCTTGA
This sequence comes from Helicoverpa armigera, assembly GCF_030705265.1. Lineage (NCBI taxonomy): Eukaryota > Metazoa > Arthropoda > Insecta > Lepidoptera > Noctuidae > Helicoverpa > Helicoverpa armigera. The sequence goes on along the minus strand of NC_087140.1, from coordinate 7,588,305 downwards.
GGGCCACGACCGAGGAGTGAACTGGGCAGCGTTCCACCCGAGCCTGCCTCTCATTGTGTCGGCTGCGGATGACAGACAAGTCAAACTGTGGAGGATGAATGACGCTAAGGTACCTGATAAATGGGTGCGATGAACGGTGTTTTGGCATTTTCCACCTTCTTCATGTACATATAAGGGTGTTTTGCCATCTTGGGAGTTCGTGATAGGGTTTTCTGATTCATGTTTAAGTAATAATCCTGACTATTTTTCTGGTAATTTAGGAACAATTAATTGGTGTCTTCTCTGATCAAGCATTAACACCATTTCTGTACATACATACTGACATTCAAGTGAAGGTTATAAGAAGGTGCTGTTTTGCCGGTCTTGTCTTTCCTTTGAATTTTAACAGGTCTGGATCCTTTTCTTGAGGGAGAAATCCTTCATATTAACCAGTTTTTCATCCAGAATAAACTATTCATGGTGATTCTGATCTTCCTTGGTCCACCATATTCCTCGGTTTTGGAACTTTTGCATGTCTTTTTTTCCAACAGGAATCATATTATGCTTAAGATTTATAACCATAGGTATGTTCAATAAATATAATTGGCGTTACTCATAAAGGTAAGCTAAATTATTTTAATTTAATAACAATGGAGATTTTGTGTTTAAACATTTTCTAATTCAACTTTAACGTTGTACATATTTCTGCGCAATTAACTTTTGGAATAATGGCCCATATTACGATTTTAAAACTTTCTTATTAAAATTACAATTACTTTATTGAATTACATTTTTTTATTGCACAGATTTTCATCAGGTATAAATTAGACAGAAATAAAAATATCATTAATTCTAAAAGTTACCACTCCAAAGGAGCAACTTCAATTTTGCTCATATTATTTCTACAATCAAAATTGTCTAACAAAACCTTATTCATATACAGCCTTCAACTGTACAAAAAAAAATACTACCATAAAAAATATACTTTGCCTACCACAAACGAAAAAGATATACTACTAGAAAGAAAGAAATATGAAAGAAAATCGTTTTATTAAAGAATTGGGTATGCATAACATCTCATCCTCCGAGCCTTTTTCTCAACTATGTTGGGGTCGGCTTACAGTAGATGCATAACATAACATACACATTAATTAAAAAGAATATTAAAAACGTGAAATCTTACTACCCCAAACATTTCAGGCGTGGGAAGTAGACACATGCCGAGGCCATTACAACAACGTGTCGTGCGTCCTATTCCACGCGCGCCACGAGCTCATCCTCTCCAACAGTGAAGACAAGTTCATTCGCGTCTGGGACATGACGAAGAGGACCTGCTTGCACTCCTTTAGGAGGGAACATGAGAGGTACGTGGTTTGTAAGGAGTTGGTGTAATGTGGTAGAATGTGATCGACGAAGTGCAGTTTTAGGGATGGGGGATGGATTTGTCGATATTTAAATTATTGATAGAAAGTAAATAATTAAGTAAGTACATGCGGAAATACATAAAGATGTAAATAAGGAAGTATTTATATTATAAGAAACTTATGTACTTACCGCATAAGTTTCTCAAAAATAAATTAGCGGAACACAGGTTGCTGGGTCTGCGACTCTAAATATTACTGCAAAAAATATATTATTCTGAAGAGTTACATACTGAAGAGAACTTACTCTTTTAGCCTCTATGCCCCATCCCTGAAACTCCACCATAGTATATAAGATAACTGTTTTCACACATCATTTTAATTTTACAATTTATTTACAGATACTGGGTGCTAGCGTCTCACCCGACATTGAACCTCTTCGCAGCAGGTCACGATGCGGGAATGATATTGTTCAAACTGCAACGCGAGAGACCAGCTTACGCCGTGCATAATAACATACTATTCTATATTAAGGATAGGTAAGTTATAAGTATTTAGTCGCTGGTGCAGTTTTTAACATGTTTAAAAAAAAATGTATAGCTGTTTCTTAATTGAATTTAAACATCGGTAAAGGCATATTTACTTACTACAAAATTATAACAAAAACTGTTAAAACGTGTTAATAAATTCCTCTAAGTTTCTGTCGACTGATACATAACTAGCATATGATCTCCTTTTAAAATTAGATTTAAAAATCTATACCATGAGTTTTGCTTTTTGTTTTTAGAAATCTCAGTTGCAATACAAATCTAGGAAAACAGTACATAGTTTGCAGTGTTCAAAAATTGATGTTATTTATTTTTGTAACAGGCAACTCCGCAAGTTGGACATGGCAACCAATCGCGACGCTCCTGTCATGCAAATCAAGGGAGGCGGCAGAAACCAACCATACAGGTAAGTTTTATCAACGTTTCATCTGAATAGCGATGCAAGAAAGATATTTTGTTTGACATTTTGACAGATTTTGTTTAGAAAAGATGTCAAACCGCCATATTCTTTCAGATAGAAGTTGAATGATGATTGAAAAATCGTCTCTAACATGGTTGTGTGAAAAAATTTATATGTCGTAATAGTTACGTGCCTACTCAAATGGAGTATAGATGTCGACTTTATACGTCCTGCGCTGATTTTTTTCTTCTATGATATGTATGTCTGTCTAATATTGACGTTTTGATTTTTTGATTGACAGCATGTCACTAAACCACGCGGAATGGTGCGTGCTAGTGAACTGGCGTATAGGCGACAACAGCACGTACGAGCTGTACGCGGCGCCACGCGACGGCGCCGACTCCCCGCCCAGCGAGCCGGCGCGGGGCCAGGCCACCACCGCAGTGTGGGTCGCCAGGAACCGGTTCGCGGCGCTAGAGAAGAACAACCAGGTATGTATGATGATGATGATGATGACCAGCGAGCCGGCGCGGGGCCAGGCCACCACCGCCGTGTGGGTCGCCAGGAACCGGTTCGCGGCGCTAGAGAAGAACAACCAGGTATGTATGATGATGATGATGATGACCAGCGAGCCGGCGCGGGGCCAGGCCACCACCGCCGTGTGGGTCGCCAGGAACCGGTTCGCGGCGCTAGAGAAGAACAACCAGGTATGTATGATGATGATGATGATGACCAGCGAGCCGGCGCGGGGCCAGGCCACCACCGCCGTGTGGGTCGCCAGGAACCGGTTCGCGGCGCTAGAGAAGAACAACCAGGTATGTATGATGATGATGATGATGACCAGCGAGCCGGCGGGGCCAGGCCACCACCGCCGTGTGGGTCGCCAGGAACCGGTTCGCGGCGCTAGAGAAGAACAACCAGGTATGTATGATGATGATGATGATGACCAGCGAGCCGGCGCGGGGCCAGGCCACCACCGCCGTGTGGGTCGCCAGGAACCGGTTCGCGGCGCTAGAGAAGAACAACCAGGTATGTATGATGATGATGATGATGACCAGCGAGCCGGCGCGGGGCCAGGCCACCACCGCCGTGTGGGTCGCCAGGAACCGGTTCGCGGCGCTAGAGAAGAACAACCAGGTATGTATGATGATGATGATGATGACCAGCGAGCCGGCGCGGGGCCAGGCCACCACCGCCGTGTGGGTCGCCAGGAACCGGTTCGCGGCGCTAGAGAAGAACAACCAGGTATGTATGATGATGATGATGATGACCAGCGAGCCGGCGCGGGGCCAGGCCACCACCGCCGTGTGGGTCGCCAGGAACCGGTTCGCGGCGCTAGAGAAGAACAACCAGGTATGTATGATGATGATGATGATGACCAGCGAGCCGGCGCGGGCCAGGCCACCACCGCCGTGTGGGTCGCCAGGAACCGGTTCGCGGCGCTAGAGAAGAACAACCAGGTATGTATGATGATGATGATGATGACCAGCGAGCCGGCGGGGCCAGGCCACCACCGCCGTGTGGGTCGCCAGGAACCGGTTCGCGGCGCTAGAGAAGAACAACCAGGTATGTATGATGATGATGATGATGATGACCAGCGAGCCGGCGCGGGGCCAGGCCACCACCGCCGTGTGGGTCGCCAGGAACCGGTTCGCGGCGCTAGAGAAGAACAACCAGGTATGTATGATGATGATGATGATGACCAGCGAGCCGGCGCGGGGCCAGGCCACCACCGCCGTGTGGGTCGCCAGGAACCGGTGCGCGGCGCTAGAGAAGAACAACCAGGTATGTATGATGATGATGATGATGACCAGCGAGCCGGCGCGGGCCCAGGCCACCACCGCCGTGTGGGTCGCCAGGAACCGGTTCGCGGCGCTAGAGAAGAACAACCAGGTATGTATGATGATGATGATGATGACCAGCGAGCCGGCGCGGGGCCAGGCCACCACCGCCGTGTGGGTCGCCAGGAACCGGTTCGCGGCGCTAGAGAAGAACAACCAGGTATGTATGATGATGATGATGATGACCAGCGAGCCGGCGCGGGGCCAGGCCACCACCGCCGTGTGGGTCGCCAGGAACCGGTTCGCGGCGCTAGAGAAGAACAACCAGGTATGTATGATGATGATGATGATGACCAGCGAGCCGGCGCGGGCCAGGCCACCACCGCCGTGTGGGTCGCCAGGAACCGGTTCGCGGCGCTAGAGAAGAACAACCAGGTATGTATGATGATGATGATGATGACCAGCGAGCCGGCGCGGGGCCAGGCCACCACCGCCGTGTGGGTCGCCAGGAACCGGTTCGCGGCGCTAGAGAAGAACAACCAGGTATGTATGATGATGATGATGATGACCAGCGAGCCGGCGCGGGGCCAGGCCACCACCGCCGTGTGGGTCGCCAGGAACCGGTTCGCGGCGCTAGAGAAGAACAACCAGGTATGTATGATGATGATGATGATGACCAGCGAGCCGGCGCGGGGCCAGGCCACCACCGCCGTGTGGGTCGCCAGGAACCGGTTCGCGGCGCTAGAGAAGAACAACCAGGTATGTATGATGATGATGATGATGACCAGCGAGCCGGCGCGGGGCCAGGCCACCACCGCCGTGTGGGTCGCCAGGTTGATGATGATGATGATGGTGATGATGACGACGACGATGATGATCATGGAGTATTTGTGATGACACCCACAAGGCCCTGATGCCTATGTTAGAATGTGAAACTTCCTTACAGAACAGTTAAATTAACACAACAGACTAGGTCACAAAAATCTATCTTCTACATCCTGTGGAATCTTCCAGAATACCAAAAGTAACTTTACCTCAAAGATGTTACTTGTATAAATAATCAATATGATCTTCTTTTTATTTCAGTCAGTAGTTTAATAAGCCTATTTAAGTAATCCTATTATTTTTAACTAAACGTTCCTTTACCTCCAACAGCTGGTAATCAAGAACCTAAAGAACGAAGTCTCCAAGAAGATCTCAACCCCCACCTGCGAGGAGATCATGTACGCCGGCACTGGTATGCTGCTGCTAAGAGAACCTGATGCAGTCCAGCTCTTGGATGTGCAGCAGAAGAGGACTATTGCTTCTGTGAGTTGAATTGTTTAAGTTGATTAATGACGTCTATGTATAGGTTAAAGTAGTAGGGAAAAAAAGAACTCTTTATAACACGAAAGCGGTATAGGGGACCTATCTGATAGGTGTTAATTTTGATCATAATTCCATTAAAATTTATATTCTGTTTTTCTCAGTATCTCTAGCACCTGGTAAATACTTTAACTAAAATATTAACCCTACTAGCTTCCGCCTTCTTCGGCAAGTTCGGTTATACAGCGTTTCCAAAGCGTTTCTGAAGCTGCCTCCAGACTCTGCTATATTTGAAGTACCCTATGTTATCCTGATATATTAGCTGTATTCCTCCTAAAGAAGTAACAATCACACACATAGACACTTACCATAAACTTTCGACTTTATTATTTGCGCAATTACTAAAAATAAATCGTTTTCAATTTCTCCCAGGTAAAAATCGCAAAATGCCGCTACGCAATCTGGAACGCCGACATGTCTTTAGTAGCCCTCCTAGGCAAGCACAGCGTGACCATCTGCACCAAGAAGTTGGAACAGCTGTGCACAGTCACCGAGGGAGCCAGGGTCAAGTCCGGAGCCTTCGATGACAGCACCCCGCAGCCAGTGTTCATATACACCACCGCTAACCATATCAAGTACTGCTGTAAGGACGGGTAAGACATAAAGCTAGTTATATATTAGTAACAAGAAGTTGGAACAGCTGTGCACGGTCACCGAGGGAGCCAGGGTCAAGTCCGGAGCCTTCGATGACAGCACCCCGCAGCCAGTGTTCATATACACCACCGCTAACCATATCAAGTACTGCTGTAAGGACGGGTAAGACATAAAGCTAGTTATATATTAGTAACAAGAAGTTGGAACAGCTGTGCACGGTCACCGAGGGAGCCAGGGTCAAGTCCGAGCCTTCGATGACAGCACCCGCAGCCAGTGTTCATATACACCACCGCTAACCATATCAAGTACTGCTGTAAGGACGGGTAAGACATAAAGCTAGTTATATATTAGTAACAAGAAGTTGGAACAGCTGTGCACAGTCACTGAGGGAGCCAGGGTCAAGTCTGGAGCCTTCGATGACAGCACCCCGCAGCCAGTGTTCATATACACCACCGCTAACCATATCAAGTACTGCTGTAAGGACGGGTATGTACTAATAGTCTGCTGAGCCTTTTTGCAACTGTGTTGGTTGGCTTCTACTTTAAATGGATACTGAGTACCAGTGTTTTACATGGAGCATATGCCTGTCTGATTACCTCAGAACTGGTTCTTGGTCAAAGCTACACACCTTTGTAAGACTTTCTCGCTTCTGACTACCCATAATGTTTGCCAAAAATGTTCAAATGACAGCTGTGATCCACAATTTATCGTGCCCTCCCTAATATGAAAGAACTCGTCATGACAAGATAGTCATCCATCTACGGATCGTTGCTTAATCTTCTTTTTGATAAACTCTCGCGGTTTTGACTTAACCAGGAGTTCTTAGAATTTAATATTAAGTATAAAACACTCAAAATTCAATTTTCTAATCCTCTATATTATTTGTTACAGTGACTACGGGATAATTCGTACATTAGACGTTCCCGTCTACGCAGTGAAGGTGTTGGCGAGCGAGGCCGGCGCCCGCGTGCTGTGTCTCGACAGGGAGTGTCGCCCCAAAGTGTTGAACATCGACCCTACTGAGTACAGGTGGGTGTCTTTCTGAAGTATTTTTTTTCCTTTTTTCTTTTTTTTAAGGAACTTTTTTTCTGAAGTATCTTACCTCTCATACTTGAGAGGTTGGTTCTCTATCTACTAAGCCACCACGACTTTATCACAAACTCAATATTTCTCTGTGTGAGCGGAGAACACAGAGAAATACTTAGTTTTAACAACCATGTTTTAATGTAGGTTGGTGATTTTAATATTTGTTGGCTCTAGTTGATCGAGACGCGAAACTGCGACCGACACACATATCAAATTAATGTCGACCTTATGTTCATTGAAATAATTGTCTGAAATCCAGACTGTATACCAATCTGAATGTATCCTCTATCTCAGGAGGAGGTAGTGTATTTACTAATACATGTTCTATTATTGTTTAGGTTCAAGTTAGCATTGGTGACTCGTCAATACGACCAAGTGTTGCACATGGTTCGCACCGCTAAACTTGTGGGACAGAGCATCATTGCTTACTTGCAGGAGAAAGGTAAGTTGATAAGTTAAACAATGCTATTTAAAAAAATGCAATTTAACGAGATCAGAACAGTGGGCAAACTAAAGAAGAAAGGAGCTTGATTGCCTCTTAGAAGAATTTTAAACTACATTATAATAATGTAGTTTTGATGATAAATGAGGTTTTGCTTTGAAACAGCATCTATTTACATCTCAGAAATTAACTAATTTTATTTTTATATGTGAGATTAATATGCTGCATTATATTTATTGTAATATTTTCGTGCCAATTGAAAGCACAATATTGCATGAATCATTTTCTATGTAAATAAATGTTCCTTTCCTTCCTTTGCCGAGAAATCAAAGGCCTAAACATTTATTTATTTATCACATCATATAGTTACTTTGCCCTTACTGATGATAACTTAATCTAATTCGACAAAGTGCTTACAAATAGAAATGTTTCCTATACCATATTTCACCATTCCTAACAAACTACACAGTAAGTGGCCCTTGTGAACTTGCTCAGTACAGTTAAATATATCGATGTTATCAGCCACCGTGTTGAGAGTGCGTTCGCGTATAAATTCACAACTCCTTATTGCACCTACATATCTACAAAAACACCCTATTTTCTTAACCCAGGATACCCGGAAGTAGCGCTACACTTCGTAAAGGACGCTCGCACGCGCCTCTCGCTAGCGCTGCAGTGCGGCAACATTGACGTGGCGCTGGAGGCCGCCAAGAGCTTAGACGAGCCCGCCGCCTGGGACAAACTCGCTCAGGCTGCACTCGCTAGTGGGAATCATCAGGTATGTACACTATCAGCCTTACTTATAAACGTGAATTAAATAATAAGTATTACTCAAGGGCTGTTTAAGAAAACTCTTACTTATAAACGTTGCTTAAGCATGTCTTAACTAACATTTAATCACTATTTAAGACTTTAGTAGTGATTAGTGAAAATGTTGCTTAGAAGGTGATTAGAGATTTTTATAAGTAAGGCTGTATGTCATCTGCTTAGTCTTTTCTCAACTATGTGTTAACTACCAATCCATAATATCCGAGACTGCTCGGTAAGACTGAGGGTCAGACTTCTGGCTTCTGACTATCAGTAAAGACTGCCAAAGATATTTAAGTGACGCGACGTCATGACAAATGGGCACCCATCCAGTAACCAACCGCGCAAATTGTTGCTTAACCTTACTATCCATCGACCCACACAGGTGTGTTTCTATATGCCATTTACAAATGCAAAGTTTCCGTGCACCTGGACCATAAAGGAATGTAGATGGATATTATAGTTCTAGCGATTATCACATGAAAAAGGCTTAAAAAAAAGAACTACATTTTTGGCAAAATGTCTTTTTTAAAAAGGTTTAACTTCACTCATATTCCCCTGCGAACTCCCATGCACTGAAACAATATAATTTAGTATGTTTTTCCCGCATTGAGCAAGCGTGAAATCACCAACCCGCATTGAGCAAGCGTGATGATTAATGCTCAATCCTTCTCCGTGTGAGAGGAGGCCGTAGCCCAGCAGTGGGACGATAAAAAGGCTGTAACTGTATATATTTTTTTGTAATTTACAGATCGTGGAAATGTGCTACCAACGCACGAAGAACTTCGACAAGCTGTCCTTCCTATACCTGATCACTGGCAACCTTGAGAAGCTGCGCAAGATGATGAAGATTGCAGAGATACGGAAGGACGTGTCCGCGCAGTTCCAGGGAGCCTTGTTACTGGGCGACACTAGGGAGACTATTCGTTTGTTGAAGAATGCTGGACAGGTAGGGTTTGCGAAATTAGTGTAGTTTTTTCAAAGTATAAAGTGGTTTGCTGATTAGATGGCTAATTACCAGAATTTAGTATCTAGTTTTTGTTTGTGGGTCTAAAAAAATTACCTCTAGATTATATACTTACATTATTTCTTTGTTATTTATTTGTATAATAAATTGAAGAATTGCCCATTTAACATCCCAGCTTATTTACCAGTTAATACTTCTTTGATAGCACCTTTGGCACTTTCTGGACATAAAACTTATAAGAGCCTTTAAGTGTATTCCATACTATTTCATATGTTTGTTTTTAGTTAAACTTCTAACTTGCAAACTTTCATAAAAACAACTCATCACTGTTTGGTTAACCATTCTAATAGCTAAATTAATTTCCAAATATATTATCTGTGCCTATTATTATTGAAACCAACTTATACTAACCATACCGAATCACTCGTATTTCTCCCACACTCCAAAGATATTAGGTATATGCTCTGTCCTATAATTCTACAAACCAACTTAAAATTACTATAATTACTAATAACCGTTCTCTCCCACAGCTATCCCTAGCCTACTTAACAGCTATCAACCACAAACAGACCGAAGAGGCTGAAAACCTGAAGGCTATGTTAGAAGCTGCCAACTTACCCATCCCGGAACCGAACCCCGATGCACAGTTACTGAGACCGCCACTACCGGTGCATAATGCTCAGCCTAACTGGCCGCTGTTGGCTGTTTCGAAGTAAGTTTTTATTTTGATATCTTACCATGTCCATGAGTCAATGATATTCTTTCTTTAAAAGTCGAGTCGAGTAGACTTTTTAACCTAACAACTATGGAATCAGGTGTTCTCAGAAATCTATGACATTAAATGTTAAGAAAAATATGAAGCGCTGTCTGTGTATGGCTAACTCTGAAATCAATTTGGATGTGATTTTTTTATATGTAGGCTGGTGTTGTGTTGTTTCGTAATGTGCTGTGACTATTAACGCCGTCACAGAAAGTTGAGAAAAAATGTGTCACTTTAAGCTAAGCGTCCACTTGTCGGTATCGTACGCAACGGACCTATCGCACGCAACGGATCGTAGTATTATTTATATAGAATGCGATGCGTACGATGCGGACAGGTGGACGCACTTGTATGAGTTTGTATATAAATGATACTACGATCCGTTGCGTGCGATGCGTCCGTTGCGTACGATACCGACAAGTGGACGCTTAGCTTTAAAAGCAGTTTTTAAAATTTTCAGTCAATTGGTCGAAAAACTCTCTATAAGACTTATTCCTCACATTGTCCCCAAAACATTCACATAACTCTTAATTTCTCAGGAGTTTCTTCGAGGTGGCGGGCGGTGCTCGCGCAGGAGCCGCTACAAGCGGCGTGGCGGCCGTCGTGGCGGACGAGCCGCTCGAGGCCGCCGGCGCATGGGGAGACGACGAGGACGTGCTGGAGGAGAACAAGGTACGTGCTGAAGTTTATGGTGGCTAGGAGTTTTCAGGAATTTCTTCGAGCCCAGCTTCGGCTGATGACCCACCCATCCTCGGACCGTCCGCACCAATCTTTACTTTATGATCGATCGATGGGTGTGGCTTACTTCTTCGAAAAAAAATAATAAAATACTTTTTTTTAAAGCATTTATTTAAACGCTCTAAATAGAACAAAACAATATTTTCCCTAAAACTATCAACCTATAACCTCATTATTGATAAGCCATTATTGATAATACATTTGATACCCATATTGTAGAAGTGCATTAAAAATGACTACTCCGCCATATTGGATTTAGAATGACATCATATAGCATATCGGGCATATCCAATCTTAACGTGTATACAAAATTTCAGCTCAATCGGTTGAAGCTATTTACTTCAAAATTGTGTTCAAAGAATCCACCGTAACATACATACATACATACATATACATACATTGAAAGTTAAATACAAGCTTTTAAAATAATAATTTAAATGTTATACAAATAAGAATATATTCTTCTCCACAGATTGAGGGTGAAGAAGGTGAAGAGATAATGGAGGACGCGTGTGATGACGGCGGCTGGGATGTCGGGGATGAAGACCTGGACCTGCCTGAGGAGTTAGTGCCTGTTTCTGGTAAGTACACCATGTATATGCAGTTCAATTATTAACAAGACATATAAGTTCCTTTGTACATGTTTTTAGGACCAAGATACTAAAGACCTTACCTTTAAAATCTAGGTATTTAACACTTCTTTTTAGAATAATCGGCTTTATCGGTCGTTAGTGAGTGATAATTATAAAATAGTGTTGCTTTTACTATTGTAAGGTTATTTTTAGTGTTAGTGCAATTTACGTAAGTTTTTCGACGTATTTGTAAATGTATTAACGTAAAGAACAGGAGGGGGAAATTAATATCATGTAATTGAAGGTTCAAGGAAAAAAGGAAAAAGAGCCTTGCAGCACTTTGAAAGAGCTGCAAGGCTCTTAATCTAAAGAAGATTTTTTTTATTAAAAGAATATGAAATCTAACGAAATATTTTCTTCTCTAGCTGACATAGACGGCGGCGCTGAAGGTACGGAGTACTTCGTGGCTCCGACTCGTGGCACCAGCGCGGCGCAGGCGGCCGGCAAGCTACGCACAGCACACGACCACATCGCCACCGGACAGTTCGAGATAGCTCTCAGGTACATGGCTTTTTAACAGAATTTTGCGAAATATCTTCTTTCATTAAACCATTTTTATCCCCACAAAAATTCATCTCAAGTGCGCGTATTCATATCCCTCCCATATCAGAGAATGGCAGGGTGGACCTACAACTCTCAGATACCTAGAATTAGTCTTTGCGTTGCAACTCGCGTTTATTTATTTGTATCAGGCATCTAAGGTCCATATATACATATATGATATGTTGCGTGACGACAAAAAGTTTAGAGAAAATTATACTTCCGAAGCGGTTTACTAAGTAAAGATCGGATAGTGGGAAATAAGACAAATCGAGAGGCTTTTTCGCAAATTGTAGGCTCGAATCATGTAAGTAATGTATCACGCTTGGCTCACGGGCGCAGCGTAGCTTGCGCGCTATATCGGTAACGGTGGATAGCTTCGACCGAGATTCATGCGTTTATGTGTAGGAAGGAATTCTGTCTTATTCTGTTCCAGTTGGTGTTGATCATAATCTAACACATTTTCTCTGTGCTTCCAGACTGTTGAACGAGCAAGTAGGCATCGTGAACTTCGAGCCTTACCTAGAAACATTCGTGTCGATGTTCGGCCGCGCTCGGCTGACGTTCGGCGCCCTGGCGTCGCTGCCGCCGCTGTCCGCACACCTGCACCGCAACTGGAAGGAGGCCAGCGGCAAGGACTTGCTGCCTGTAGTCAGTGAGTACATACTGGTTGCTATAGCGACGCGTTCGGCAATGTTCGGCCGCGCTCGGCAATGTTCGGCGCCCTGGCGTCGCTGCCGCCGCTGTCCGCACACCTGCACCGCAACTGGAAGGAGGCCAGCGGCAAGGACTTGCTGCCTGTAGTCAGTGAGTACATACTGGTTGCTATAGCGACGCGTTCGGCAATGTTCGGCCGCGCTCGGCAATGTTCGGCGCCCTGGCGTCGCTGCCGCCGCTGTCCGCACACCTGCACCGCAACTGGAAGGAGGCCAGCGGCAAGGACTTGCTGCCTGTAGTCAGTGAGTACATACTGGTTGCTATAGCGACGCGTTCGGCAATGTTCGGCCGCGCTCGGCAATGTTCGGCGCCCTGGCGTCGCTGCCGCCGCTGTCCGCACACCTGCACCGCAACTGGAAGGAGGCCAGCGGCAAGGACTTGCTGCCTGTAGTCAGTGAGTACATACTGGTTGCTATAGCGACGCGTTCGGCAATGTTCGGCCGCGCTCGGCAATGTTCGGCGCCCTGGCGTCGCTGCCGCCGCTGTCCGCACACCTGCACCGCAACTGGAAGGAGGCCAGCGGCAAGGACTTGCTGCCTGTAGTCAGTGAGTACATACTGGTTGCTATAGCGACGCGTTCGGCAATGTTCGGCCGCGCTCGGCAATGTTCGGCGCCCTGGCGTCGCTGCCGCCGCTGTCCGCACACCTGCACCGCAACTGGAAGGAGGCCAGCGGCAAGGACTTGCTGCCTGTAGTCAGTGAGTACATACTGGTTGCTATAGCGACGCGTTCGGCAATGTTCGGCCGCGCTCGGCAATGTTCGGCGCCCTGGCGTCGCTGCCGCCGCTGTCCGCACACCTGCACCGCAACTGGAAGGAGGCCAGCGGCAAGGACTTGCTGCCTGTAGTCAGTGAGTACATACTGGTTGCTATAGCGACGCGTTCGGCAATGTTCGGCCGCGCTCGGCAATGTTCGGCGCCCTGGCGTCGCTGCCGCCGCTGTCCGCACACCTGCACCGCAACTGGAAGGAGGCCAGCGGCAAGGACTTGCTGCCTGTAGTCAGTGAGTACATACTGGTTGCTATAGCGACGCGTTCGGCAATGTTCGGCCGCGCTCGGCAATGTTCGGCGCCCTGGCGTCGCTGCCGCCGCTGTCCGCACACCTGCACCGCAACTGGAAGGAGGCCAGCGGCAAGGACTTGCTGCCTGTAGTCAGTGAGTACATACTGGTTGCTATAGCGACGCGTTCGGCAATGTTCGGCCGCGCTCGGCAATGTTCGGCGCCCTGGCGTCGCTGCCGCCGCTGTCCGCACACCTGCACCGCAACTGGAAGGAGGCCAGCGGCAAGGACTTGCTGCCTGTAGTCAGTGAGTACATACTGGTTGCTATAGCGACGCGTTCGGCAATGTTCGGCCGCGCTCGGCAATGTTCGGCGCCCTGGCGTCGCTGCCGCCGCTGTCCGCACACCTGCACCGCAACTGGAAGGAGGCCAGCGGCAAGGACTTGCTGCCTGTAGTCAGTGAGTACATACTGGTTGCTATAGCGACGCGTTCGGCAATGTTCGGCCGCGCTCGGCAATGTTCGGCGCCCTGGCGTCGCTGCCGCCGCTGTCCGCACACCTGCACCGCAACTGGAAGGAGGCCAGCGGCAAGGACTTGCTGCCTGTAGTCAGTGAGTACATACTGGTTGCTATAGCGACGCGTTCGGCAATGTTCGGCCGCGCTCGGCAATGTTCGGCGCCCTGGCGTCGCTGCCGCCGCTGTCCGCACACCTGCACCGCAACTGGAAGGAGGCCAGCGGCAAGGACTTGCTGCCTGTAGTCAGTGAGTACATACTGGTTGCTATAGCGACGCGTTCGGCAATGTTCGGCCGCGCTCGGCAATGTTCGGCGCCCTGGCGTCGCTGCCGCCGCTGTCCGCACACCTGCACCGCAACTGGAAGGAGGCCAGCGGCAAGGACTTGCTGCCTGTAGTCAGTGAGTACATACTGGTTGCTATAGCGACGCGTTCGGCAATGTTCGGCCGCGCTCGGCAATGTTCGGCGCCCTGGCGTCGCTGCCGCCGCTGTCCGCACACCTGCACCGCAACTGGAAGGAGGCCAGCGGCAAGGACTTGCTGCCTGTAGTCAGTGAGTACATACTGGTTGCTATAGCGACGCGTTCGGCAATGTTCGGCCGCGCTCGGCAATGTTCGGCGCCCTGGCGTCGCTGCCGCCGCTGTCCGCACACCTGCACCGCAACTGGAAGGAGGCCAGCGGCAAGGACTTGCTGCCTGTAGTCAGTGAGTACATACTGGTTGCTATAGCGACGCGTTCGGCAATGTTCGGCCGCGCTCGGCAATGTTCGGCGCCCTGGCGTCGCTGCCGCCGCTGTCCGCACACCTGCACCGCAACTGAGTGCACCTGTGTCTGCGAAAATGCTTGCTCACAATAAGTATGTCCTGCTCAGTTGGCTGATCTCTTTATTATTATGAGAATAGTGGCCGACAATCGGCTAGGACGCCATTTGTATTACTGTTATTTCACCTTAAATTTTTACCGAAACTGTCTTGGACCAGATAACATTTTCTGGGTCATTTTATCCCATGTTTTCACCAACAATATTACATTTACCACAAAACTAATACACAACTTTCTCTACTTCCAGCAACCAAACTGAACGACCTCGTCACCCAACTGCAACAATGCTACCAGCTCACCACAGCGGGCAAGTTCACTGAAGCCGTCGAGCGTCTGCAGCGCATCGCCATGTCGGTGCCCCTGCTGCAGCTCGACACCAAGCCCGAGCTGACGGAGGCGCAGCAACTCCTCAACATCGCCAGGGAGTACCTGCTGGGGCTGCAGATGGAGACTGCCAGGAAAGGTTGGTCCTTGTCATCAACTGCCTAGCGTTTACTCAACTATGTTCGGGTCGGCCTCCAGTTTAGCCGGATGCAGCTGAGCACTAGGGTTTTACAAAGAGCGACTGCCTATCTTACCTTCTCAACCAAGTTACCCAGGCAACCCAATCGCCTTGGTAAGATTGGTTGTCAGACTCTCTAACGACTGCCAGAGATGTTAACAGCCGAGACTAGGGCTTTCAAATACCGGATTTTTTCATTACCGGTATCAATACCGGTATTAGAAATTTCAATACCGTGATCACGTGATCACGGTATTGAAATCAAGTTTTCAAAATTAAAAAAAATATATATATCTAGCGCATCCTTCCTTTTAGGCAATTTAGAAATCTGCCTTTCTAATTGCTTTTGTAAGGACGTGTCTTCATTTTCACAACTTGAAGAAGAAGAAAAAGGTTCTTCTATCGTCATAAGTATCAGCCTTATTCTCACTGTCTCTTTGAGACTGTCTTGTTATGTTATTATTATATTTAAACGTGTAAGTAGAATCACTATAATATCTAATATTTCATCAGGGTTTTATAAAGGTGTCGTCATCGCTATCATCATTACCTACTGAAAAAAGTTTCAGGGTCATGCAAATATTGCAATACTCCAGATATTAAAAGTCGTCGCTCCTTTAGGTATGCGTCTTCGCGAAGTGCTTTTGCAAGATTTTGGCTTAAGTCATTAGCTTGACCATCTAACTTCGTCAACATAAATTTTAGCGCAATATCAATATCGTTTACAAAGGGCAATGCCTAAAAACGTCCCCACCCACCAACAGACTTGAAAGTGGTGTCATTGGATGCGCCTCATTTAATAGATCATTTCTTATTATGGAGACATATTCCAAAAGTATGGGGTTTAGGAACTATAAGACAATTTAGTATCCTTAATAATCAATTAACTTCAAGTTTGTTAACCAATTACTCGGAGTTGGGTGGACCGATTTTGATGTTTTTATTTTTATTTTACAGAATCTATCTCAAAGTTAGTCTAATTTAATTTACATCAAGATCTTTTAAGCAGTTTTTGAGTTATCATCCGTTAAAATAATCGGTATGAAGAGGCAATGTAGGATGTCGTAAGGACACCTTCACCACCACCAACAGACTTGAAACTAGTGTCATCGGAAGCGCCTCCTTTTATAGATCATAATTATGATAACGATTTAATCCAAATGTATGGGGTTTTGGAAATATCCGACATTTTATTATCTTTGCATTAAAAAAAAAGTCATCAAAATCGGTCCACGCAACTCCGAGTAATTGGTTAACAAACTTGAAGTTAATTGATTATTAAGGATACTAAAATGTCGTGTATTTCCAAAACCCCATACATTTCATCATAAATAATATGATAATCATGATCTATCGAAGGATGCGCTTCCGATGACACTAGTTTCAAGTCTGTTGGTGGGTGGGGACAGGGTCCATACAAAATCCGGCATTGTCCTTTCTAATACAGTTACTTTGACTACAGAAAGGCTGTTGTAGGTAAATATTTTTTAATATTGTCAAATTGAATTAGTCTAATTCAAAATCGGAGTTTAATTTTAGATCGATTAAAACTTTTAAAACACAATCCTTTAGTTTCAAAAAGCGTCCAATCCTATCAGCCATACTGCTCCATCTTGTCTTGCAATCTAGTATTAGTGTAATTTCCTTTTTATGAGTTTCAATCACATATTTTTTTAATAAATCATTATTTGTATGTAGGGGACTTACGAGAAAGTTTAACTATTTTTCCTACTTTATCAATGAGGTTTTTGTAAATAAATCAGGTCTTTCTGTTTCGAGCAATTGTGCTTCAACATAATTCAAAGCATCGTCACCGCCTTGATGATCCGAATTGTCACCTTCACTGTCAGTTTGTAATGTTTCAATGTGAAGATTTAGCAGAAGAAAAGGTTTGTTGAAATTGGTATTTATACATCACGTCTATAACAGCAAGCTGGATTCCATGCACCAGACAGAGCTGATGGTGGCTTTCAAAACTTTTTCCCATTTTAGTCATCACACTGGCACCATCTGTAGTAAAAGCTATAATATCTTCATGTAAATTAAGGCCAAATTCTTGATTCAATAATTAAAATTATAAAAAGATTGTAATACCGTAATCACGGTATTGGCTCGTCAATACCGGTATTGAAAAAAGACCAAAATATATCCGTGATCACGGTATTACGGGATCCCGTAATACCGGTATTGAAAGCCCTAGCCGAGACTTACGTGTTTATTGTTCCTTCCGAAATACGGAAAACACGATATGCATTTGCATTTCTAAATTACAAATTGGAGTGTATATTAGAAATAGCATCCAAAAATTGCTCATATAATTTAAGCACTTCATAGATTCATAGCTTTTTATTTATTTCCCCAGCAATGCCGAAAAACACACTAGAAGAGCAAAAACGCACATGCGAAATGGCAGCCTATTTCACCCACTGCAAACTCCAACCAGTTCATCAGATCCTGACTCTAAGAACAGCTCTCAACATGTTCTTCAAGCTCAAGAACTATAGGACTGCAGCTTCCTTCGCCAGAAGACTTCTGGAGTTAGGCCCGAGACCAGAAGTAGCCCAGCAAGCGAGAAAGATCCTTCAAGCTTGCGAGAAATCACTTACTGATGAACACCAGCTTCTATATGATGAGCATAACCCCTTCAATATATGTGGTATAAGCTATAAACCTATTTATAGAGGAAAGCCAGAAGAAAAGTGTTCTCTCTGTGGAGCAAGCTTCTTGCCCGAGCATAAAGGTAAACTTTGCCCGGTCTGTGGTGTAGCAGAAATCGGCAAGGATGTCATCGGACTAAGAATCTGCCCCCTACAGTTCCAGAGATAAAAATGTTCTTTATTTATACTTTATTATACAATAATATAGAAATTACTGTAAGATTATAGAATAAAAGTATTGTATCACGTTTTTTTGTAATAATTTATTTCGAATAACAGCTGATTACAAGAGACTTATAACTAAAAACTTTTTATTGTCTATGATTGGAGATTCTATACGTCTACTGGTTTGTCCTCCTTGGTTCTGAAAAATAACAATGAATTATGTGTTATTCAAAAATGTACATATAAACTATAAATACGTATATTCTGTACTATAAGCGAGAGAAACAATAAATTCTTGTCAAGCTTTAAATTGTTCTTCATATTCCCCAATAGCACAGAATAAAATATTTTCGACTATTATGCTATGTTCTATTCCTGATAAATAAAGTGTAGGTTAGGTTATCATGCCTATAGAACATTTATCAAAGAAAAAAATTAACTTAAAATTAAGAGAACGAACAATAGAAGTCCTATCCCTAAAAGTTGCCAGTTGAACAAAAAAAAATAATTGCTCTGAAAATTAAAACTATAATAATTTTATTCTTTTTATCTCATGACTTCTCATCTCAAAGTAGTAAACCACCGAAAAAAAATCAAAAGGTAAAAACAGTCTTACCTATTATTAAGCATGTCCTGTATCTCATCGAAGGTCTTGCCTTTAGTCTCGGGCAGCAGTGTAGCAGAGAATATAAACCCGATGCCGCAGCATACAGCTAGGATCCAGAACGCTGTGTAGATGCCGTAGGAGGCCGCTACGTCCCGGAAAAACCTGGTAATGATGACGAAAGGAGTTATAATTTGAAAACTGATCAGCTGATTTTGATGAAATGTATCTAAGAATTATTGCAGGAAAATCAGCTGTTGGTTGCAAAAAACCTCACACAAATAGGTTTATTCGTTGAAGGACCACGGTACTACAGACAGAGGTAGATAGACAAACAGACATAGCGATGAAAGTATAGGGTGGGCCATTTTTATATTACTTTCGTTTTTATCGCCGAATTTGCGAATGACGTTTAAGGCGAGATTCAAAAACAATCTAGGTTGAGAAAGATAAACATCAAAATAGCGAAGTAGCTACTACAATATTATACAAAATATCCTGCTCCACAACATACCTAGTCCACACAAAGCCAGCGAGCCAGCACATGAAGGAGCAAATACCCCCCGCCAAGCACTTGGTCTTCACCGGGAACATCTCTGCTACCAAGATCCATGGCACTGGACCCACGCCTAAGAAAAACAACCCTGAGTTAGTATTTTCAGATTTCTCGCGGTTCCAGCCACGTTCGGGGGTACTCCTTCCCTCACCCGGATAAAAAGTAACTCTTATCATTTCTCAGGATCTAGAGAACCTATCTGTCAATGCACCAATAATTTCAATCGGTTTAGTAATTTTGGCGTGAATGACGGACAGACGGGTGTTGTTATGAATGTACCTATATTGCATGGTTCCGAAAAATGGATGATACGGAAAAGAACCGGTAAGGTTATTCCTTAGGTTCCTGCGATTCGCTCTTCAGCCTTCAGTGTTTTTTTTTTAATATTTAATATCAGAAAGAAACAAACTCACCCAAAGTAAAGAGTATCATGTAGACGATGAGACAGAGCAGCGGCAGGAAGGCGATGGAAGTCACGTCATACTTGTAGTACGAATCCATCAGGGCGTACACGCCGATCAGAGTCTGATCATAAAGAAAAACAAATAAATAACATAAAAGAAAGAATGTTGTTAATGGGATTTGGGATTATGTCAGAAAGAGAAGTATGGAAGAATTCCCAAATGATACAGGGTGGATCCAGCCATAAAAAAAGCTTGTAGGCATAGCCATCTGATATGGCTATAGTACATGATATAGGGACGGTACATAAAGGAGTGTATAGGGGTAGTATATAAGAGTGTACCTATAGGGAGTACCTATATAGGAGAGCAGATAGAGAAAAAAAGAAAGTTCGCAAATAAGCAAGGACAATTCTTACCAAGAATATAGTGAGTCCTAGTGACGTGGTCCACATCAGAAGTTTCCTTCCAAGACGGTCCACTACCAGCGGTGTAATACAACTCGTCACCACCTGGAAACAAAAAAGTGTTTTTGCAAAACTGGAATGAAATTATACCTGAAAACATCTTCAGCTTCTAGGCCACTGATGCGACGATAGGTCAGCAGGTGGAGTAAATAATACGAGTGGACTGTTTAACATGTAAATATAATGACTTTACACAACACAATTAACTTAACACGAAATAAAAAGAACGCGTGCGCGCGTGCGATCTCTCAAAAGTGGTACTCAAAATCCATTCATTTATTCCAACGTGGCTGCAACACACCATTTTTGAACTTCTACAAAAGTCTGGTATTCAGACGTCTTATTCATAGTACCTTATAAAATATTTCTCCCTCACCTGCACAACTCCCATAATGATGGTCCCATCAGAAGGCGACAGGCTGGTGCCGACCTTCGACAGCAGTTCCTCCATGTAGAACAGCAGCACATCTATACCGGACAGTTGCAGTAACATCGCGAGGAATACGCAGATACCTGGAGGAAAGAAACATGAGGTTAATTGAAGGGATGTAAGCTGTAGTCCTCGTACAAGTTTATATTGGTTTGCAATATTGAGTGAAGACTGAAAGTGGCTTAACTAATGTTTGGGACAAAGGTATTAGCTAAAATACTTGGGTCAGACATTGTTTTATGGACTTCAAGATCTGAATTTTTTTGTCAAAAATAACATTGAGTTTAAATACGGCATCAAAAATTCCTCCTCTCTATAACATTTGACCAAGACAACAACTACCCTTTGGGTCACTTGAAAGGTCTCACAGGAAAAAAAGCAAGGTCCCTGCTGCCAAAAATAAGATTCCTTTTCTAAAAGTTCTTGAAGTTAGTTTAGTATAGTAAAATTCTTCCTCACCCAAAGCCTTAACGTTTCCCCTGGAAGCCCAGAGGTCCTGTATCTTTGGCGGGTCCTTGTACTCTCGCGTTACTACCGCCTGCAAGCCGTCCAGCTCCGCTTGAACCGCGGCTTTGGACGTGCCGCGAAGAGATTGTAGGGTTGAAGACTTTCCTTCTAAGTATCCTGGGTCCTAGAATATTTTAAAATAGTTCCTCACCCAAAGCCTTAACGTTTCCCCTGGAAGCCCAGAGGTCCTGTATCTTTGGCGGGTCCTTGTACTCTCGCGTCACTACCGCCTGCAGGCCGTCCAGTTCAGCTTGAACTGCGGCTTTAGAAGTGCCGCGGAGAGATTGTAGGGTTGAAGACGCTCCTTCTAGGTCTCCTGGTTTCAGAAGATTAGTTTTATGATTATTTATAAGGGATAAAAGGGCATTGTGTATCTTTAGCCAGATTGTAGAAAGATTGGATCGACAGCAAAAAATATGTTTATGACATATATTTTGATCAGGTCCTGGAGCTGCTTATGTTTCATTATTTATCACAAAAGTAAACATGTCAAAGTTACCGGTAATCATACATTAGGTATACTCCTTTAATGAGGCTGAGATACCCTGACTCCCCAAGTAACTATAGTTCGCTTAGTTTTTTCAAAACGAGAAATGTTTCGTAATAAGTACTTCCAATAGCATGTCCATCCAAAATATTTAACGAGAGCCTAAGGTCTAAGGTCTAAATTGTGATTGTCATCATCATCATCTCCCGATCCTTTTCTCAACTAAGTTGGTCAGTGGTGCTCTTACACCTAAGTAGAGAAAGAACAGAGAATCCAAAATAAAGTCACACATCATCATTAGAATATACCTTCACAAACATTTCCTTACCTTTATAAACCAAATAGAAAGGCGTCTCCGGAATGAACCAGGTACAAGGCAAGTACAGTAGCGACAGTATGCCCCCCGTAGCCGTCAGGCCCCAGTACGAGGTGAAGGGACCGATGGCGTAGGCGAGCAGGAAACCCACGTTGATGAAGAGTAGGAAGAATGCGCTGAGAGCGCCGCGGATTTTGTCCTGGAGAATTGGTACATGTTTGGTTCTATCATCAGGCAATTTCATTTTTGCCTGCTATAGGTATGGCCTAAACTTTTGCTAATGGCTCCTTAACTTACGTACAAAGCCAAAACGCTTCAAAATCGAACTTTGTCAAGGATACAGAAAATAATCATGTCCACAAAAGTTAATAGGTGTGATAGGCGTCCTATATAGGATAACTTGTGTTTGTCTAATCATGGTTTTCAAGTCTTAAAGTTACCTACATAAGTTACAACCATTCAGGCAGTCTTTGGCAAACCTATACAAAAACTACAAATCATGAGTTAGTTCTGTAACATCAATCAGTGTGTAATCAATCATGATGAATACAATTAAAAACGTATTTATCCATTATATCTGGTAATCAGCTTCAAATTAGGTAATCATTTAAAACCATTACTAAGTACGTTACCTCAGAAATCTCCCCTATATAAATAGGCACGGTTGCGAACATCATCCCGGTGGCACAGCCCCACATTATCCTGGCGACGTACAGTGTCGCCAGGTTAGTGGTAACGCCAGCCAGGAGCCACCCGAGCAGCAGGGGGATGTTGGCGCCCATGATTATCCAGCGACGCCCCACCAGACGGGACAGGGGGACGGTTATTAGAGGACCTGGAATTTACGAGGGGTTACAGGTGTTATGAAGCTACTAAAGTTATTTTAGTAGGTTATTGTAATGATTGAGTCTTTGCCGCGAAAGACCACAAGTTATCATTCCACCAGCTACGTTTGGATAACTGTTAATTTAAAACCAGAAATACTCTGATTGACTGATGGACTGAGGTCTCGGTCGTCGTCCCTGAGATCAAAAATTGTAGTCCTAGCAATTTTTTCTTTCAATATCCTGGTGGTAATCATATCTACGACTCCTAGGATCACTACTAGAAAGATTCGAAGCATTAGCGAACTGTCCAAGGTCCAGCCCTTTGCCATTCCTGTAGAGAAAGTCTAATAAGCTGGGGGGTTATCTTACCCAAGAGTCCTCCGAGCACTAGCAGCGAGGCTACCCAGGACTCCTCTTGCAGTGTCGGCACTCGGGGCAGCGGCGAACTGTCGAGCCGCTGCAGCTGCGGAAGTACGGGGGACGTCCAGCCCATTGCCATTCCCGTGCACAGACTCCCGTAGCTTGCTAGAAGGAGAAAATGTACTTGAAAATAAGTGAAGGCCATGTGGCTTGCAACCATATGTATAAAAAATATTGAAATCGATTCTGCTTGATTCTAAAGTCGATTCTGCTTTTTAGCCTGCGACAGGTTGAAAGCTGAATTAGGTATGTAATTGAAACCCAAAATATCACTCGTTCTGTACAGCATTAGTCGGGAAAATCACTTTTTATTGTCAATAAAGTCGAGCTGTGACTTAACTCCTAAGTAGTAATATTTTAATGTTCCTACCCACAATATTGTTAAATCCATATCGCAGTTAGTTACTAACATTATTCCCTATTTCCTGATGTGTATTGTCACGAGCGCACAGATCATCAACCTTTATTCTTTTAAAAATTCAATCGTTTCGTAAATCAATATGTTCAACAATGGGTGTCTTATATTTTATGACTGAAATAATGATGATGATGATAACAATTTGGATAATTCAGGACTAGGGTCCTGTATGATGATCTTTGCTCTAAATTAATCACGACGTACCTACTTATTTTTATATAATTGATTCATTAGTTCATTTCAAACGTAATCTTTACTACTTCAAATTAGAATTTACCATAACTTCAACTTTTCAAGCAGCAGCCCTTAGGTTGACCATCTCATTTAATTCAAATACAGGTAACTATTAACTCGATCACTATAATTATTCACAAGGTCAATCTGTGCATTTACTTACATAACGACTAACTACATATTTGTAATAATAAAGTCCTTTGTTGCACTTTTTGTGCTCTATGATATGAATTAATTTATAGCTTAGGCTCAAGTTCACCGTCAACATAAACGTTCGTTTGTCATAAACTGAGGTCGGAATTATTCATGCACTGATTTGAGATTACATAATTTTAAAGAGCAGAAAAATCACATAATTTTTAAATAAAAAGTTATTTACTTTTGAGACTATCAATAGTTTGTATTGTGAATTAATGTAAACTAATAAAAATTGTACGTTAGTTATTTTTGTTTTTCTCTATATCTGACGTTCTTATTATTATTTAGTTGTAATATTGTTGGCCGCACGGGATTGTCCATTAGAAATACCGGGAAGGTCCACATTTATATCAACATTTCGGGGAGGTACATAAATAACTCTACTTACTTATTTCTGACATCCGTTTACTTTAAAAATTGAATGTGAAACTCCATAGTAAACGGTTGTTTTAAGAAAACTCATGTTATTGTTGGCGGTGAATTTGGCTGTAAATGATCCCTTTGTACCTAATGTTTTTTATGGCAACTGGTTCAAATTAAATTGAGTTTTAATCGATTCTACCTACTAACATACACGTGGTTATCGCTATTACGTCATTACCGAACTGTCTGTGTCAATTTTCTTTAGTGTTGTTTCTTCAGTTAGATAATTGTCATTCTTAGGTACTTTTAATATTCGTAAGTAAGTAGCTACTTCGGACGTGCGTTAAACCGAGCAGAGAAAACCTGTATAGAATTTGTATAAAACCTGTATAAAATGTAACGTAATTAACGCACACCCTCAAACACCCCAATTAGAATATTATGTTATAATCATAATACATACACTGAATTTTTTAATTTAACATGTATATGCATGGTTATTTACTAAATTAGTTATACCAATTCTTGGAGAACTTTTTGGTCATACTACTACGCAGTCAAATATCGGGCCGCGCGCCGCTCGACTCGACACAACATAACGAAACTACGGAAAAAGCCGACAATACACGAAGTCTTATTACTTTGAATTACGGTCTATTTGAATTTGTTTTGACTGTACAGGGTTAATATGACAATAATTTCCGTAGTTTTAATTATTTTTGGGATAAAAAATTACCTATGGTATTAAAAATGATATAAATCGATTCAGTAAACGATTCTGAACAAACTAATTTCAGGATGTGCGTTAATTAAGTTACATGTTGTATATAACTTTATATTAAGTTGTAACTTCTACATTATAGCTACTTAAGTAAGTTAGTTAGGTCTAACAGAAAGGATATTAGATTAATAGGTATACCGTATAGGTAATCTAAGCTTGGAATCTCAAGTCCGCATTCCGCAGCTGTCCTAGCTCAGTATCATAGACGGATAAATTGATAGATTTTAATTAAAATAATTTAAATACTCCATTCAAGTCAGTATAATACTAAGTTTACTATAAAATATTTTTTTGAGAAAACAACTGAAATTGTTTTATGAGATTTCGTCTGCCTTACCTAATCAATAAGGTTGTACTCGTCCCTCAAAAATTTAAGTTTTATTTTATAAAGATATTTTTATATTATTTGGGATTGGAAAATAAGAATCCAATGATTAGGTCCGCGAGAGTCAATATCATTTAAAAAGAAGTCTTTGAGTTAATAGGTTACTAATGCTTCTGTTTTTTTTCTTAATTAAAACCCTTATTTATTTATTTATTGACTAACAATTTACAGAAATTAATTACAAATAACACTTACCTAACGATGCCGCTAAGTATTGGCGCCATTTTAGTTGGAAATGCTCTTTCAAATTATCGAACATACTATACAGAACACAATATTTAAACTTCGAACTATCTCCACACTTTCAAAGACAATTATCACTTTTTTCACAAACTCAAAAGAGGTTTAATTTATTGTGGAGTTAATTTAAAAAGACGTCTTAACAGTGTGCCATATCGGTATAATGTGATATACCGATCACTTTACGTGCAAATTCCCTTCACATTTTATTGTTTTTGTTACTCAGAAGAAAAACTATCGGTAATGGTTAATTGTCTTTTAATTCAGAGATAGTAAGCGATTGCTACTTTTTCGTAAGGTCAAGATGAAGGTCGTTCGAGAAAGGTGTTGTCTGTTTTAGATGCTAACCTTTTGTAATTGATTATTTTTTGTCGATGTTAAGGCCTAATGAGAAAATACGACAAAGTTGAATTAGCTGGAACTTTGCTGAAAATATCTCCTATCTACCTTCCTTTTATTTTTGAAATATAAAAATCATTTATTGTTATTAATAACCTAGTTTAGGTATATGTTTATTATTCAGATAGGACCAAAAAAAATACTTATAACATAATGGTAATTCCTCCAGTATTCATCTTAGTTTCCATTACTGTCTTAAAAAACCAGAGCGGAGAATTTTTTTTTAATATCTACGTACAGTTACGTACTTCGTTAGTGGCAGTCCACTAACGAAGTAGGAACAAAAATACAACCACACTCCGTCTAATCCGAAAGATTACCTATTAACAGTTAATCGTCTCAATTTCATAATAAGCATAACAATAAGAAACTTAATGAACGCGAACAAAAACTAAACAAAAACAATTATAGAGATCACTAGACCTTATCTATTGAACATTACTATCACAAAACGGATCCATTGGAAAATGAACTCTAACTTTAAAGACTTATAGTTTATTATTGATTAAGGAGTGATTGAAGGATATATTGTACGTTTAAGATCTCAAGATCAAGGATAATTGATGTGGTCATTAAATTAGAATCTACTTTTAGAATGGAAGGGTTTATTTTTGAATGAAAAATCAGAGTAATTTTGTGTTTGTATGAGGTTTTGCTGAATTGCTCTCGTTTTATCCAGCTTAAACATTAAAACTTCAGTTCTTGCTGCAAGATTTTTAAAAAGGGATAGTGTACCTCGGGGATAGTGTAACTTCCCAACAGTGAAAGAATTTTGAAATCGTTTTAGTAGTTTCCATCGAAGCCATTAAGGTACAAACAAATGAACAAAAATTGTGTACGTAGTCTTAATTATATTAGTAAAGATGTAATAAGGTTTGACAATCAATTTAAATTGGTTGTTTTACAGAAGTAATGGATGATAAGCTAGCAGGTTGGTAGCCGTCGGTACCAAGGAGGACAAAATAAATAGGTCGGTACCTAAGTATTTCTTAGTTTCTTTAATCTGATAAAGTACCTATTCCTATTCCATCTAGTCCTTTAACATAATGCAAAAAACAGGTTTTATGCATTATGTTTACTAAATCAGAATAATTTAGTCACGATACTGACTGTAGGAAGTAGGTACTGTTCGTTACTTCAAATAGAATAATCTTAGTAAATACTGAGATCTTCAGATAATATGCATTTGATAAGCATGTGCAATGCCATGTAAACAATGCATTTAAGTATATGAAGAAATATTATGTTGCGGTGCTATGTACATTTATCATTATTATTAAAACATAATAGGTACAGTTCAATCACACAAATATTGATACATAATACAGTTCTATCATTTAAAAAAACCTTAATTCATAGTATGTATTTTGAGACACTAGCATCTCTATTTACTACAAGCTTCATTAAATGAGGATCATCTCTCATCACCGTCTTTGCTAGCGTCATCATTTTCGTCATCTCTCTTAATTAAATATCGATATCTATCCATTTTCAATTGACCTAGGTATGTAAATATTTGCATTGTAACTACAATTTGCGCCTGATCATGATTTATTCAAATTAATCGGAATTGTTACTTTATTTAAATACAGCTTTTAAGGACAGTAACAGCTGTGGGTGGTAATAATACAGCTGACAACATAAACTTTAGTTTTGTTAAAACAAGTGTTTACTTTGAAAAATCTAGGTACCTATCCTATCCTGCCCGCTTTCACCAACATCTCTTAACGTTTCCCTAACTAAGTGCCACTTAATAAGGGCTCCCCCAATAATAAAGGTTATAAGGGAGACAGACAAACTGGTGAAAACGAAATTCGTATTAAATGTTCCCTAAGTGCTCTTAAGGGATCCTTAAATTTAGGTATTTGTTGGTGAAAATGAGCATTAGTGCCTAAGACGTCACTTAAAATTAAAGAAACACTACTTATTTCAAAACTTGAAAAGTTACTAACATGCATAGTTGCACTTTTTTAAATTCTTTCAATAAGTGAGTAGTTACAAAGACCTAGGTTTTTTATTGGATGACCATCTTCTCCAATTTTCCTAACTTAGCTGAAGGATGACAAATCCGGGTGACTGTGTAAGCTGAGCCCAATTAGCCGCTGTCAGCCGACAATGGCGGGCTTGCGCGGGAAAACTTAGCGTCGTCGCCATGTTGGAAAATTGCTCTATTCTTTATACTTTACATAGTTCCGTAAGAATATTGGGTAAAGAACCCACTAATTAAGTACTTAATAAATATAAAATATTATGCTATATGATTACTAAATGTATTTTTTTGTTGGATTATGTTCTTGGAAACTAGGATAATCAGATTGTAGAAATAGAACATTTTGACATACCTATGTAATTAGTTTTGTTACATGTATTTGGGACTAGATATTCTAACAGAGCTTCAAATAGAAAAAAATGCCTCTTTAACATCGAGTTTTTATCAAGCTAATGCCATCTATAGCGTTTATCATAACACCATTAAATACCTACATACCTTCGTTTCATGAAGGTTATAGGCGTAAACTAACCATTCACCACTTCATTGATCGCTCGGTTTAATACGTTTACTACCGACATTCTGCAGATGTCGCTACGCACGTAATATGTCCAGAGCATAAAACTGTGACTTTAGGTTACCGGTGAAGTGGCTGAAAGCAGTTAGACTGTCTGTCTTTTCAGCTCGATAAATAGCGATCTTTGGTTTTTTAAATAATAATTTGTATCCTGCTACCTAAACGAATATGTAGAATCAAAAGCCAAGAAAAAAAAACAAAAAAAACACGAAAACCTAAGGGATTAATTAACAAGCCGCGTTTTTACACGCATAGACAACAGAAAACGGATATCTTTCCAATCAAATCGAGGCACAAACGTTTGCAATCAAATGCTCTAACAATTTCCGGAGTGTACATGTATTTTGTTTTTTTTTCGCCACCTCCAGCAAACGATCTCATTCCTTCCTAGTTTTGTTTTGTAAGCCGTGTGTTTCTGACTTTGAACATTGAACCAACCGGAGGTGCCATAAGCACATGTCTGTGCGAAAAGATCCGACAAATTAACGTCGACGCAACTGGAAAGCAAAGACTATTTCAAATTAGGCTGATAAATCGGCACTTTTCGAAAGTCAAAAACTAAAAAAACACTTCGAATCTTCCTAAGTATTTTTAATGGGAAGAAGAAGGGCAAGAAACTCCCCAGGAACGCAGACATGTCTATCTGTAAGGTTTGAAAAAATAATGATATTACTCATCCAATTTGATCACATCATTATGAAGACACACTAACACAAAAATTTATAAACACACTGACACTCACATACAAATATGGCCAGGTTATGTGCCTTAAGCATAGTGCGAAGCACAATAAAGCCATCTCCAGTTAGTTCAATTCTCTAAGATTTTTCGAAAAAAAGCTGAACGCGATGTTGTGAGAGCGTTCACTAATTGATGGGCTTGGAGTTCGGATTCGTTGCGGTGTGTTCGTGTAAAGGCAGCGGATTAAAAACGGTAGGGACGCAACTCATGTTGCTTATTTATGGCGGGAAATATTCCGCGAAGGGTAGGGATGATAGTGTTAATGCGGTTTTTAATGAGGAAACTAACGTTTGTTTATCTTAACTAATATCCTAACTAATATTATAAATGTGAAAGTAACTCTGTCTGTCTGTCTGTCTTTTCTTCACGCCTAAACTACTGAACCGATTTGTGTGAAATTTGGTACAGACATAGTTTGGAACTTGAGAAAGGACAAAGGATAGTTTTTATTTCAAAAAAAAAAATATAAAAATAAAAAATAAAATTTATTCCGGACATATAGCGCCATCTATTGGTCAAACCAAAAATATGCCGAAAGTCACTATTCCATGCGAACGAAGTCGCGGGCAAAAGCTAGTGGTACATATAATTCGCGAATTTTAATTTAACCTGTAAGTATTTTTTATAACACAGAAATGAGATACTATGGGATATAAATGGAAAAAAAATAAGTAATTAGGTACTTATTGATGTCTCATTTAAAATTCAGTGAATAGTGTCTATTTCTTCTCGTGTACAAAAATATTTAATTGCTTGCTGTTGCTCAACAGTCAGATTCCCAAAAGCCCAAATAAATTAAAGCCCTTTAAACCAATACATTGGCATTTACAAAAAAAAGCAGAAATGTTAACTATCGAATGAAAAATCGGATACTTCGTTCCATCTTGAACACAAATTAATCGATTCGTTTTCACAACAATCGCGCATCTCTAGAAAAACTCGATGTATCAAATCGATTGTCACGGCTGCCATGTTGGATATCTCGCCTGTCCACAGATGGCACTGCTTGGGAACTCAGAATCGAGAAGAATCGAGTAGAATCGATCAATGACGGGCGCTGATTAGCTGGGTGATATTTAAACATGTGGTAGATTGAGTCAATTTAAATCTATTATTGTGTTTTAATTAGATTTGGATGGCTGGAACATGTGTAAACATGGAGTTATTTGGGAAAGGAATAGACGTAGATTTAGTGTGTATGCTTGCTACAGCTGTTTAGGATGTTGTATGCAATGTAAATGTTGTAAGTAAGTATCTTATGTCGATCTTTTCTATGAAATTCAGGATTGCCCACTTGAACAAATGCTAATCAAAATGTAAGAAATTTTCTACTCGTAACTGTATTTTCAGGACCTATGTTTCAGTTTTTTACTTGACTTAATTCTCATAATTAGTCATCCATTTAACCCATAAGTATAGAAATATTTTCCGAGTAGGAAAGTACCTACCTATTGCTTCAAAATATATGCATAACAACCAAAAACTATGTAGCTAAACAAGTGACGATTTTGATTGAAATAAAAATTATCTGTTTTAAAGCCAAACAATCAATTCTGTAACGCAAATCACGTTTAACATATAGCTATTTGATGCGCGGAAAATGAGTCTGTCGTCGCGTCTTCGCTCAAATTTTTCAACGTCCCAATGAAACAAGAAAACAAATCATAGGTTAGTAATCAGTTAGGCGTGACACCTAATTTGTGTTCAATTTCAAATCTTAATAAGCCGTCAAAGCGTTCCAGAAATAGTTGACTAACTAATTACGTTCCGTTATAAGGGAGGCGGGCGACAATTGACAAATGTGTTTTGTGCGGTGCGATACATACAATTAGCCGAGGAATGTATCCGAACGCATCCGCACCCGTTGACAGTTAGCTTACGTCAAACTTTTTGGCGGGAAAACAATCTTTTTGCACAGACAGCTTAGGGGTTATTTTCCTATAGTAATTACCTTTAAATTGAGTGTTTGGTTTACGAGGGGAGCCTATTTGGAGAAGTCTTTGTCTGTTCGGACGGCGATAAATCATTTGGGCCCGTGACGCGTCTGGTTGGCTGTATGTGACAAATTACCTTAGCGAGATCAAGTTAGGAGCAGGGGAGATGATAACTATTTTGGAATGGTTAATATGAATAGGGATATTAATTAGTACGCCGCATCAATTAAAATGAATCTGAAACGTTCAGTTTCTTAATTTATATGTTACATGATCCTTAAAAAAATATATTTAGATATTATCACACTCCCATAGCACACAACGAGGTGGTTTTGAGTCCAAGAGACCAATATTTTTTTAATCATAGCAAAGTTAGTGATGCACCTAAAAATAAGAAAATAAAGACAACAAAATTAATTAATACATATAGATAAAATTATATGAAAATAGCTGACAGGTATTTTTAATATGATAAAAAAAGAAAACAAAAGAAAAAAAATAATGAAAAAGCGCGCCAATCGTCATGGGCGCGACATACGAGCGCGCGTGCGTTCCATTACTCAAACGCATCAAAGCCAGCCTAACAGAGCAATAACAATCCAATCCGGTTTCGGAACGCGCATATTAATTCTGATTTATCCAAGGAACATTCAATTAACTGAGGAAGACGCCGTTTGTAATTTAGTCCAAAGATCTTGAGTAAAACGGGGGAGGGGTGAAATTTATTCGCTTGTGTGGTTCCGTATCCTAACTAACATCATTTGATCATAAAAGGATTTTTTATCTCATAAAACACTTTATTATTAAGTATTTACACGTGCATTTGAGCATAGAAAGTGGCACTCAAAATTGCTTTAAGCACATAAAAAATAACACGATTCTTCTTCTTTCAAAAATCCCTTACAGGAAGACGCCCATAGTAAAAGTTATTGCTAATTACATGAGGTATTGTTTGATACCAATGACTAGCCGCTGATAGCCCAGGATTTTCAGGCTGAATCGCCAATTCTCCTTTTCATATCAAATTCACACTTTAAAACATTCCCAAAACGAAAGCTTATCGCAATCAACTGAACCCCAAAACCGTCGTTGTCTCGAAACAGATTTGTTAAATACAAATTGGTTATTAAAATTCCCCGCGTGCGTTACGCGTGACAAGCAATGGCGGCGATGTGGCTGCACCTAATTTACTCATATTTATAGCTTTTTATTTCGCTACATTTATATTGTAGTATGCCAACGGTAACTATAGCTATTAGATTTTTTTAGAAACTTATTAAATTGAGAAGTATTTTTACTTTAAGTATCTTTTATAATAGTGGATGGATAGACCGTTACCTAAGTAGGATTGGATTGGTATTTTAGACTCAATTATTGAACAATGGAGGGAAAAATGAGGAGTGATTATTAAACTGAATTTTAGACGGAGATTAGGAAAATTCTGTTCTTAGTCATTTACCTATCTAAAGAAATGAAATTGGACCCATGTTTTATTTTGAACTATTTCGAAAAGTGAAAAAAAAATCTACGCCAAGATCCTGTCATTCAAATATTTGCAACACCATTAAAATATATCTTCTTGTAAATTTTCAAAGCCAATCATGTTTATTCACATAATTTACATAAAAACAAGCTGTCTTCACGTATATTCAGTTCAATAGTGTAAGATTAATGTTTCTTTTCAGCTTTGAACTCAAAATCTAGGATCAAAGAGTCAAAACAAATTGTAATCCATGACAAGTTTATAGTTATTTAACAGATACGTTTACTTCCCACACTGAATGTCGCATTTTTGTATTCATATTTAAATTAGATCAATTATTTTGTGAAGTCTATTATTAAAATGTTTGTCTCTTCATGAGATATTTTAGGAAACGTAAAGTTCTGTTAATATTTTTGATAAAGTCTAGTTCACGTGTAGAGTTCAAACATGTGGTGAATCGACTACATAATAATAATGGCGTCTTCTCTGTGAGGATGAGATTTGAGATAATGAAAAACAATTTTCTATAATTTTGCCAGTTATAGAGTTTGGAATTCTTTCACTACTTGTACTTAAGATCTAATAAATTATAAAGACGCAGGTATAAATATTTGCAAAATACGTTACATTTTTAAAAGACGTGCAGAATTTTCTTTTTGCGAAAACAATCACGATTATCATAATTGAGCTGTTATTCTAATGACACGCGAAAATAAAATGACTAAATAACACACGGTTTACGCATTCTTTTCTAAAATACGGACGTAATCTAACATCAAAAGAATTTTCTGATAAAATATTCGAATTAATTTACTTTTGTTTTGACAGAATTCGTTAACGAACACTTAAAAAATAAAGTGTCGTAATGAATCCGGCTAGAATTTTAATTGGACCAGAGAGGCGTGGCTCGTTCGTCCATTTTTTTTCGCATAAAAAACTTTTTAATTAATACCTCCAGTGAAACGGACAGCTGTTTTACGCTGTCACTTGTTTATGGTATTAATGACAAACATTTGTTAAATTCTGAATATGAACGTCTGAAAATTGAAGATTGAGATTTTTTGGCTCAGTAGATTCGTTGGTAAAGTTTTTTTGCAATACTTTTTAAATTTATTTCTTAAAATTTATTTATTTAAGTATTTTCGAGTCTGCAACTACTTTGGTACGCTCTTCTTTATTCATTTTGTCTCAAAAGATGTGTTCCTTTAATTAACTCTCTAATCAGACATATTCGAGGTCTGATCCATCTAAAACCGGACCTCATTACGATGTTATCAGCCAGCATCAATAACACTTATCCTCCAACAATCTTCACCACTTTTTCCAACAAAGCGTGCAATAATAAACACAATTACTGTATTTTGAGTCCGTCCATTAGCGATGTCGACTCCCGCGGCGCTGTGTTAGCGTGAACCAGCACGGTGTCAGCCACAATGCACTCCAGCTGGGTGCAAATCAAATAGATACGAGTGCTGTTCGATGGTACAGTCGAGTGTTTGAACGTTTTCCAACTAGTCACACTGTGTTTTTAGGTGTGATGTGTGAAAGTTGTGGCTGCAATTTTATGACGTCCTATTCTGATGAACTTTTGAACTAAATCTGACTGTAGTAAGCTTAGATTGTCTAGTAATAAAAAAATTCAGATGGGATCATTTCTTTAGTTTTATTTTAAGCCATAATTTAATGTGTGTTTAAAAACTAAAAGCATCGTTTTTAACAAGGTATTCAGAAGGACGAGAAATGATGATTATCTAAAACAAGGCTTGGTTCTACAAATATCCTTAGACCATCAAAACTACATAAATACTCACCTCCACAGAACGGGTCACTCCAAAAACGAATGCTATTTATCAACAAAATCCATTAACGACTATTTCCAAAACTCTAAGAAAACGTGTGTTAAGTATCGAGATAGGATTTATAGAAAAAAGCTCAGTAAAGAGTTAGTAATAGCGAGGGAGCAGCGTGGGTCAATTGTGGTCACAATGGGACCCGCGACGCCTATCATTCACTGATCTACCAGACGAGATGGAATTTGACACTTTTTATGTTAGATTTCGACATTTATACGGAGTGTTGTAAGTTTAGCTACTAACTTATTAACGGTTTATAAGTAAATGGCTTTACGGATGGAGTTTGCTTTTGGTAAACAATAATTAGGAGTCTTTCAAAAGAATCGTCATTTACCTACCCTTTTCCCAATTATGCTGCAGTAGGTTTCCAGTCTAACTGGATGCAGCTGAGTACCAGTGCTTTAAAAGGAGCGACTGCAACCCAACCTCCCTTGATAAGCTTGATTGTCAGACTTTGGCTTCTGACTTCCAGTAACGACTACCAAAGATGTTCAATGGCAGCCGGGACCTACTGCGAAAATAGCCTTTCAAAGAATGAAATTAAGAAAATGTTATGATGATTTCTGATAGATACTTAGATATTAACTGTTGCAGGTAATGCCAAACATTGTATCAGTTTTACTTCTGATACCTATATATGAAAAATAATCTACCACAACACATATCTTATATCCATTCTTATAAGGAATTTTACTTCCCCAACTTTCTTAACCCCCTGTATCACCATCTAGTTTGATTGGAGTAGCGTGACGAACGCCGCAGATCGTGCATGTCATTGGTGCTCTAAACGACAAGAGCTTTTGCTGCGATTAGCCGTGTAAATACAAAAGCGAACAAAACTACTGCTTCTGGCTAGCTTTGAAGACTCGACAACATGATGGGGAGTCATTTGATGATTTTAATGTTCTGTAAGGAATTATTTCATAGGAGATGTTCCACCCGCATCTTTAGGGAATTACTTCCCGCATCCAAATTAAAAGTACCTACCTAGTGTAGTCATTTCCCAGGCTTTAGAATGTCTGCTGTGTAGAAAATATAATTTAAGCCTGCTTGATTAATATTGGTTTGAAAATGCAACCATCAAATAGACAAAGTTACCTCTGCATTTGTAATATTAGGTAGTAAGGATCATTTTGAGTTTATCGCGAACAAATAGACTGACAGACGTGTTTTAAGAATTTGTTTTATAATATGTAGGTACTGATTTGATACACCATATTTCCCAGAAAAAAAATTAGCATATAAAATAATAAAAAAGAACAATTAGTATGCTTTATTTATAACTTTATTATTTTTGATTTTTATTTCTATTATACACGAATAAAAAACAAAAAGTTCAATGAGTGTATCATGAGCTTATCACTGTGGTGTGGGTATGGCATCAATCAGGTTATAGAGAGCAGGGGAAGGGCTGTGTTAGGGTTGACAAGTGAGCCTTCAATGGCGTCTGATTTTCGTATAAAAATAGGTAGTGCTTGTGATCTTTTTCATATAAAAATAGGTGATTTGATAAACAAATACGTGTATTGGCTATTTTTATTTAGTACTTGATATTAAAAGTATAACTAAAACCGCGTTTGTTTAAATATAAAACCTAATAACTAACACGTGACGCAGTAGATGATTACTTATTGACTTATCCATTGAATAACTCAGACATACTCATTTCTTTTCAATGTGTAGCTGTAAATACTTAAAATATATAGTTAAGTTAGTAGTTGGTATATTTTTGTATCCATAAATAAATAATCACCTTAATATAATTACATAGTTAGACTGCTAATTGATAAGATATATTATACAGTCTTAATAAGCTTTGCTACATTGACTACGCCGCGTAGCAAACGCTACGACATACAGACTACGCGAAGCGCAGCAGCGCTACGCACTACGGAGACAATATTATTTATTGACAAAATTATTGCGTATTAATGTATCACACATTGTTATATGACATCATTGAGATATCATAATTAGATATTATATTATTATTGAATAAGTAGGTATTAATTTAGATGCTAAAAGCATAAGTACTTGTACACAGTATAAGTTCTATTAACTAAGTTCCATATTAAATATTCATACATATACTTAAGTTTCCTTTATCGTGAAACAAAAATACAATTCGGTGCTCAGATAAACGTGAACGGCTAAGGGTTGAAGGTCGTTAAAGGTAAACGACTCAGTGCCACTTACACTCACAGTAAGTATACTTACTTAAATATATTTACTACAATTTCATGTTATCCCTAAAAAAATGTGGATAAAAATATTGCTCCAGATACCCAGTCAAATAAGGCATGTCAAAAATTAATAGTTGGCCTAGATGTGGCAAGGGAAACAAAAGCCAAAATTCATAAGTTAAGTCAAAATGAATCAAGAATGCAACTTTTAATTGAGAACTTAGCAATAATCTTACTTCTGTATCACACAAATATTTATTTAGGCTCCTGATTATTCGCAATAACATTTTACATGAAAACAATAGCCTTAACCGTAACGTAATACGTTAGTAGGTTCACGCAAGTCGTTACGCAGCCGACTAAACAAACTGAGCTAATGGCGCAAATGGCCCGCGGCTCGCGCCCAAACCCATTAAGTTCAAAACTCAATAAACATCATTGTTTCAGCGCTTAACTAGGAAAATAAGCGCGCAGCCGCCCGGGGCCGCTTTAGCGCGATCTTCAGCTCGCCGCGACCTCTAATATTCATAAGTCAATTTCCTGGCCCATTAATACGTAACGAAGTAGCGCAAATGGCCTTATCGCTTGTGCGCGATTACTTGCCCGCCGCTCTCTTACATAATTCAACGTATTAAACGAAATTGTTTAAACCTTATTGCTCGATTACGTTTCTCCACCCCGGGCACGCCTCGTTTCCCGCCGCCAATCGGGTGACGAGATTCCACTTCGGTCCCCACTTTGGGCCCGTCCCCTCCTTTGATGTGCCCGCCCGTTTCTGTGCTCCCGGGTTCAGTAGTAGCCGAGTTGTGAGTATCGGATGTCGGGCCGGGCCGCACGTGTGCAGCTCGCAAGCGCACCCGCTCGAGCTCAGCTGACATCATAATTGACAAATTACATATTCCCAAAAAATAAACATTTAATATTAATTGAACTTTTAGACACCCGTGTGCAGTGAAAGTGTTAAAAACTGAAGTGAACTGTCATTGAACATTCAAATGTTTCGAGTAGAGATTTTAATAAAATAGGCCTTGCTATGACGATGCTTGCGATGGCGCGAGGATCGGAGGAGCGTCGGGACAAGGCCGAGGACGAGGCGGAAGGGGAGACTGAGGCCAACGGGGAGGTGGACGTGGTGGGGGTTGAAGAGGCCGCGCCGGTGGACCTGACGCGGCGGCTGGGGCTCACCAGGCCCCCCGACAGGCCGGCCATCGCCTTCTCCGTGGAGAACATCCTGGACCCCACGAAGTTTACGGGACGGTCGGAGGTACCGCTGCGGTATGATGAGCAGTATTGGAGGCCACATTACGACCGGGATGATAGTGATTCCGGTGAGTAAGGGGTTCATTTATATTTCAACGTTCTTATTTTGATAATTGATTGGTGAAGGAACCTACCCAGTGGGTGTTGATGGTTTAATAAATTGGAAGTGTAGTCAATCTTATAGGATTCTATTTAGAGGTGTTAAAAGACAGCTGTGGTTTTGTCTGACAATATGTTAAGCCCGGTTTATGACCATATTAACTTTTCTACAAGGGTACATATATCATATTGTTTTCTTAAGAAATCTCAATGCTAGGTAAAAAACTGTTTTCTTTTCCAATAAGAGAAAATTTTAAGAATAGGGGAAACTGTCCAGCATACAGTAGTACATTTATTTAAAACAATTCCAACATGATTCGGGTTCATTAATTGGCAGCAAATAGGTCAAACAAATGACAATAGCTAAGTACCTAAGCACAATTTTTTTCATAATAGCTGGAGTCTTGTAAAATTATTAAAACAATTTAGAGTTTTTCTTTTATCTAATAATAGTTTTAAGTTTTAAAAGGGCACGTAGAATACGCCGACAATACAATCTACGCTCCTTAAAAAAATGTAGAGCTTTAATATAAAAAATTAAAGAAAAAACAATGGTCCTTATTTATCCAAAACAACCAAAAATATTTCCAATCTATACATATATACCTACCTGAAACACCATTGTAAGAACGTGTTAACCCTACAACAGCTACACGGCACGAGGGGTTGGGCCACGGCTGTACAGATAAGCCTCAACAGGCCGACGGCTTAGGGTTGGCTGTAGCCACCGGTGGCTATATCTGGCTATATCGTGTTCATTGTTAGCTATAAGTGGCTATCTTGTGAAGATGCGTATTGGCTGCTTGATTGAAATTAGGAAGTATCGTACCTAAGTTTTTATTATGGAAAGTTTTTGATATTCATTACTTACCTGTCTAAATTTTTTGGTATTTCTTGTAACCGTACCGTTTATCGGTAGTGCTTGGTTATTCGGTTAAACTTTAAACTACCTATTTATTTTGAAATTCCACTTTAAATAAACCTTCTTGGTAGTCAGGTAAAAATGAGTTGAGGTGAAAATTACGGGTGAAAATCATACGACAGAATATTTACACAATAAGACAAACTACATAAAGAGTCAAATATTACTTCAAGTGTGTCAGTTATAATTAATTGATAATTATTTTTAAAAAAGTAGGTGTTGTACTTATATATGTGTAAATATGGATACGAGTAGGCATTGCCTGCTGTAAATATTTTCAGTGATGCAGATAGGTAAGCACGATTTTCTTCGAAAAAAAACCTTTTAAATTACATTAGGGTTACAAAATTTTACAACAGTAAATAGGTATGAACGATTGCATTAATTGCTTTTTGCGGAGAGGCATTATACCTACATTATGCTTCAGAATACTATTGTTCTTCATGTCATAAAACCTACAATTACCTTTGACTTATGTAATTGAAGCATTTAACATTTATGTTTAGCATTTAATTTTAAGAAAATTTACAGAAAAACCTGATTATAATGTGACTTATAAAATAAGAGCGAACCTTACTTCGGCAATACTGTTCGTAACAAAAAAAAAAGACAAAATAAAAAGCTAGTCTATTACGATAGAAAGTGTTTAAAAAGTGACGAAACACAATACGTTACAAGTATCAGAATTTAATGACCGAGTGAAATGTGTTGCACGCTTGTTAACTTCTTCACAATGCTTTATACATCATCAAACACAATTTTATGGTCTCCTATTGACTTTTTATTTATACCTTTTACAATTTCCAAACTAGTATCTAATTATTACCACCGCTTAATTCATCATTAAAGTAATATAAGACCAAATAGTTTTTATTCAAGCAAAATTAAGTATAACCATAGTGTAACAAAGGAATATTGAAATAAAGATGACCGATTTATTCGGTTTCACGGGAGCTTGACTACTTATTGCGAAATAATAAGTTTTTGCTAAAACCCAGTGTAATATAACAACAATTTATTTAAAAAACTTGGTGCTTGTAAAACTTTAATCTAATTTATAGTTTTTGTTGTAAAACTGAGTTTATATCCTCCAGAATTTTGAATCGGCAGCCATTTTAACTAGGATGATGTATTATTTCGATTATTGGCACGTGGTGTGACAAATTGGCGGGAATTAAATCAGTAAAATAATTGGAAATACGCAACGCAAAATTGGTGTGACGGAAATCTAATAGACTATGTTTAATGTAAAGCTTTTATTTAGTAGTAGTAGTATTTAAATGTTTTCAATAGGAGGAAATTGAAATTCGACGTGTTTGAATTTTTGCCTTGTTCCACAATAATTTGGAACTATTAGAAAAAAAACTACAAAGCAAAATGACTTCCCGTACCTACTTATTCGAAATTGAAATTGCGTTTCTGTGCTTTTCTGACGTTTTGCGGAACTTAAAATAAAAGATTTTTTTTTTTGGTAAACAGAGAAAACATTATGACAACATTATTTTATTTTAGTTCAGCAATAAGGATCCATCGGACATGTATTTAATAAATATTACACCTACACTAAGTAGTCAGTCAGTGCTAATCCTTATAATGACGTGAAAACTGCTAAACCCAAATTCAGTCTGAAAAACTTATTCAGAGAAATAGTTAGGTATGTAGCAAACATACTTAAGTACTTGTAGCCCCATTAGTTTTTAATTACAAAAACAGTATTTCTGGTAAGTTTTGATCATACTAGAAGCTTAACTTATGAGATTCCAGTTAGAGCTTTATTAGAGTTGGGTACTGTAGAGATGTAGTACTGAAGTAGATTAGAAGTAGGTTTTATTAATTGTAATTGATACTGGCCGGACAATGATATAAATAGAAATAGAATAGGTTTTTATATTGAAGTATGTGACTTCACCCCCAGTCAGCGAATAAACGCAAAGTTAAAGTTATTATTGAATGTTTTAATTTAATATCCTGAAGATCCCCGGTTCCTAGCGCGCCACGCGCTACATATGGTGGTACATTACTATTTATTTATTTCTATAGGAGCATACCTACTTCCTAACTAAGTAGATTTTATAGGTAAGTAAGTAGATCACAAAATATTCCCAATAGATGGAGGATGAAGGAACTCAACTTTTTATAGTGCTTACAGGTTTTTATGTTTGTATAGCAAACATCACTGTGTATCTGTGGCGTAATTTAAATTACGCTTCTGAAAAAACGCTATATGCATATTGCATACGTAAAACAATGTGTTTTATGCTTTGAGATTTTTTTGTGGTTTTCCTCATGTTGATTATAAGAATCAGAATAGGAACTTGTTATGAAGAAATTCCACTAAAATTGTGTACGCATCGATTAGTCTCGCGCAAAAAGGTCGCAACTAGGTGGTCAGTTAAGCGAATTGTTCGGGTCACACTGGTGGAAAATCACCTTTAGAAAGCAGTTAC
The DNA here is from genome assembly GCF_030705265.1 of Helicoverpa armigera. NCBI lineage: Eukaryota > Metazoa > Arthropoda > Insecta > Lepidoptera > Noctuidae > Helicoverpa > Helicoverpa armigera. The sequence continues at coordinate 7,546,406 of NC_087140.1, read as the reverse complement.
GGAGCTTATATGCGACGTGCTTAAACGCTATGTTATTAACTATTTACATTTCAGTTCTATTTACTCAGTTTCATCAAGAGAATCGACCTCTAACATGAGCTTGTGCAAAAAATATCAATTTGCTCTTTCTTGTTGGTTTTTTGAAAGACGTGAGCTTTTCAGTCTGAAAAGTGTGTGCGGTTTCTATTCATGCCGCCGCGTGGCGATCTTTTTCGATAATAATGAATCTCCTAGGCCTAGGTTAAAAAAAAAATGAGAGCATTATATGCTCAATTCTCGCAGAAATGGTACAACTAAGTGCTACACCTGGCTGTTTGCCTAATAGCGATTGCTTAAAATGAAATCATTTTTGATAACCACAACGCCATTTAAATAAAGTTTAAATTAAATAACTAACTACCTGATACCGGACCTCCGGCTCATTGATATAGTCGTTATTAAACGTCAAACTTTAATGCAAACACTATCAAACAACAATGAAAATCAATATCAATCATATTAGACATTTTTATTGCAATAATTAAAGAGTCTTATTAGTTCGCACCTAATTATCTTCAGCCACACAAATGCCTATAAACTAATTATGTGCACAATACACCGGACTTTACATATCAATTTGATTTTCAATCAGAAATAACGGCAAAATCATGGTCCAACTAACCACTCAATTTAGACATCAAATGTCAAAAAAACAACTTAAAAATTGCACTTCGGGAATCAAAAATCAATTTATTATAAGTTTTATTGTAACGTGATAAGGTGCATAATGAATGTTATCGACGGCAAATATTATTGGTTGATCAAAGTCACGTAGGCAATCAGAAAGATAATAAGTGAGAAAATGTATATAAAAATGGCTGTTTAGTTGTTCCTGGATGGTTGGATAGCATTCTGTGTTAAATAAGCATTTTGTTTTGCTATTGTGTGGCTAGGTTTTAGGTCACGACTCTATATTTGCTTTTGTGAACTAAACAATGATTATTTTTTAGAGTATGTTGGTTTTTGCATAAGTGACAAGTATTTGGTGATTGTATTGAAAAAATTATTGGTTGAATTGAATTTTTGAATTCATAAAGCAATATTTTCAAATATTGAAATCCTTTTTTTCCTGTAGGCCTTCTACTCTATAAACTCTTAATTTATTTTCAAAAGGGAATATTTCAATTCGATCATGTTCTTAGCGACTTTTAAGCAATCTCTGTGAGTCCAGGCACACTACAAACTTTTAGTTGGCCGATAGTTAGTATGGACTTACAAATCGGCATCCTAAAGATGAATGGTAGTGCGTACATTACAAAGATTAGGTATTAAGAGGACCTCATATCGCCTGAAAACTTTGATGGGAATTCAGATTTTCTTTAAAAAAAAACGACTTTACCAACCGTCGGGTTAACTGTCGTCCGACTTTTTAGTTACCAGTGTACATACCGAATAGGTTGTCGAAATCAATTACATTCACCATTGAAGAAATGAAAAGTGTAATGGTTTCCGAGAAACTTACGTGATACCAATGTAAGTCATTTGTGTTACAAAAACGTTTTTCAGAAAGCTCTATTTGGCTTGCTTTTGTGGCTTGTCGACACTTTATACATACTACATTATTAGATGTTACCAAAGAATTTAAAGTCTTTCTTTTATTTTAGCATCTATATTTACTTATTGTAAAACTTGTAAAACACTGGTACTCAGCTGAATCCGGTTAGACTGGAAGCCGACCCCAACACAGTTGGGCAAAGGCTCGGAAGATGATAATGATCTATATATGTATAAATTTACTAACAATAGGACATCAGATTATTATATGCATTTGCCTGTTTGCATATGAACGTTTATAAAACGCTGCTTTTACAGATTTATTACATATCTTTTAGTTTTTCACATACCTATACCTATTTCAGGAATGTCATCCCGTCCGTTATATTTTCCAAAAAAAAGCGGAAAACTGTGAAAAGTCGTTTTTAGTGCACATCGGAATGCATATTTTTGCATTTCGAAGAAATATTATCCGATATCTCCTAATATCTAAGAACGCATTTTTCTTCAAGGATTTAGTTTCTAAACTTTATTATTTTTCCGTCGTCTACAATAATTCGTTTTAAGATGACCTAATTAAAACAATAAGGTAGTGAAAGCTATATTCGCTAAGTCAATAAATAAACTACCATGTAGTCCTTGGTTATAGTCTCTCTATGCAGTAATAAACGGTTTCACAAAAACACGTTCTTTTGAAATATTTAGGTACCTTTTTAATAGAATCAAAACCGAATTTACAACGGTTAAGTAATTTAAAATCAGTTAACATTCCAAAAATACAACACTTAAACGCCAAGATTGAACTAAAAATATTGCTCAAACGATCTATTTCATTTAATATAAACATCACTATTAATTTGTGCTATAAAGTGGAGGAAATCATAATTTTTACTGGTATAGTTGAGCGTTGTATGAAATGACGTGGGATCGCTATATATCATTGGGTGAATAAATCAGTTTGTCCGTTTCAGAGGTCGCCACAGCTGCTAAGTGTTGACAGGCCGGCTTCCTGCCTGACCAGGGTTGAGGGGAAATTCATTTAGGTTTATATCTATGTTTACTCAAATTCGCTCGTACTTGGACGTATCATAAAATGTGAAGATTGTAATGGCGCATAAAACAGTTCTTGATTCATACAAATTATAAGCATTTGAATACACTAGTCTGTAGAGCCAGGGTGTCTAGAAATGCCTATGAGGTATTCCTCTTTAATTTTTCATTAAGTATGATATTAGGTAATAACCATTAACATACAAACTAAAAGCCTATTTGGTGGACAAACGGCATAATGTAGGTATGATTCATAGCTAACATGCTAACCCTTCAATAACTTGCGTCAAGCGTAAAATTTTGCGAACGCGGGCCTTAAAACCAAATAGTCCTATTTGCAAACGCGGAACTTAGGACGAAATGGTCCTATTAAGATGAGATCTATTCGATAGCCATTGATCTATTATGTAGTTTGACCGGCTCTTACGCGATTTGCGCGGGCGCTTACGATAACGTCAAGTTACCGATTTGTGCAGTCATCTGAACTATCTTATGGGATTATGGATAATCGCAGGGGTGTAGAACGTCAGAGTGTAGATATTTTGCATGAAAAATCATAAAGATGATGAAACTTAACCTACTTTAAAGTTGATCTATAAATCTTAAAATATTGAAGGAATCAGAGACTCTACGAATTCAAAAATGAAGAAAATATTCGCCCCCGAACGGACTTGTTCAAAACACAAACTCCGATATCCACGAAAACATTTCCACCGCGGAAAAAAACTTCCTATACAAACCCGCAAACAAGGAAAAATAAGACCAAGTCTGCAACTTGTGCAACTCACTCGCGGCGATTGGACGGAGAGAGACAGAGACAGTATTACCTTCCCCAACGAGAGGAAAAGAGACAGAACCAACCCTACATAGCTCGCGTCCCTTTGCGCAGCAATCCGTGAAATTAGAGTCGTCTAAACGAATCTAACGATTATTTTATTATCCCTTTTACGCTAAGATTTGTTCCTTGCTCACTCAAATAAAAATAAAAGGTGAATAAGGCGTTGTGAGGGTCAAGAGGCGGACATAAATTTTGGAAGCGTTTAGGGTCAGGATTGGCTTATTTTTCGGGCCTTTAGGTCCGGGCGGACGCCTTGAGCGGCTCGGATGAACGCGCCCATGTTATATTATATGACGTCATTTATTTTCTAGATTTACTATAATATTACACGCATGGTGAATTGGCGCTTTCTTGGGTTCTTATGGTTGTTAATAAGTAGTTACTACTCTGAGTATATCACAGGTATGTTTCAGGAGGTTGGGGTGTGTCCTTGCTCTAATTACAATGTTCTCAATTTGTCGGTAAATTACTAACGTAAGAGACATAAATATGGGCGTAAACTTTTACAATTTATAACGTTTAGTAGATGACGATTTGTGGCGGAGCTTTATTGATTTATTCATTTAAAGGCATTTCTTATACTTTGGTACAAATAGAAGTACCGTTTAAGCCTATCCACACTCTAAGACTAAACAGTCCACTGACTAGGCTCGATAGTTGGCAAAAAAATATAGAAAATCTAGATTTCAATCAATATATCCCGTCATTCTGATACCAGCTAAATACCTGGTCTTTGTTACTCTTCATTTTCATACTGATTTATGAGCCCACACAAGCTATCGGCCGACTAAACCAAATCTACACGTTTGTTTTCAACAGAAATAAAAACTTCTAATGGTCGTTTGAGTGATCAAAAAAGACGAGACCTACCTAATTGTAACTGTTATAACTTAGATCTAGACAATGAGTGTAGTGTTATAGACTTTTTGTCAAGTTCATCGACTGGCGTTTAGTGCAAAAAGTTCCTCCTAGTTTTTGTTTGAAACAGAGCACTGAAATAAAAATAGCTCTCTTTACAGTGCCTTTGTAAAGTCGTTGTTTTAAAATAAAAGTTACCTGATAGTGTTGTGTTTATAGCAAAGTATTTAATAATTATTATGTACAGGTACTTACATATATATTTTCTAATTTTCTCGTTATGTGTCCGACTTCTTGGTGGTAGGGCCAGCTTTCCTAACCTTTCACCATCTCGTCATTTCATAACTTCATCGTTGGGCCTTGGACAGTCTGTTAATAAAAATGTACTTAAGTATCTTTCAATTTGTGAGTAATGTGTCAAATGAAAAAAAAAGATCCCGCCGAACCTTCTCCTTTTTGGGAAGTCGTTTAAAAATTAGAACACCGTTAACCATTTTAGAACAATAGGTAGAAAGCTAAATAATTCGTACCTGTTTTCACACAATGCACCCAAACCACGGATGGCAATTATTTGGAAATTGCTCTATTACATAACAATAAATACCAACGTCAAATCGGAAATACCAACACTTTCACTAAAATCTAATTTCAACAAAAGCATATAATTAACGATTAATTAAACTTAATTATCGAAACTAAGAACAAGCACAGATTACACAAGCATAGACAATAAAAAAATCGATATTACTTCTTCGTGCGGAAACACTCGAAAATTATTGCTGTTACGTTGTTTCCGGTCTTGGCGGAAATATCAGAGGCGTGTTAACGAGGGTCTTAATGTTGGCAACACTGCTCCCGTTGACTTTTTAATTACGAAGCTGGAATTACGTGAAAATGCCTAAAGCTTGTTGAGAATTCCAAGTAAGGGGTGACGGTTAGAATATCTGGTTTTATGCTTTTTGAATGAGCTGTTAGAAATAACTGATTTTGGGATCTGGATGTTTGAATATCTTCGGAAATAAAAAGTGCTCTCCTATTTTATTTTGTAATGGTCTGGTATTATCACTTCTGGCGTGGTGTGCGGCATAATAGTATTTATATTATATTTGTAATTATATTACGAAGAAATTGTAATTTCTGTGGTTCTATAAAATTCTATGTACTACCTTTAAAAGAATACGTACGATAAAATACGATAATACGATTAAGATGAAATTCATCTTATTCTTTTATGAGATTATCAAGAATTCGAGCTGCAGTTTAGGTTAACCAATTAGCATTTTCTTAATTTTAGTGATCTCTTTTCAGTTCAATTTCCATCGCGCTCTTCAGTTACTTAACCTGCAATATGCCAAACTCCTTTGAAATCCATGACAATCCTCCCGAGACAAAGTAGGAGCTATCTAACTACAAACATTAGCATGTACCGACATAACTGCGAACACGACACATTACGCAGTCGACCAAGAATCCTGCCTAAATTACACATCTCCATTTTCTTCATTTAACAAATTGATGGGCTTTGTTTGACGACACCCAACAACCGAAAAACGATCTTCAAACTCACTGCTTTAAGTTCAAAATACAACGAATTATATCCACCTCACTGTTGACGCTTACGCCCAAGAGATAAGACTGGGTTGGGTTAATGGATCCGTTATGGGATTTTTAACCTTAGTAAACAGGTTTTAGGGATGATAATGCGTTGGTTTTGGGTGGGTAGGGGTGTGTGAGTGGGGTGGTTGCGGTCCAAGTTTGTAATTAATAAAGCCCTCTCGATTACAAGTGCCTTTCCTCGGCGGGATCTGGGGGTTTGGGGGTAATGGCACCCTTGTACGGAACCCGTACTGAGTGGGTAACGATTGATATTGTTACGTCGAGAATAATGATTATTTAATTAAGGGTTTTTCTGATTTAACTTGTGCTCGGAGAAAAGGGAAACTCGAAAGCTTGTTTCGTTGTAGTAGTTTTATTATGTCGCTAATACCTACTTACAGAAATAGGATTTAAAACAAGTTAAACTAAGCCAACGGTATCATCGTTGTGGAAAATCAAAGCGTATTACTAGAATGATAAAAATACGCGTATATAAACAGGTACCTACTTAATAGATATTACACAACTATTTATATACTTGTCATAAGTTAATTGGAGGGTGATAAATCATAGGCTTGCTTCCGTGTTTTCTTAACTTCGGCAGGTAGGTCTGCTTGTGTTGTTCAGGTATGAAATAAGTCAATATCGTGACATTTTGCAGCGTGATAAAAAGCCTGGCTTATGTCATCGAGCGGCCGAGCTTACCGGCCGGCTTCGGCAGTCTTTTGTTTTCAACTTTTGATACTATTTACTTCACTTAGGTGTAAATCGGATAGTTAAATTTTGTATGTTTTAGTTCCCCTTAGTTCTTTTAAGGTATCTTCAGGTTTATATCTAATCTGTACCTTCTAATGTTATAATGCTGAATTTGTTTAAATGCGCTAATCTCAGGAAATATTGGACCGCTTTGGCCAATTCTTTCAGGGTTAGCCCATTACAGAGGAAGGCTGGTGTAGTTCCTACGGAACGTGGCTGCTACTTGTGTCATAAGCTGGTCTCATAGTATTTATTCAGAATAAAAAAGCTATTGATAATTCTAAGTATTGAAACACTGTGTGTATCTTGTTGCAAAATAAACATTTCTGTTATTTTACAACAAAACTGGCAGTTATGTTTTTACATTTCAACATAAAGAGACACTTTGCATCGTGTTTATTACAGTAATAGGTACCTACCATATGGCTTGTCACCCTAGTAGCGGGCTTTGCTACGTTCCGACACACGCTTGTAAATCCACTCGCTGTAACAACGTGTTTACACGGAACGCATAAATGTAGGCTTTGCGAGGGGACCGAGTGGTTGTTGTAGTTCTGTGATAGTTTTCATCTAGAAATACATAGATAAATATATTATTTATTTTAGAAAAGCCTTCATTTTTTACCTAGGAATAATTTGGAAGTAGGTACTAGGTATATTTAGGTACTCTTGAAAATACACGAGAAGAGTGTTAGCTAACGACTTTGAAAGATTCCGTTCCGAGTTTGCTGTGCTATTTATTTTCTGGACTGCTCCTTATAACCTTTTTTTAACGACGTCAAAAGTCATCAAATGACCCCTCCCGCTGTGGGTTAGCAGCGGTGAGGGATTGTCCAGGTAACTGGGTTCGGGGGTCAGATAGAGCAGTTACTCCTTGTACTCAGCTCAGTGGTACTCAGCTGCATCCAGTTACACTGGAAGCCGACCCCAATATAGTTGGGAAAAGGCTCGGAAGATGATGGATCAAAATCAAATCTCAAGCTTTATCCTACGAACAACATCTCCTTGTAAATCAGCATCCATTTTTAAAATGTCTCTTAGTGAAGGCGATACTTTGTGTTGGACTGCGACAGTCAATTATCGAGGTATGCACATCCCAGCAACTAGTCACGGACAGACAAATGATGTCCTTAAACTATGCGCTTTATAGGTCCTGGTTGTCATTCAACATCCTTAGCAGTCGTTACGGGTAGTCAGGAAGCCAGTAAGTCTGACACCAGTCTTACCAAGGGGTATTGCATTGCCCGGGTAACTGGGTTGAGGAGCCAGTTAGTCTGACACCAATCTAACCAAGGAGTATTCGGTTGCCCGGGTAACTGGGTTGAGCAGATCAGATAGGCAGTCGCTCCTTGTAAAACACAACTGCATCAGGTTAGACTGGACGCCGACCCCAACATACTTAGTTAGGAAAAGGCTCGGGAGATGATGAATCAAAATTAGAGCTCAAACTTTATCCTACGAACAACATCTTCTTGTAAATCAGCAGCCATTTTAAAAACATCCTCTTAAATTAATGAAGTCTGTATATCTATTAGTGAAGGCGATACTTTGTGGACTGCGACAGTCAATTATCGAGGTATGCGCGTCCCAGCAACTAGTCACGGACAGACAAATGATCTGCTTAAACTATGCGCTTTATTTGTTCAGGAGTTAGGCTTGTTGTGTAGTGAGAGGGAGAGATATTTGAAGCGGGAGATATAAAAGTCGAAGTGAACATGTCTCGTTTAAATCTTTTACCTCTTCTTAGTGTTATGGCAAAAAGAAGAAGCAGTGACGAACACACTCTCCATCAAAACAGCTTTCTATTACAATTTGATTAATATACGTTTTTATGATGATGATGACATCAATTACATTACGATATCTACAATATGGGTTAAAAATGGTCAAATAAAAATTACAGATCTCTAAGAAAACTTGCGAAAAAATGCGTTGTATGATAGGTACTCGCCTCTTTTGATGTGTTATGTTAAAAAATCCACATGAAGCAAAAGTAGAAGGATTTAGTTGATATAAACATGTTTAATAACATATTCAGCATCCTTAGAACTAATTAATCGTACACGCGTTCCTTATGAAAACAGCTCAATCCATTAACTCAATGCAAGGAAGTCAATACCACTAAACCCGTCAGCACACCTATTAAAATCAACAGCCATAATTAAAAGCTTAGCTATCACTACTACAGAGCCTAACAATACGTATTTAATTCTACGGACGACCGTCGCTTGCGCACCAATAATATATCTGTCGTCGCGACATCTGTGCCTTATTTTATCGCGTTAATTCGTACTGCGTGGTGTGGATTACCTTCTTTAAAACAAACATCTTTTACGACTACATCTTACATTGCAATTTGAACTCTATCTTTGTTACTCTATAGCTGATAATTGCTTGAAGGTATCCTGGTTGTTAAGATGTTAATAATTAGGTTTTCTTATAAGTATATTTTCCAATAGGGAGCTTTATTTGTTTGTTGTTAGATGTGAAGTATTCTCAGTCGATGTGTTAAGTTAAGCTGAAATAACATTTATGAGAAAGTATGTGGCAGTTCATTAATTGGGTTTGTATTAATTTGTGATTTACTAGCTTTCTCTTAACTGAAGGGTATGGCCAAAGAAAACAGCTATTGGGATTATCTTATTTTATTCTTGAGAGAGCACACAACACAATTTTACACAATGACAAAACGTCCGTCATGCTAGATAACCTCACAGAGAACGTTTACATAATCCAACCAAAAGATGGCGCTGCTCGCGTCCTTCGCATTTCGTAACACCTCCCCTCGAAGTCGTGAGCAGTGCTAATATAATTTAAATTCATTCATCAGCAAACATACCTAAATTACGTACACATTCAAGATGCTTTGATCCATTCAAACCTTTGGTCAACACATCAGCAGGCATTTTATCAGTACTCATATATTTTAGTTCAATCACACCTTGTTCACATTTATCCCGAATGAAATGATGCCGCACATCAATGTGCTTAGTGCGAGGATGAAAGTTCTTGCTCTGAGCAAGTTTGATGGCACCCTGATTATCGTTAAAAAGTGTCACACACTCACACTGCACGCCAATTCTATTTAGTATCTCACGCAAATACATCGCTTCTTTCGTGCATTCTGATATAGCCAAATATTCTGCTTCGGTACTAGACAAAGCAATAGTTCGTTGCTTCCTCGCTTCCCAGCTAACTGGAGCGCCTGCAAGAATAAATGCAAAACCTGAATAAGACCTACGATCAACTGTGTTTCCTGCCCAGTCTGCATCTACTACACCAAACAGAGGCAAGCCTGTTCTTTCATAAACAAGTCCATAATTTGACGTACCTTTCAAATATCTCAATACACGCTTAGCAGCCTTCCAATGCGCAATATCATAGTTTGTATTAAATTGACTTAGATAATTAACAGCGTATGCAACGTCTGGCCTCGTTGACACTGCTAAATGCATTAAAGCTCCTATCAAATTCTGATAAGGATAATCTCTCATAACATCATTATTAATACACTTAGGCTTCTCCAATCTCACATTCACATCTATAGGCGTAATTGCAGCTTTACACTCACTCATACCAAAGCGTTCTAACACTTTATCAATATAAGATTTTTGATTTAAATAAACTCTACTTTCATCATCACGGCTAAACTCAATACCTAAACAACTAGATATCTTACCCATATCTTTCATCTCAAATTCACTTCCTAACTGCTTCTTTACATGTTCCATCCATGCATTATCGTTAGTTGCTAAAATCATATCATCAACATATATACCAATTATCATTATTCGTTCACCCTTACGTGCAACAAATACACAAGGTTCTTGTGGCAAAGATTCAAAACCAATATCAATAAAAAATCCCGATAACCTTTTATACCATTGTAAACCAGACTGTCGCAAGCCATACAAAGATTTCTTTAGCAAACACACACTATCCTCACATTCATGAATCATTTCATACCAACGTTTAGCCGTCTGTAGTATATCTGTGTCTGTTACTATATTCTTCTGTGAACCAATCTCTTCTTTGGCAATAATTCTCTTTAGAGTGTTGCTTAACTCTTCTGGAATCTCCATATATACCTCCTCATCTAGGTAACCGTTTAGGTATGCTGTGACTACATCCATTTGATGGATTTTCAAACCCATTTCAGCTGCCAAAGCAGCTATAATTCTTATTGATGAGGATCTCACAACGGGCGAAGAAATCTCGTGGAAATCCTCCCCTGGCCGTTGTGAGCATCCTTTTGCGACGAGGCGCACCTTCTTTCCAGTACTCTTGGTGGTAAAAACAAATCTGCTACCGATTACCTTGCGTTGTTTTGGTCTTTTTACAATTTCCCAGGTTTTATTTTTGATTTGGGACAAATATTCGTTTTCCATGGCAGATCTCCACAAATGCACATCATTTTTTTGTATATCTTTCCACGTTACTTGTTCTACTGTTGCTATTCCAGCACTCAACCATTCATCTGATTCCTTATCCGTCTCCTCTACTGTATGGTATTCTTTCCGTGGTCTACCCGCTTGACCAGTACGTATCATGCGAGGTCTTCCTCTTCCTCTTTTAGGTTCTATTAAGTGTTCCCATGATATAGTAGACTTTACCGAACGTGGTGGACTTTTATCGTCATCTTTTTCAGATTCATCACTTTTATCATATGAACTTCCTGGAGTAGCATCATTTTTCCTATTTTCAAATGTTTCCTTCCTTTTATTGTTCGTATTCAATTCTATTTGCACTTCTTCTTCATCAATACCTTCTTCTTCGTCAAGGATTTCTTTGTATTCATGTCTGAATGCTGTCTCATTCATGAATTTCACATCTCTAGTTATAATAATTTTCTTGGTCGTAGGATCATGTATCCTATATGCTTTGGACTGTATGTCATAGCCCACAAATATTCCTAGCTTCGAACGTGAGTCAAACTTTCCTTTAGGTTTTCCCTTTTCTTTATAATATACCTTCGAACCGAACACGTGCATGTATATTACCGTAGGTTTCTTGCCTTTCCATAGTGTAAACGGTATTTCACCATTTAAGGCTGTGGTTGGGCATCTATTTCTTATGTAATTGGCGGTATTTATAGCTTCAGCCCAAAATGCGGGAGGGCTTCCAGCTTGTCGCATCATGCACCGTGCCATTTCAACCAATGTCCTATTCTTTCTTTCGGCTACACCATTCTGTTGAGGTGTATATGGTGCCGTCAACCTTCTCCTTATGCCAGCATTCTGTAAATAGTCATTAAATTCATTATTCACATACTCCCTACCATTGTCGGACTGAAGGTTTTTTATTTTCTTCCCTGTTAAGTTCTCAGCATAGGCTTTATAAATTTTAAACACGCTAAATACGTCACTCTTATTCGCAATGAAATAAACTTCGCACCATCTCGACTTATCGTCAATAAATGTGACAAAATATCTTTTACCGCTGTATGATTTATGATTCATAGGGCCACAAACATCACTATGAACTATTTCTAGTAGTTCTGTGGTACTGCTTTCTCTTTTCTTAGGAAAAGGTGTGCAAGTTTGCTTCTCGCTAATACAAACCTCACATTGAGATAACTTTTCGCCATCCTTAAATGTTATTCCATGTACTAACCCATTGTTTACCATACTTTTAAGGTCTCGTTCATTTAGGTGCCCGAGCCTTTGATGCCACATGTCCATTGAATTATTCACGGTTTCAATATTACACACATAATTATCACTCATCCGAACATGATACAGATTTCCTATTCTATCTGCACGCATATGAATTTTGTTATTTTCGTCAACGACAATTGCGTCATTTTTTCTAAACCGAACTTCAAAACCATGATCTGTCATGATGGCAACTGACATTAAGTTTGTTCTTAAATCAGGAACATAAAATACTTTTTCAATATTTATTTTTCGTTCTTCACTGCCAGTATCCACGGAGAGCTTAACCTTTCCGGTACCTGTGATTTGAGTTCTTTCGCTATTTGCTAAGTTTAGCTCTGAATTTACTTCTGTAAAATCTTGTATGAATTTTCTTTCATTACACATATGAGCCGTGCATCCACTGTCAATGCACCAAATAGCATTATTTTTTCTTCCCAATAAAGCCTCTTCGGTCAATAATGTTGTTGATTCTCTGTCCTCTCCTCTATTTTCTATATTCTGTGCACTCTGTCTATGTTTTATAAACTTGGTTTTGGTTCTGCAGTCTTTTGCGAGGTGTCCACGACGCCCGCAACGATGACAATCTACACTTGATACAATATTATTTCTCTGACTATGAGTGTGGGTTGTTTGTTCATTGTTCTTCACATTGAAACGTCTATAATTTTTGTTGATGCGTTTTACGAACATAGCTCCCTCATCAGTCGTAGTCTTTGATTTACGAGCCTCATAGTCTTCAATAATTTTAACCTTTAGGGTTTCTGTAGACGGTAAATCATCTCGTGATTCCATTGCTGTTCTGAACATGGCGAATGAATCGGGTAGACTATACAGCAATAATATAGCTAGTAATTCATCTATCACTATCAATCCGATTTCTTTCAATTTCTTGACTGCATCAAAAAAATCTGCGATGTGTTTCTTCAAATCATCGTCTTCCTGCATACGGGTCAATACCAGTCTCTTCAACAGCGATGCTTTTCTAGCCGGACCACTCGATTGGTACATCGACTTGAGTTTATCCCATATAGCTTTGGAACTTTCTAGACCATCCAATGCGGCCAATTCGCTTGGACTTACCGCTAACAATATGTCGGCTTCTGCCTTTTTATCCAATTTCGACCATTCTGCATATTTGGAATCACTTATCGGCGGTTTGGGCGACGATCCCGAAACAAAATCCCATAAATCATTCTTGATTAGTATGGCACGCATGTGGATTTTCCAGGTATCGTAATTATCGCCAGTGAGACGATCAATTTTGATAGTAGCCATGGCGAAGTTTTTTCAACTTCTCGAAGCCTCGAACAAACTTCAAAATTTTTCCGTTTGACAATTTTATTGTTTTTCAAATAACTGCATTGTGCATTTATATTACGAGTTTTTCACTCACTGACTACGTGACTCTATCTGGGCCCATAACCTGAAGGGTATGGCCAAAGAAAACAGCTATTGGGATTATCTTATTTTATTCTTGAGAGAGCACACAACACAATTTTACACAATGACAAAACGTCCGTCATGCTAGATAACCTCACAGAGAACGTTTACATAATCCAACCAAAAGATGGCGCTGCTCGCGTCCTTCGCATTTCGTAACATTAACAATCAATAAAATTGATAAAAATAAGTCATTAAGGTGCGTTCTCGCCGGAATAAAATGTCTGTAATGCAATTTGGCAGATTTGTAGAGTAAATTAAATGACTAGTCATAGAAAACTGTCCTATTAGGTGACATACCTGATAGGACAGTTCTTTACTTCAAATGTCCTTTTCCTTCGTTTAAGATAAGCCTCAATCAATCAGATCAGTCTCTATAATACTTACCATTCATGTATCTGTATTCATACATCTCTATATATCTGTATATTTTAGTAGATCCACATTATAAGTAAATTGTTGTCCAATTCAGTTTATATTCAACACAAAATATTGCTCTCTCTGATTTTCATATCCTGTCGTAGATCGTCGATTAATATTTTCTGCAGCTCTCGTAACGTCGTCAGCATACAGTCTAAAAGTATTAACAGATAGTTAACTGTTTCACGCATATTTACTGAATATCTGTCTACGTGTAAATCGACCGGATCGCCGCAGTTTAGCGCCAATCAGAACCCCATTCTCAGCTTCCGAAACTCAAAACTAAACGATATAAAACGCACAGACAATTTCGCTAATATTTATACATCCCGTCCACCATTAAAATTCGCATTTTAGTAATTTTACTAAACACAAAACTGTCCCGCCATAAATTATATTTTAATGTTTCCGGACTTCGAATTTCTTACCGATGTTACCACATTAAAAATTAATAGCTGTTTTTAAACTATTTCGCATTGGCTACACTGGCCACGCGCGTCGACTGAGAAGGAAACGGAAATGTCCATTATATCATCTGAACTGAAAAACATGAATATTTTTATGAAAATGGCGTTATGAGGAAGCGATAAACGTGTTTTATTTATGACATCTGTTAAGAGTTCAGACTTTTAAACGGGTATTTAAAGAGAATAATTAAGAATGGAAACGATGAATTTTCCTTAACGACAATTTTCCTTCTCTTGTGTACATTTTTCTCTCTTATTGTTGAAACCGCATGGACTAACGTTCAAATCTCTTTGTTACAGTAAAAGACCACCTCCAACACTCAGACATAGAAGCAGACGAAGTGGAAACAGATGACCAGACCTCAAACCTTGACGATGACATCTTAACACAATCAGATTTGGACGAAAACGGGGACCCCAAGAGCCCCACCAGTTCTAGCTCCAAGAAAGGCAAAGGAGGGTCTTCTAGAGACTCTAAGGGGGGCACAAAGCCCAGGAGAGCTAGGACGGCGTTCACGTATGAGCAGCTGGTCTCCTTGGAGAATAAGTTTAAGACCACGAGATATTTGTCCGTGTGTGAGAGGCTTAATCTAGCGCTGAGCTTGAGTTTGACGGAGACACAGGTGTGTATATCTATTTTGAGCATGTTTCTGAGTAATTAAAGAGTTCAAAGGTTGTATTATAAATATGGTTGTAGTCAGAATATTTCCGAAACATCAACAGTAAAAAGAAATAGTTTTGCCAAAGTTTAACTCGTGGCAAGAAAGTACCTACTTAGAAATTACTCGTTCCTGTTTCTTTTAAAATAATGTTAAGCGGATTTAAATCGAAAAAAGTCCTAACGTCATTATTCTTCACAGGTCAAAATCTGGTTTCAAAATCGCCGCACGAAGTGGAAAAAACAGAATCCAGGCATGGACGTGAACAGTCCGACGGTCCCACCACCTTCTGCCGGCGGCTTCCCATCAGGGCCTTACCCTGGGGGCCTGCTGTACTCCCACGGGGTTCCATACCCCTTCTCAGGACCTGGTCCTTACGCTCCCTACTTCCACCACTTGGCAGCGAATCACCACCACTCGCATGGCAGCCTGGGACATTCTCACACGTGATTATGGCCGCGACCGGGGTCACAGGATCCTAGGGTCGACAAGGAAAATGAAACGAGTTGAATGGAAAATGGAGACAGTTGTGGACTTCATAATCAGTGATGGACAACTTACCTAGTGTTGTGTGCGAACACTTAAGAGCCTGTTCATTCAAATGTTTTTATAAATTCTGAAAATAAGATTTTGCTTTGCAGTCTAATGATTACAAAAACACAATTAGGCTTCCCGAATTTTAATTGAGTTTTTTTGTACCTCATTTGAATGTTATATGTCTCAACAATTATATAGGTACATAAACTGCCTCCCAGCAATTTGGTCTTTAAAAGAAACTTAAGTTCGAATGTCACAACGAACATTTGTGAACAGTCTTTAGTGAATAAGTGACGAAACTGTATTATAATAGTGCAATTTATTTAGAGTACCGACACACTGCAAACTTTTAGTCGGCCGATTTGTTTGGGCTCATAAACCAGTATGAAGATGAATGGTGGTACGCACATTACAAAGAACAAGTATTAAAGGTAGAATTCCGTGGGTCGCGGCTATCGCAGCCGCGCGCGGCCTACGACAGTCGTCGGCCGCGCGCGACAATAGTCAACCTATGAAAATGTATGGCACCGCTGCCGAGGCCAGCGACAGTCGCGCGCGGCCGTCGAATTTCGTAAGCCGCGCGCGGCATTGTGTTGAAATTAGTAGATTTTGTTCGTCCGTTCCCTCTAGTCAAAGTGCTAATTGATATCCTTGAAGAAGAAGAGGATGACGTGTTGCTGTGGCTGTATTATGAAAATAGATTACCAATCGACCCTATCTTTAAAAAGTAGAAATGATGAAGGATACTACCAAATACTGATTCAAAAGCATTTGTATTGTAATGAAGACAAAAGGAAGTTTTGCCGACTAAATAAAAAACAATTCAATTCGGGTTTTACTAAAATTCTATAGATGTTATTAAGCGCTAGACCATGTTGAGATGCATACGGCCGCGCGCGGCTCACGAAATTCGTCGGCCGCGCGCGACTGTCGCTGACCTCGGCAGCGGCGCCATACATTTTCATAGGTTGACTATTGTCGCGCGCGGCCGACGGCTGTCGTAAGCCGCGCGCGGCTGTCGTAGCCGCTATCCTCGGAATTCTACCTTTAGCCGATATCAGACGGACTGAAAACGTTGATTGGCCGACTATCAGCCGACTGTTTAGTCTTCAGTGTGCTGGTACTCTTAAGGTAATATTATGAATCGATTGTGATACGTATTTAATAAGATAAATAAGGCTATTATGGTATTTATGTAGAAAATACTGTCTTTTTATTGCTTCCACTGTGTAGATTTGTAACAAAGCTAAATAGATATATTGGAAAAACTAAGTACCTACCTATTGCTTATTTTAATACACTTAATATGTTTTTCTTTACTTTTGACACTTTTCAGATCCGAACAAATTGATCTCAAATACTTATGTAATAGTTTATTGGATTTTAACAGAACTCGCTATCTTTTTCGGAAAAGGAAAATTTTTCGTGCCCCTGAAAATATGGCCAAAGACTGTTTGAACTTCGAACGAATGAATGAATGAAGCTTTTCAATATCCGTTCTGAACATATTGTGAAATATTTTTACTCTACAAAATCTGGTCCTTTTCCATTTTATATTCTGTAAATACGCTTCTACCAAAAACAAGCATTTAACTCGCTTATAATTTACATGTTTTGCAATTGAACACCAAAATTAATTGTAATGTATGTAAATAGTTAGGTAATATTAAGTCATGTATATCATTAGAAACTTAAGAATGCTGGTAATTCCTATATCTGCTTTTGTATAGCGACGGAATGATTTTAGTTATTTATTTCTCAATATAGTGCATTTTTATTCTGTACTTCATTATAAAGAATACTTTGATGATTGGTTGAGTAAGATGACTCTTTTTTCTATAACAAAAACTCCTGGAAATATACTGAAATGTAATACAGATGTTGTCACGAAAGCGAGAGAGTCACACTTGTGTGAGTATGTGTACATACATATTGTCTTAGTGTGACTCGGCGGTTCGGCCACTACTGAGCGCTCTAGAGTTTACGCATACAAAGAAAATGTGCATGTATATTACGCACACACGTATGGCTTACTCGCTTTTGTGAGATGAAACTTTTATACCGGCCATTTGTAATTCCAACAATAATTGAAATTACTGTAGGTACTTTAACGCACTTTATTTATTTACTATACCTAGCTATTATAGTGAACATGTTTATACACAACTGTGAAGTTTGTTCAGACGAGAGACGATATTAGAAAGACTTCCACTGGTTTATAAAATTATGTCAATATTTATAAATTATAATTCTTACAAATCAAAAGACAAGACTTAGCTTTTGGTTAAAGTAGGTACGAAAGTATGCCGTAATACCCAATTTGAATAATAAAGTTTTAATGATTTTTCCTCGCTTTTTAATTAGTTTGTCTACACTCGACATTTTTAATAATGAAATCACAATGTAAGTAGTTCTCATCTCTCGTCTGAACACACTTTTACATATAAATAGTTAAGTATTTGCTAATACGATGCTCAACGCTGTAAATATTTGTAATCAGTTCGGCCATTACATTAACTCGATGTTGACATAAAATAGTTTCAAGTTAATTTATACGTGTTTTATTTATTACACAAACAACGGTGTTATGACATGTTGAAATGGTACGATAGACACGACGGAAGAATCCTATTTCCACACTTGTGCAGCTCAAGCCAATAAGCTTTGTTTTTCTTAAGTAGCCATTTGACAACTTATTCATGCTCATTTTTACTTTTTGATGTTAATAATGGGAACTTTTTGAAAAGAAAAGTTTTTCGAAAAAATCTTTACGTACTAAAGCCAATGTACGAAATCAAATGGCTAAATAAAAGCAAAGTTGATTGCCGCGAACTGTATTTGGATCAAACGTCCACTGCTGGACAAAGGCCTCGCAAGTTTTTTAACAGGGTGGCCACCACGGCCAGGTGAGGTTGCCAATTGGGGTGGAACGATGTTGGTGTGCCCTCTTATACACCTTATACGGATACCATTTGCACTTATGTACCCTCTCAGTGACATTTTGCCCAGCTTCAGACCTCAAAACTTTAACCTAAAGACGAAAATTCGTCTCTTCAATAAAGTACAGACACGCCATATTCAACCACTGAAATAAAAGTCCTTCTTTATTGATGTGAGTTTCCTCAGTCCTTATTTACACGATATCATACATTTATTATTTATTAAATTCATGAGAGGGGGAATAGGGGAGTCCTATCGCCTCGAGTCATCTTAAGGGGTAAAGTGGGGTAAATCTACCCTCGCATACTTAAATATTAAAGATGAAAAATAGTGTACTATGAAAATAATATTACATACGTTGTACATAGACTTGTGTTTACGACTAACTCTCTGAAGATCATCTTGGATTTTATGTTAAAAATATAATTGATAAAGTTTTTAGACCAATCCGTACTTATTAATTGAGTCATTGTCAACTTACTTAGTTTGCTAATACAGATAGCAATATAGGAGTATTAAATTCACAAGGATTAGTACAAAGACTTTTTAAAGGATAAGTAGGAAAGTTCTAACGCAGCTAATCATCAATGTGAATTATACCTACAACTGCTTCAATCAAGATGTAAGGTGGAGGGTGCTGAAGAAACCCCTTCATTACCCTGCTGGTACCAGAAAAAAATTATGTAAGTATACCTTACGAAATCCGTAAATACAACAAGGCAACACTGAAAATACCTCAAAAAACAGTCCTTGAAAATTGGCAAATACATCAAAGGCCAAATAATTGACACAAACGACGACTAGAAACTTTCACGCGCTCTCAAAAACCACATGATTGACATCTTTACATCCATCCTTCGTGATTAACTAGCTAAAAATGTGTTGAACGGATTTTTTTTCACCGCGGCCTCCTTTGAGCGCATCCAAAATGGCGGCGAGTCATCTGTCATTTTTAATTGTATGTCAAACGGCGCGTACAGGATGGCTTGCCGACGAGCAGGCATTAAGTATATTTAGTTTATTGCGTTATAAACGAAGCTATTATTGGGCTCCCTAATTTGAATTTGGCTACTGTTCTGTGAAGCGGAGGTGGGGCATAATTTATTAGGTTTTAGGTAGTCATTGTTCCATTACATATCGCTTTAGATAGAGGGTCGTTTAACGACATACATTTTCGATATTATCTTTATCAGTGTGAGCGATTTCAACACTTCTATGTATAAAGGGCTTTTCTATCGTCCTTGTTGGCACATCATAGGAAAGTTCATCTATCAGAAATTATCTCTATTTACTATTCAACATAAAATAAAACTTCCCATCCCAATATCACCAGACTCAACCAATAACCGCATGCTGTACCCATCATCTCAAAATCGAAACAGGAATCGTTTAGAATCGATATAATAATCGTTCTTAACCGGATTAGGATGTCGTTTGGGTGTTTACAGTCCAATGCCGGCTGTTAACGATCAGCTGGTTGCGACATCAAAGTGGAACCAGCCATCGACGTACTAATGACCGCTTTGAACGCCATTTAGGGTTCAGGATGTTTAATGTCTTAATTTGTTTAAGAACGGGGATATGTTGGTGACTTATTTGAATAGGAGGGAAGAAGGAGGGATGGCAGATGAAGGAATGTTATAAATTAATAGTTAGGTGAGATTTCCTCAAGATTGTCTTAGGATCCTGGATAAGGATTAGATAGTTTAGGTAGTTAGGTTTATTTTAAACAATACAGAAGAAAGAGTCGAGCATTTGACGTAAGAAAATGTGCGATATGGCTTCAACATTTCAGCTAAAAGTTTTCTTAATGCACCATGAGCTTTACATCATACCATGAAAGTTTTCTGTGATAATTTTGGCGATCCTATCGCTATTTATTGTTAAAATGGAGACATTAACGATCCACCTGCGTCTCTAAGGACCAAAGCTAATCTTAAATAGTTAGTCCATTCAATCTAGCTACCACCTAAAAATAGCCCTCCCAATAAAATCTACACACACAAAAACTTAACCCAACAAGCGCCAGAACTCAACTGCACCGCATTTATTTCACAATAAACTATTTATATAACAAACGTTTGTTCAGACATTCGACAAGAACAAGTGGCAATTAAAAGTGACAAATGGTATGAGTTATAAGTTTAACATGTCGTGTTGTGGTTTCAAAGACATCACGCCGCTCTGTGATCTCTCCACTGTCCAGTTCACACTTGATGACAGCCAGATCATAGTTAAAAAAATATCTAACTTTTTTTTGGTTCTTTGAGAGTTTGGGAATGGTTCAAAATAGTTTTTTTATTATTAGTTAATATTTTAGGAGGAAATTGGGCTATTAAATTGATAGAAGCTTT
The DNA here is from genome assembly GCF_030705265.1 of Helicoverpa armigera. Classification (NCBI taxonomy): domain Eukaryota; kingdom Metazoa; phylum Arthropoda; class Insecta; order Lepidoptera; family Noctuidae; genus Helicoverpa; species Helicoverpa armigera. Next base: position 7,525,301 of record NC_087140.1, on the reverse strand, counting down.
TAATAGTTTTGATTAACTAACAGGTTAAAAATGGCATGCGTGTAGGACGGGAATGTGTAAGTATATCATTTCTTCAGACTTTCAGAAAGAAACTAGATAGTGTCAGAAGCAATACCTAAGCTTTATGGAAATGTATTGCACCTTTTAAAAACGCTTTCGCGTCCACGCAAAAAACAATCAATTAAGAACATTTTTAATAGATTTAAATGGAACGTTAAATATAAGACGAAATTAGCACGACACTAATTGCGTTTAGATTTGAAATGTGGCTTTTAAACATTGGACCATAGACCAACATTCATAAATAAGGTTGTATACCTTGCTGTTGACGGTTGCCAGTAGTTAGAAGTTGACGGATGACATATAAAAAAAAGATAAAAGCGACTGGCCAGTAATGTTATGACGCGTGACCGTTGGCTGTATAGCCATGTCGTCTAGTACATTAAAAAGCAATAAATGTTCCTAAGAAAAGTGAACGAAGACAATTTCGTAAAATATTAGCGGTCGTTTGTGGGTAAAAATAGGAATTCTCTTGCGATATGAACTATTAAAATTATATATTTTTATATTTGTTCACATTAGTTCCGACGGATTAGTTCGTTTGTTTATAGTTACTTCTCTCTGGTACATTTATCACCAAACTTGTTGGCGGCTCGCTACTAATTTCCTAATACAATCAGGTGTACTCATAAAATCCTTAAAACCATTAACATTAAGTAGGTCAGCATAATTGACAATGATTTAGTAATTAAGAATAATACCTGATTTGATCTTACTATCTAACAAAACAATATTTGTTTCAGTTGATGCATATAAAAATATTGGTCAAGAAAACCCAAGAAATTGCACCTAGCCAGAAAACAATCAAACCAACATTTTGTGTCCACAAAGCCACTTAAACGTTCTTATAACGAATGAAATAAAAAGTTTATTTTAATATTAATTACGACCCTTTTAACAAACGATAGTGGTTGTCACTTCCCGCCAAATGTCTCGTTGTTTCATTTTATAATGTGATTATTTTTCAGAATTTATTTTTTATTTTTCTTTTTGGCGCGAACCGTGCTGGCCGATTATTTTCATATGCGTTATGAATAATATTTCTGCGTACCAAAGAGGTTTGGAAATGTTTATGATATGAATGTGGAATTCCTTTTGTTTATTATTAAACGCTTTTGTGTAGTAATACTTCAGTGGTTTTTATTTTGGTACAGCGACGTTTGTCAGATTGTTTTAATTTTAATGTTTACTGGATTAATAAAACATAATAATAATAGTATAAACGACAGTAAATAAAAATAAACTAAATTGACCTGAAGCAAAACTGAAAAATCCCCGTTCTTGAATTTTCCCGAGCCTTTTCTAAACTACGTTGGGATTCGGCTTAAAGTCTAACCTATTTACTGAAAAATACACCAAAAATCTTCCCTCCATTGAAAATAAATTCTAAATATAAAACCACAAGCATAATAACCATTATAATAACCCATCTTAATATTAAACGCATGTAAAATTGACATGACGTTTCAAATAAACGTTATGTTAAATTAAATGTATATTCGCGGCCATTACGGCCTCAACGCTTGGTCTTTTGATCCGGTCACACTGAGTCAACAGCGATGGCTTGGTTGTATGACAAGTGCTGTCATGGTCAATATTTCTTATTAGTGGATGTTAAAATTAGAAAGAAATTAGCCAAGGGTTTTATGTGAAGGTTGGGGAGAAGAGCTGAAGGAAAAATTAGGTTAATAGTTATTATTGGTACTTAGTTTATATTACTAAAACAGTACCTACATAGAAGGCTGTAGATACTAAATCTACGACTAGGTACCTGTGCAAACCAGATTTGCGAGATACCTGTGAGAAATACTAGGGCACCCAGATAAAATTGTAGGCTACTATTTAGCCTCCTCGATAAATGGGATATCTAACTCAAAAATAATTCTCCAAATCGGTCCTGAAGTCCCTGAAAATAGCGCGTTCAAACTCTGCACCTTTGTATTGATTTCTTAAACTCAATTTAATATTTTTTTCCAGAGTACCTACCAGGAAAGCTGTATAAAATCATCAGACCGCATTCATTATTTCAGAACTACATGATAACTACAGCATTACATGGGCAGCTGTTCAGTCATTAGCGCGTAATTAGAGCAATGATAATCGCTTAGCCGCGACCCGTTGCCTAAAACTAATTACCTACGTGTGTTCTCTTGTTTACACGTTATATTTAGATTTAATGTCATAGGTGACAATTATACAATGCTAAAATGTATGAAAGGAAAAATTCGGATCTTTTCAGTCTATTGGAGATTGAAACTCAAAATAATAATTAGCTTTAGTTTGAAGCTCGAAAATCTCGAATCTGAAAATGGTTTGGTCCTTTTGTGCAGAATAATGAAAATAGGATACCTATCTATATACTTAATATAAGATTTGAGTATTTTCAAGATAATAAAGGCGCATTTTCTCCGACAGCATAAACGTAAGGTATATTAATAATAAACAGTTGCTCTAAGAAAACGTTTAAATATTGTCGGTGAACTTAGGCCTGAAAGCTTAAAAGTCTTATTATTGAGACTTAACTAAAAACTGTTCCCAGTTACACTTCTACTTCAGTGCTTATTTTCCGTAATTCATCATTTAAAAGTAGGTAACCTATGCTCATGTCACAATAAACCAATTTATCCAAGATGGCGGCCCTGTCAAATTATCTAACAAGCAAGAGTCCATTGCAATGCAAACTGCATGTTCCTCTCAATGTTACAAACAGCTATATAAAACGAGTTTTATTTACTACTCTGTTTCAGCTACAAATTACCTTTAAACAGACACAAAGGAAAAACAACTTTATAACTTTAGTTTAGGGTTGGTTTTTCTGTGGTGTCCCAATGAGATTCAGGGTTGTAAAATATTTTGTTGATTCCGCTTTATTGGATAGTTTTAACATTATTGAAGTGGAAATGTTCTCGTTTCCATATTTTTAATGCTGGATAGTTACATTATGTTTGCTATTTAAATAAGTGCACAGCTGCGCTTTAGGAAACGCAGAGCAATATTTATTTATTTATTTATTTATACTTCATGCACATTTCGTACAATGGCGGACTCAACGCCTTAGGCGTTTTCTCCCAGTCTACCTTTAGGTGGTGGAGAAATAGCAGTGGTAGGTGCAAGGTTTTTGTGTGGATAGTTAGTTTAAAAGTATACAATATATATATAGATACATACATACATATTATAATTGCCAGGAGAGATAAAGAAATAGATAAAAAAAAAACAATCTACGGTAGCGATTCTGCCAATTTCCTATGGATGTGGTCGCGTAATTTCTTTTTGAATGTATAACGACTGTTAACCATCCTGACTTCCAGAGGTAGCTCATTCCAGAGAAGAATAGATTTAACAAAGAAGGAAGAGTGAATGATATCTGACCGGTAAGCAGGGCAGTGAAGAAGACGATTATTAGAGGAGCGGAGATTTTTGCTATGTTGAGAACATTATATATTGGAAGTGAGGAGTTAAATAAGAAGGCGTACAGGGAGAGTGTAGAATAGAGAAAAGAGTAGTTAATGCCCTCATCACACGACGTTGTCTTATCGGTAGCCATTTAAGTTGCGCTCGATAGGCTGACACATGATCGTACTTGCGGAGATTAAAAACGAATCGAATGCAATTGTTGAGAAGCCGGTCAAGTTTATTGAGCAGATCTGCATTCAGGTCATAGTAGCAAACATCACCATAGTCGATTATGGGAAAGATTAAAGTTTGCATAAGCGTCGCCTTCACGTTAACTGGGAGAAAATTTTTCAAGCGATAGAGGAACCGCAGCGTGCTGGTCACTTTCTGACTGACAGCTGCAACCTGTGATTGCCAATTCAGCGTGGAGTCAAGGTGTAGGCCAAGATTTTTCACAGTGCAGCTGTAAGGAATGTTAACCCCGTTAAACACTAACGTTGGTAAACCAAGACCATCAACTTTGCTCATAGCTCTCGAACCCCCAATAATGATGGCTTGACACTTGGTAGGGTTAACCACCACCCCAAACCTATCAGACCAAGTCTTCACCACTTCTAAATCAGCATTAATTTTGTCAATGGTATCAGTCAAGTCAATGGCCCTGGTGTGACGGTAAAGCTGCAAGTCGTCGGCATAGAGATGATACGAACACTGAAGCTCGAGAGTGAGTAGATTTATAAATATCGAGAATAGAAGAGGTGAGAGTATGCCGCCTTGTGGAACGCCAACATTCAATGTACACCAACTTGATGAGCCTTCATCCACACGAACAGACTGCTGGCGATCCCGAAGATAAGAAGAAAACCAATCTAGAGCTTCAGAAGAGACCATCGAATAGGATAGGATGGATAGTAAGATATCGTGACTGACGGTATTGAACGCATTCGAAAAGTCGACTAGAACCAGCACTGTTAGGTTAGCATCTTCCGTAGCCCGCCTAATATCGCCAGTCACTTTAAGGAGGGCAGAGGAAGTGCTGTGGCCTGGCCTAAACCCAGATTGTAGCGGGCTAATGAGTTTATTTGCATAAATAAAACGCGCAAATTGTTTATGAGCACAAGCCTCAAGCACTTTGGACAGGAAGGGAAGAATGGAGATTGGACGGAAATGACTGGGGAGAGTGGGGCTGGAAATTTTGGGAAGAGGACGTACGAACGCTTTACGCCAAAGCAACGGGAAAGTTCCAGAGTAGAGGGAATAGTTGACGATATGGGTGATAACAGGAAGGATCGGGACAAGGATGGAAATAATCATTTGGCGACTGATGTTATCACATCCCATCGCTTTAGACTTAATGGATAGGATAATTCTTCTGATCTCTCCCTCATCGACTGGCTGATTAGGATTAATATCAGGACGCGTTAGACTTGATATAAAGTTGAGAGTGTCCTGTTTGGTTAAATAATCCAAATGGGAAGATGTGCTGAATTGATTGTTTAAAGCATCTAAAGTTATAGAACTAGGTAGGTCTAAATGTCGCGATTTGCCAATACCCAGAGTCCTTAGGAACTTCCAGATATCAGCAGAAGTCGATGATGAGACATTGCTAAGTATATGGCGGCGTTTAGCGTTGCGTATCATCAGATTACACCGATTCCTAGCAGCCTTATACAGAACCCAGTTTTCATCCGTGCGTTCCCTCTTGAACTTGCGAAACGCCCGGTCCCTCTTACGCATGGCAATCTTGATAAGACTGGTCATCCACGGAGCTGGTGGCCGTTTTATCCTTACCTTTTTAATTGGTGCATGGATATCGTACAGCTTGTTCACTGAGTTGTTAAAAATAGTGACTTTGTCATCTATGGAATCAGCTGTCATCAAAGGTGTCCAATCAATATTAAAGGCGTCCTCAAGCAACCGATCTACATCCATGCGTGCGAAACTCCGCCTATGCAAAACCTTAGTCTTGGGCTTAGGAGGCAATATATTATTTGCCTAGCATTTTCCCAACTAGGTATGTTGAGGTAGGCTTCTAGTCTAACTGAATCCAACTGAGTACCATTGTTTTACATGGAGCGACTGCCTATCTTACCTCCTCAACCCATTTCCCAGTCAAAACGACATTCTATCCATTGTAAGACTGGTTATCTGGCTTTCCGGCTTTTGATCACACGTAATGACTGCCAAAGATGTCCTTATAGAAAGAGTAGTACATATTTCCAAGCTTTCTTTAAAAGAAATGGCTCGGTTTAATACAATCTTGTCCCAATCCATTGTATTCCGAAGTAAAAGCTTGGAGTAAATTTATCGGCGCGCAATCGGCACTTAAACGTCACAAATCGTCAGTAATTGAGTATTCAATTCTTTAATAAATTGCCTCCGCATCCACTTGCGAGTTTTACTCGTGTGTTTGTGTCCATTGTTCGACGAGGTTTCGCGGCTACCAGGCTCGAAGTATGATATTGAGCCAAATTGGCAATATTATTTTCTTGCAAAGAAGGTTTGAATTAACTATGAGCACTAGTCACTAGTCTTAGTGCTACCTACTGTTTACTAAACACAAAAATCCACCTCATAAAGAGAGGAGAGAGTTAAATTAACTGACCTCTCAATCTAGCTAGTCTCTTCCAAAACTTTCAAAATAAGGAGCCAATCATTCTAGACTCCGTTTATTCATACTTTTTCAGTGTTTTTCTAAATCTTTCTTAAATAAAAATAATTTTAAAACCAGAGTATTCTTCAAAACTTTCTACAACCACGTGTATTTCGCATTACGTCAATGGACTCGCACCGTATCTAAGACTTCATTTAAAAGCTGCATATTTAGGCGAATCCTCAATGAGCTTTAAGCTTTTAAAAAGAATCATAGCGACGGCTCTGTACACCCGCTGGCGAAAACGGATATATTTTATTCACTTTATTTTGTTAAAGAAATTCGAGCTATAGGTTTGTTTCTAAGCGAAGTAGGTATTTTGTGAAGTTTATCTGGAGAAGAATTTATGTGATAACTAGCGGTTTTATCAGAAAAGCTCTCACGTTCCTGAAATCCTATATTATTATAAAGTTAAACTGTTTGTTTTTGAACGCACTAATCTCAAGAACTGCTGATCCGGTTTGAAAAATTCTGACAGTTCATTTTATAAGGTCATCGGATGCGGAAAGTAGTTATCACGGGACGTGAGTCAACTTACTGGGAGAAGCCAGTAATAAATAAATATAATACTAAATTCGCTTAGTATCCTAAAGGCCCCTTTTTCCTGCACGTGTACACAGATAGAGTACAGTAGAATCTTACGTTAAATCCCTACGAGAAAATTGCTTCCGACAATTTGCTCAGACAAAACTTTGTATATTTGCACGCCCAATATACATTTACATAAGTCACTAATGTATTTTAAATTGTTCTATATTACAGTCTATATAATAAAGAGATAAAAATAATAGGTAGGCAGTTGGTATTGTACCTAAATGAAATTACAGTACAAAAATGTTGGTCCACAGTTTAGTGTGGCAGTTTGCTTTTAGTCATAATATCATTAACACAAAAACAAAAGTTTTTTTTTTGTTTTTAAATTAATGTAAATTTTTATAAAATAAAATTTTATAAAATAAAATTTGTATCTACACAAAAAAAAAGTTAAAGTAAATAAATTCAGTCCAATAATAACTAACTTAAAGATTTTACTATATGAATACTACAGATTTTCAACGGTACTAATCATATACTTAAGTATAATTATGCGTTGACTGCTTTTGTGTTAGTTCAATATCTCGTCAAAAATATTTGAAACTATTCTTCTATGTTACCTAGACAGTTTTTTTGTAAAATAATGACAAATCTTATAAATACGATTAAACCTCACAAGCCTGGATCCTTTGACACCATGTGACGTCATCCCTAACACAATTTTCGCCCTTATTAGAGGTCCATCGAGGCGTGTTATTAAAATATAGATCACTGCTTAACATAACAATGGCGGATTAATGGCTGGGTCGGCGTTGGCATAGTTTAAAGTGACACTTTAATTTAGCCAAGTGTTAAGGTAAATGGGGTATGTGTTTCAAACACATGTCCTAAGTTTTCTTGATAATGATAACTGTTATAGTTGAGATTTGCTTATCTCGATTTTTTAGGCTTGTTATCAAAAATGAGCTTTGAGAATTATTAGCCCAACGTTTAAACAAGCATCGCCATTTAAACGTGGCAATGCAGCCAGCCTTTTGGGTACACTGCCGGGTGACAGCGATGAGGACCAATTTTTCGACGCCCTTTATTAGAATTTAGTTTCTTTTTATGAACTATTCATTTTGAAATACACTAATATAAACTTTGGGCATTTGTCAATAACATTGGTTTGCCTCAAACTTAGTTTGACACTTATTTTATTATGTTAATATACGTGTATAGGTATAGTGATATGAAAAGTACGTAGGTACCTATATAGTACAGCACAGCGACATAATTCTCAGATATTTCGCTACACCCATACATCACATCACACTAAAAAAATTACAGAAAAAAACCCGAAGCTACCAGGCGTTCGAAAAATAAAGAAAATCCGTTCCGCTCGCGATGACAAAAGCCAATTCCGCTTTGCCGCCAGTTAAGCTATAACTACCCTCAATATCTCGTTCTACCGTATTAGCTGCTTACTCGGTCGTGTGATTAAAAATTATGCAATCGCGTGCGGCCCGCCGCGGCGGATGGACGCGTCGCGTGCTCTCCTATTGTTGCTTTTAAAAGCTATTTAAAACTGAGGTTTGAAATTGTTTTTGTGAGAATTTAGTTGGATTAGTAGATTAGAGTTGACTTTAGCTATCTTTTGATGCAGATTTTGAGAATTAAATAAGATATTATTTGAGGGTAAGGAGTAATATAATTTAAGAAATGGTTTTGTTGAAGTCTGACAGTTTCTTTTGAAATTACTTATCTGTAAAAGATTTAAGAATATTAGCGAAAATATACATTGCTCAAAACCATGCGAATATCTCATGGGAAAATTCATAATCGCATCGTAACTTTCATATAAACCTTTATACCCCCGTTCCTATCAATTAATTTGTAATATGTAAGTCTAATAAGATCTACTTGGCCATTTTATTTACGTCCATTTGATCAGCCTGACTATCAACTGCGACTAAATGCCGTTAAAACGCACCTACATAAATTGTAATTTCAACACTCACAAAAAAACACTTATCGTAAACAACATTCCCATTTTCCTAAGCTCTCTTTTCAAAATCACCCAAACAACATACTTACAAAAGATGACCCCCCATGTTTTAAATGGCGGCTCCACGTACACTTTACTTACTTCCACGTACACGTACCTCTTAGCGTATATCGATTTAGGGGCTTGTACCCCCTGAATGGAATTAATAGACTCCGCCGCAGCCTCCCATGACAACGCATTCAGAGATCTGAAGCTGGTTGATACTTTGTGAGCCTGTGTATTGATTTGTTTGAGTTTTTTATGTGAGGAGAAATGTATACGAGGAAGAAGAAACATTGTTTTATTTGTATCCTAAAGATACAAATAAAACAATGTTTCTTCTCCATGGCTCCAAAACTTTTGAACCGCTTTGAGAAATTCTTTCACTATTGGGAAGCTAGACTATCTCCGAGGAACATAGGTTATATTTTGTTGAAGTCCCCTTTAATCGGGTGAACAGAACAGCTAGTACTTAATTCTTGTTACTAAAGATCAAAGAGATTTAAAGATATGTTTAATAACTTTGCTGAAGATGAACGGTGGATTCGTGGCAACATTGAAACCTTTCGGTCTCTATCGTGGTATGAGAGTGCAGAAAGTTCTGCAACCAATCTTGCTATCATGTATTGTATATTCTAAACTATAACATGTAAAACTCACAAGCAGTATCTACCATCTAGGTACGATATTCTCAACCACAACTCATAACTCGCCAGATAGTATTACTTATCTAGATATGATATAACTTATAATACCCCAGATATTCGATCAGCAGAAGTGTCGCTCGTCAAGTCGCGAACTGCTTCGAAGAAACAATCCAATTAAAGCAAACTTGTTAACGAGCTGCACTGAACAATGTCAGCCTTTACTTGAAGTTCTGTGATTTTGGTCGCTAACTCCTCAAGTCCCAATTAATGTTTAGATTTGTGACCTTTTTTGAAACAATTTGACATTTTGATTGTTGTCCCCGGGGCTAGATCGAGTTAGATTCTTTATTCTACATAACATACTATAAGTTTACTCTAAAATGTTCCTATTAATTAAATTGATACATAGAAAATAACGTATAACGTATAGTACATGTATTATGATAAATTCACGAGATATGAAACATATGATTATATAAGTACACCAATGTCTTTATCAGTAAGCAGGCTCTAAAGTTCAATAGAAGAAATCCAATGAACACTACCTGTCGTAGGAACTACCTAGAAACAACCAGGTTCGTCAGAGCAACTACTAAACATCAATTTCACCGGATTCATCACTTAAATTAAAACTCTTCATTCCACCACTCAATCACATCATTAAAACAAAGTTATCTCCCAAAACTTCCCACAATTTTTAGCTGAAACTCCCAAAATTCGGGGTAAATCCAAAAACCGTGTCTATATCGGCGGGTTGTCTGGCAATGGGAGCCACGGTGCAGGCTTTGTGATGCAGATAACCTTAATCCCTGTCTGTCGGCTGCGTGTCAACACCAGCCGCAGGATCGCGATGGAGGAATGTGGATATTACTTGGGGGATAGTATTTATTTAGATGGAATTTTATTTTATTTTAACTTAGCTATTGCTCGAAGCCCATTAAACGATACCGATCACAGAGATACCGAAATGGAAAGGATTTGTCAAATAGATAATTAAATAAAAATATCTATACTAATATTATAAAACTGAAGAGTTTGTTTGTTTGTTTGAACGCGCTAATCTCGGGAACTACTGGTCCGATTTGAAAAATTCTTTCAGTGTTAGATAGCCCATTTATCGAGGAAGGCTATAGGCTACTTTTTATCCGGGTTCGTGCAGAGGATCTTACGGGATGCGGGTGAAACCGCTGGCAGAAGCTAGTATATTATAAAAAGAGTCTTACACGATATGGTCAGCCAGGAAAATGGATAAACGTAATAATCATAATGTTTGAATTTTTTTAACTGGAAAACTGCAACAATCTGCTAATCAATTATTACAGGTATGTTACACATAGTGAATAATTAAAAGCCAAACAAGGAAATAGGACTATTTTAGTCAAAATACATGCACTGATTGAAGAATTAAATAAATGAATTCGAGACGTATCACCACTACGATCAACGTTCCAAGCGCAGAGCAACAGTGCGAAAGGATTATGAAGGGCTGAGATAGCAATTTGCAGCGTACTTAATTACAAGATAAATTAGTATGTAAATTAATAGCCGTGTTCTGCTCCACGGTGGGTAAATATACCGTCGGTTTGAGTATACCGAGTACGAACACTTCCGACAATAACTCGATGGAGAGACGTTCTGAGGATTTCAGGAATATTCGCGTTGTAAATAAGTTATGTTATGTTGCTTGTGTACAGTTGGGTAATGAAGTAGGTAGATAGGTACTTCTGTTCAGATTTTTTGGTACAGACTTGTAAATGTACATACAGGTTCTGTAAGAGCCCTCGAACAATCCAGGATCAACTGTCGACCGATAGTAAGCCTCGATGAATGGTTGACATATTATTAGTAGGCAGTCGTAAATTCAATAAAACTTTTTATTTAGTCTAATACAGGTTGAAAACAACGAGTACCGTTGCAATGTTAACTACCATTGATATCCGTAACGGCTATGTATGGGCAACCAAACTACCGCCGGTTGCTAAATGTACATTTTGCTTACGTAACGTAAGATCAAACCCAAAGTTAAATAGAACGTTTAATCCATCACAAGTACCAATTAATCAAAGTATTGTTTGCCAAAACATCCCTCTCAAATAATAATTAAAGGGGAGAAAACAAGAGCAATTACAAAAATTATATTTGCACACTACCCCATAAAGAACAATGTGTTTGTTCCTATAATATTTATATTATAAAGATTTGATTCTGATTGCTATCGGCGCCATGTTTGTTTAGCTGTCAAACTTCGTGTGCACGGCGCATGCGCGGCACGCGACGCCCGAGTAACGTTTTAATCTAATAGGCCTAAGATTGCCTGATATAATGCCGGGGGTGAAAAAACACGATATTGTTTATTTTATGAGGATTCATCTTTATTAAAAATAACTTTTCTGTTTTGATTTTGATGAGTTCTCACGTTTTTTTTTACAAAATTATTTTGTCTGCGATCGTGGGAGCTTTGTTAAAAAATTGTTTAGCCATCTAGTGGACATTTTTAAGACTTGATTGATTTATATGGCTTTTGCTCGGAGCAAGCCTTAGCTGATGATTTGATGAAGAAAATCGTATTTCTCATCTACTGAGTCAGTGTAGATACAGCAAGAAGACTACCAAAAGCATACATAATTATTAATTTAAAGAGGACACACAGAAATAGAAAATCTATATTTTCACTCATATGTACACGACACTTTAAAATGCCACTTACCAAATTCACCTCCATTATCCAATTCCAACCTACAGAAGCCAATAAAAGAACAATAGTGTAATCCTGTAAAATAATACCCACAAACTGACACCACAGATGAAAACATTATAACTGATTATTATCATCATGGCAACACCAGGGGATGCCACGATGCGTCGATATAAGATATCAAATCGCAATTTGGCTAGAGATTGCGTCGACAGATCGGGATGTCTTTGTTTATTTGATTAGGATGGCTTTTTATCGTTGCATCTCCCCTAAACAATTTCTGTTTTGTTTGCTCTAGAAATTATTGTTGTGGCCGCAAGATAGCATTGGGTGGTGATACTGCAGGGTATATTTTGATGATGAGTTTGGTTGTGTACTTATATGAAAGTGCAGTCAAACGATGAAAGGAGGTGCAAGCGAGGATATTGAAAAAGACACACTTTAGTTAGCCAAGTATATGGACTATACTAAATCAATTGCTAGCCAGCAGAAATTCTCTCACCGATAAAAATGAACTTTTAGACTATGGTGATCGATTCCTGCCACAAATTAAAAAGTAAAAACCAGCTGTCAAATTGACAGCTAATTTAAAACAAAAACCGGCAGCCTATTAGCGCGCAATTAAAAGCTGCGTTCGCAATTTAAATCGGCCTATTGTTCGCGCCCTCCGTTAATTCGACAGTTCGGGTGCGTTCGCTGCACTTGCCCGATAGCTATGACATTCTCTTTAAAACATAATGGAATAAAGAAACAGTAAACTGGCGTCCCTTGTTGGGGGAACACTTCGTTATCGCAGGGATAGTTCGACGGGATAGCATTGATACTTTTTTTTGTTGTATTTATTTTAATGTTTCACACTTTTGAATGGGATTGTAAAGATTTTGCTCAGATATGGCGATAGATTATTTGACATTATTTTTTTATGTCATGGGCAAAATGAGCAGGCAAATGGCCCTATAGAAAGCGATTGTAGATGCCTATGGACTATGGATACTCGCAACACTAGATAGAGGAGTCGTGAGCGCAATGTCGAACTTTTAAAAGGAGTAGGTAATACCTCTGCTCTTCTCTTGACGTTTAGGAGATCATAATGATTCGAAAATACCATAGGCTCTACTTAGTATTTTTTACACTGTCTACATTAAGGTATTCAATTTATTGATGTCCAACAATCAAAACGCTACATCCAAACAGCAAGCTAAGCCCATAGGTAGCACCATTCATAACGAATCACCGTACAAAATGATATTATTTGTAACATAATCCGCGAACAACTACAGCACGAGATTGATATTACGCTGGGGTGATATCGACATTAATTTATATGGATACGGTTTAAAAATGTATAATGGGTGGGACGCCGACGCTAATAAAGTCCCTTGGGCCGCCATGTTGTCGGCGACACTTTTTGGCGCGAAATAAAATACATATTTCACTAGAAATGCGTGTAAGCAATTTTATGACTTAAGTACTTTTATTACTACTAGCCGTTGGGTTCAAAATCGTGTGACAAATATTTTGACGGGCAGCACTGGTTTTGGCGCGAATTTGTTCGGATGCGTTCATGGATGATTGATCGGCTAATTGCAGAGGATGACGCGTGAAGACTCGTGCAGTCACATTTAAATGTCATTACACACTATTCTGTTTTTAATAATAAAATTCACACGAGAAAAACTCGACATAATTCTGGGCTGATTATAAAAAAATACATATCTAATGATGAAGATAGATCGATGTAAAATGCAGCCCAATTTAAATAAATACCAAATAAACACATCAGCTACAGATAAAGTTATAAATTAAAGTCACAAATCTAATAATCGAATTGCTATAACTAATCGTCAGTTTGGCTCTAATAAAGGGGATTATGCAAATAAGTTGTATTCGAATCACGTGTTCGTGTACAAATCAAATGTTAAATATAATTGTTAAATAGCGTGTAAACATGCGCCGATTCTTTTGTATTCTGAACTAGACAAACAGGGATAATTTTATAATTTCACTTTGGACGCCATATTTGTTCATTCAGAGTCAACTGCGTGTAAAATAAACGGTTTTGAGCTAATGCTCGTTCGAATTTTGACTTCGCTGACGTCGCGGTTTCGGCGTCTTTATTCAAATTTCGAATAACGAGAGATTGGTTCCGCGCCAGTGGACGCATTCATATTTAAAATTCTGCGAGCAAATGTTTCAGTTGTGTTATGTCAGAAGTTTTTGTGTCAATTAATTAATTCGGCTGTTACGGGTGACAAATTAACTTTTAATTTGTGAGCTTGACGTGATTTATTGTTATTATTCGTTAGTTTGCATAGACCATTATGATATTTTATTTTGGCAAGCAAATATGTAGTTCATGTTCTAGTATAAGTTTGACAACTAGCCTCACCAAGGGGTACCTAATGGCTTGATGTACGTGATGAAATAGATCCTATTTCTATGCCTGAAGCTTATATAAACTTTGAGTACCTATTTGTTTAAATATTGGCAAACAATACTTTTACATAATTAACAATTAACGTTTTCGCTCTAACACCCTCATCAAATTAACGTTTCACCCCCGAAAATATACCAAAACGAGCTATAACAACGTCTAATTACGAAGCAAGAGGCAAAAACACAACACCTCTCTCCCAAACCGGTGATAAATCAAATAAAGTAAAATATCTATCCTTTGGGAGCGCTGCACGCTGTCAGATGACATAATAGGGTCTTTTATCGGGTACTGTCGCTTTAACGACCTCTAGTGACGATCATTGTACACTATTATGTTTTTTGAAAAAAGAATAGGTAATAATTTGGGTGGGGTGAAACAAATGACGGTATAAAGCAGGAGGGAGCTTAATCAGGTTATAGATATACATTTTAACATCATTGCCTAACACAAAACGTAAACTGCCAGAAAAGAAAGATACAATTTATAAGTATAACATCCTTACAGCAGGATATAGCAAAGTAGCATTTCTGAGATTTCAAACAGGTAACTTACTTTGGAAGAAAAAGAAGTCACATACATATTACTGATATTAAACCACTGGGTTAACAAACCTTATCTATCTAGATTTCCGAAACTTGAAGATAAACGATATCATTATAATTTAAGATAATATCTATGAACAAGCGTTTATTTAATAAACTATTAAAATAGATTCCTCAAAATATATCCCAAAATTGCAATAGAGCCGAATGTTATATTTACATCACACATAAAAATAAACGTAACTTTCAATCACCACAAACCCTACAATCAATATTATAAAATAAACAATTATAAAACAAAAGAGATCTCATTACAACATAGACACGTGTCCATCTAATTCCGCTCGGCATTAAGACTCCCACAGGATTAGCAGAATCAATGAGCTGGTGGTGATCCCATCCTAGGGTAACTCGCGTTTATGATGACGCTTTTGCACCCATTTTTCTTTTAATTTATTTTTGTTTTTCTGCCAGATATAGCACTGTGACACAACGTCTTGTTAGGACAAGAGCGTGATTTATGATTTAAAAAATAACTATACATAATATGTATAAAACAAAAGAGATTACATAACATACATTACAGTGAGTTGACACGTGTCCATCTAATTCCGCCCGACATTAAGACTCCCACAGGATTAGCAGAATCAATGAGCTGGTGATGCCATCCTGTGGTAACTCGCGTTTATGTTGACGCTTTTGCACCCATTTTATTTTTGAGTGCTTGTATAAGCCAACAGGAATATTTCTGATACTGTACTCTTACTACTGTATACTCTATATGCGTGGTTTTTTAAGGTGAACTTGGTTCCGAAGCTATCATGCTGAAGATGTTTTGAGACAATGTCACTAAGTACCTATATTTTTATCTTTTTGAACCGAAATATTTCTCTTTTTTTTATTAAACGGTTTTATTTAGCTCACCCAGTTTGTTTTATTATTTATTCATTCTTTTTTCTTGGGTCAAATTTAGTAATTCAAATTTCACCCTCTTCCTGTCAACTGATTAATCTGAAATTTTGTATACACCTTTAATTCCGATGACAATACAATATAGTAATATCAATAACATTGTAAATCCAATATGGCCGCCGGCACAAAATGGCGGATAACGTAGGTTTTATCAATCCCATCAATATGGGTATCAAATGAAAGGGCTCAACAAGCAGAATACAATATACTATATAAAATTAAAATCCAAGATGGCGGCCGCTACAAAATGGCGGATAACTTAGGTTCATTTGATACCCATGTTGATGGGTCTCAACAAGTAGAATACAATTTACTATGCAAAATTGAAATCTAAGATGGCCGCCGCTACCAAATGGCTGATAACAATTTTTTATCAATCCCACCAATATGGGTATCAAATGAAAGGGCTTCACAAGTAGAAAACTGTCAGTAACTCCAGCGGGGCCCAACAGGGCCAAGGCCTGCCTGGGCTGCGAGATTGTTCGAAAGAGTTACCGCGGCCCTGGTACATAAAAGGCCTACGACGGATCAAAACGGTTCTTATTTAAGAGTCTGGCACTCCCTCACCGCTGCTGACCCACAGCAGGAGAGGTCATGTGATGATTTTTGGGGTCGTTAAAAAAAAACTATCTGGAAGGGCTATGTATTGAGGAATTAGATTGTAATAAATTGTCAGGTAAGAGACCGTGTAATAATGATGCACTAAATGAATTAGATAGAATGAGGAATATTCGGTAGGCATTTTCATTAAATACTAAAAACTAGAAAATAAAAAATCGTTAAAAAAACTTTTAAGTTAAACGGTTTTATCTTATGTGCACTGAAACGGTCATATTAGACTAAAATAAAAACGTGGGGCCCCTATGAAATCCTACCTATGGCAAAGCATATCTTTATACTTTGGTAGATCATGAGCTACGGCTGATTATAGATTGTCAAAATCTCCAGTTACGATTATAGTAAGTCGATGCAATCCACACCTATTAAACCTCTAGAAGAAAGTACTACAGCAACAGTTAATGGGCCCCACGTTTTTATTTTAGTCTAATATGACCAAGACCACCTACGTAGGTTGACAGGTAAGTAACTATTTTTTTATTTTCTAGTTTTCAGTGCACATAAGATAAAACCGTTTAACTTAAAAGTTTTTTTACCGATTTTTTTCAAGAATTATTTTCTGTTGTCCTGTAACTGTTAGCCCGATTTGTGATTGACAACAGCTTTATCCATAATCTTTACGTCGCTTTAAAATCGCTTTAATATATTGCGATTTAACTAAATTGTTTTGCAAAAACAAAACAAAAATAAAATTATAAAGTTTAATACCATTATGCCAAAATTAGAGACAACACAATTGAACAACCCCGTTACATCAGCGTCGAATGGCTAGTCAGTAACAATACTACGGCATAGGGGTCCGCGTGCGACGTACAATGGTGACAACATTGATTTATAGTGGGCCCACCTGTTGTAATGCTTATGTCTTGTACAAGCTATAATGATGGTGGACAATTGTAAATGCGACATAGGTACTGATTTTTCAATGATAATGATATGTAAATGTACTGTTTTTTGATTTAGGAGCGATTTTTCAGTCGCCAGATAACATTGTGTGTCTCAATTGACAGCTTTTGTGTCAAACCGCCATAGGTATTTATTCCTCAGATAGAAGTTGATTATGATTTTTGCTAAGTTGATAGTGACTTTACAAGGAGCATCATCACTTCATACTTCATCCTTACTAATATTATAAATGCGAAAGTAACTCTCACTACTATATGTCGCTTTCCACATAAATAAAAGCTTGACAGGAGCTGCAGATACATTCTTTTAGAAAATGTTTTCTGCAACTTTACGGGGGCAGGTTATTCTCTTCTGTCCCACCTACTTGTCTCTAAATGTCATGGCATTTTCTGCAACAATAAACCAACTCAATTATGTGATTAGACTTGGCTTGATCTAAAAGAGAGCTGCAAATACATTATTTTTGCCCCAAAAAAAAAAAAAGAAAGAAGCAAAACACAAACAAACATTTTCCCCGTACATCCTCATATTGCAAATTGGTGAAAACCTCATTTGACACTGATACTGGCATAATAGAATCACATTATGCGGCTAGGGCGGGCCCCCTAGGGACGGCCACCATCGATTCTAGTCGAGTCGAATACTCGAATACTCGAGTTACTATTCGATTCTACCAGCGATCCGTATCAAGTGTTTGCTCAGTTCATGGTAAAGGAGTGTAATTGAAGATGTCGGCTTTTATTTGGTTTGTTGTTAGTTGTTTGGTTAGGGAAATTGGTTTTTAAACAGGCTCCGATGACCGTCGATAAACGGCAAAAAGTCTGGTTCGATCGAAGAGATCCGACTGTCATGTAGTTATATAAAGTAAATATAAAGATCCATGCATTACTTGTACTAAAAGCTGCTGACTTTATACCTACGACTAAAAAAATAATAATCTTCATCTTTAAAAAAAAAAACACCGTTTTGAACACTCATAACTCGAGTGTTATAGTGTTCAAAAAAGTGCACTGATTTTCATAGATTATTATCTGTTGGATCTCTCCATTTTGACTAGCAGAATGGATAGTAAATACAATTTAACGGGAACATGTATTCAAAAATCACAGCCAAAACCTTACAAACACAAAAAAACTTCACCTTTTTAGTACATTCTTAAAATATTCACTAGTAAATCAATATACACACATAAATAGGTTCTAGTTAGGCGACAAACTTACTGGGCAGACCCCGCAAGAGACGCGAGGGGTCGTGAGGGGGTCGTTAAAACGTTAATCGAATCTGGACCTAATGGGATTTCTTTCTTGAGGGGCACATTGCTAAAGGATTAATTTATATCAATTTAAATGGGAGAAGGGATACAGGTTGCTGTTGGACATTGCCGGTTTTTGTTTTTGGAAAATTCACAGTTGTTTTTAACGCTAGTGTTTTGTTTTTTCCAGTGTATAAGCCAGTATTTATACCTGGATAAAATAATAATAAAAATTCATAACTCATTTTATATCTGTTATATTTTATGTAATTTAGGTACTCAATTTTTATATAACTTGTGAGAGGACTGCGGATAGAAGTATGGAAGAAGAAAACATGCTCCATCTACACCAAATAAGGACAAGAGAATGATGATGCTGATTGTAGTATAGTAACAGTATATTTAATGTATGTAATTGTGGTCACAAAAAAAAACACTTTGATTAATACTTGCCAGTCAGCCAATCAACATAAGTCTGAACTATTACAACTGCCCATATTAAATGCCCTACTACCTAAATCGCGCTATCTATGCCATTTTTTCTTCTGTTCGTTTTGTGAACACCCTGTAAAGTATCGCTCCCGGGACGGTCTAATCCGCTGCGTTTGTTTGTGTCCCGGTAATGTATGTGAGAGCGGGCGCATGACGACAAATTAAAAACATATACCCCGGACTGTTCGGTTCGTGATCATGTCATATAAAATTGTAAAGAATTGAAGAACATACAGTGACTTT